>NC_057863.1:357870210-358181310 GCF_019393635.1 Dromiciops gliroides | reverse complement strand
ATCCTTATGTGACTACATGTATTTCCTCTTTTTCTGCAGTCCTACACTCTGTCTGGAAAGGACTACCCTCGGATAGAGTTAGACACCCATGGCTGCGGCCTGCGCTGCTCAGCCCTAAGTGATCCTTCCCAGGACCTGCAGTTTATTGTTGCTGGGGATGAGTGTGTTTACTTATATCAGCCTGATGAGCGTGGCCCTTGCTTTGCCTTTGAGGGCCATAAGCTCATTGCCCACTGGTTCCGTGGCTACCTTGTTATTGTTTCCCGGGACCGCAAGATTTCACCCAAGTAAGGAGGCCTGGGGATAGGGAGGAACTGGGGACCAAGAAGTTTGGAGAGGGGATGTAAGGAAAGGAAACTATCAAATTCGCAGGGTGAAGTTGACTTTAAGTCTTAATAATTGGATTTTGCCAGCTTTACTTTGTTTTATTTTTCCCTGGTTAACACTTAGGACTCAGATTATTCTGTGTAGAATTTTTTAGGTCTGGGTGTTTGTTTACCATTTCTGGTACATGAAATAGGAGGGAACTAAGTCTTGGTCTCTACTTTTTGCCACCTAAATAAATGTAATTCAGGCAAGGGAGATATCAGGGAAGCAGTGCTGGTAAGTCTTGGAACTAGTTAGTCTGGAAGAAAAATCTAAGTGGGGGGGCAGTCTCGATGTCATAAATCTGTTTTCTTGTCATAGGTATAATGTTTTCAGTTAGTGCTTTGTATGCAGTAAATATTTGCTTTTTAAAAATAGCTTTTTAAAACAGATAATAAGCACTCAAAACACAAAGTTTCTTTCTTGAAAACTTCTTCAAAACAACCCCAAGCATTTAAGACTGGTGGTTATGTGTGTAAACTGCATACTCTTGTTAATTTATCTTACACTAAAGGAAGGAAAGGCTGTGTTAATTTGAACACACTAATACTAGTGAGTGGTTGGGTTTAACCTGAGTGTTGTGGCTATGTGATATCTTCATTTACAAGGTTGTAGTTGGTCTCTGTGGTGTTTTTTCAGATCTGCTTTTTTTCCTTTCCCAGCACACACTTGTTCAGTGATTTAATTAGTGTTCTGTCCCGTCAATGTTTGTCAGAGGTGTCTGCTTGGAGAATCAGATCCTAGTTTTCTGTTTCCTAGCACAGTGGGAAGCACATTTATGTATAGGTTCAATCAGCGTTTTGTGATAAGCCTCTTTGAGATTATAAAAAGTGGATTATTGTGCATGGGGGGTGGATAATGTTGAGGGACTATATACTAAAAGAGAAATGGGGAGAGGGGAGAGAAGATAAAAGGAGGCTGGATCAGATCTGACCCTTGTTCCTCCTTTTACAGGTCGGAGTTCACCAGCAGGGACTCTCAGAGCTCGGACAAGCAGATCCTCAACATCTATGATCTGTGCAACAAGTTCATTGCCTACAGCTCTGTCTTTGAGGATGTGGTAGATGTGCTTGCTGAGTGGGGCTCTCTGTACGTGCTGACTCGGGATGGGAGAGTCCATGTGCTTCAGGAAAAGGACACCCAGACTAAACTGGAGGCAAGATCACCAGGTTCCCTGGAGCAAACACTAGGAAATCAGCTGCAATGGCTCCAGGATTGGGTTGCTCTCATCCTCTGGGTTGGGGTGTCTCCTCTCTTCTAGGTGGTGGGGCTTCTTACTTTCTGCAATTTTACTTAGCCTTCCTAGGATAGAATCACAAGATGAATGGTCTGGGTTGGGGTCCTGAAGGGAAGTGATCCCTTCGGAAGCATCCCTGTGAGAGTCAGCCTCTGCCTAGGGCCATCCTTGGTATGTAGATTGCTTTTAGGTTGATTTAGGAGTTATCTCTATGGTCTTCTACATTTTAGGCCTTGCATAGATTCAGTCTCTGAGGCTTTCAGCTTGTGGGGTCTTGCGCTGTGGAGAGGCAATTTGGGGAAACCTTTTTCTCAGCACCACTTCTCCCTTTTTTCCACATTTCCTCCTCTACTAGATGTTGTTCAAAAAGAATCTGTTTGAGATGGCAATCAACTTGGCCAAAAGCCAGCACCTGGATAGTGATGGGCTGGCACAGATCTTCATGCAGTATGGGGACCACCTCTACAGCAAGGGAAACCACGATGGCGCTGTCCAGCAGTATATCCGGTCAGTATGAAATTGAATCTACACAGGAACTTTTTTAGGTTGGGGCAGCCATACCTCGAAACACATCAGAGACGGCAGAAACTGTGATGTTTTTAGATAAGGAAAAAAGGCGTGGGATTGGGCAGGGAACAGCTACATTGTAATGCTGTTAACTAGCATGAAATTAAGTACAACTGAGCATCCTTTACTTCAGAAGAGCTAGAGTTTTGTTTATAATTATGGTTTGACCCTTCTTCCCTACTTCCCTTTCTAACACACACACACACATTTTCTTAGAACCATAGGGAAGTTGGAGCCATCCTATGTGATCCGAAAATTCTTGGATGCCCAGCGCATCCACAACCTGACTGCCTATCTACAGACCCTGCACCGGCAGTCACTGGCCAATGCTGACCACACCACCCTGCTGCTCAATTGCTACACGAAACTCAAGGACAGCTCCAAGCTAGAGGAATTCATCAAGGTGCTTGGAGGAAAGGGGAAAAGGTTGGGGTAGAGGGGCAGGGTCTCTAAGAGTCACACTATCCATACTTAAAGCAGAGAATTGCCATTCTCCATTCTCCAGTAATAGCTGGTATACAACGTATTAAGACTTGGCAGAGGTACCTTACATATATCAGCTCACTTGGTTCTCTCAATAATCTCATGAGGTTTGTGGTGATATTTTCCTTGTTTAATGGGGCAGAGAAAAATGGGAAGACTCATCATCCTGGAAACTGAGAGGCAGGAGAACAGGGGGTCTTTTCTAGTGTTTCTTTCCCCCTAAGTCACCCTATGGAACATAGCTTTTCCTTACATGTCTTAAGTCTGGGAAATGGGGAAATCGGAGTTGTGTTCCACAAGTGAAAGGGTCTTTTTCTGAGCCCAGAATATTATATCTCTGGGCTTCATTTTCAGTCCATTTTTGCACCATTTTTCCTGCGTCTTTATTAGTAACAACTTTGGTTTCTCTTTCCCTGGTAGACAAAGAGTGAAAGTGAAGTACACTTTGATGTAGAAACAGCCATCAAGGTCCTTCGGCAGGCTGGCTACTATTCCCATGCCCTGTACTTGGCTGAGAACCACGCTCACCACGAGTGGTACCTGAAGGTCCAGCTAGAGGACATCAAGGTGGGCAGGGTCTTAGATTCCGGGGACAGCTGCCTTCTCAAGATGCTGTCCAGTGGAGGAGGGAACAGTGGGCTCAGGCTGGGGTAAAATTTCACTCCTCCTTTCTCCTAGAACTACCAGGAGGCATTACAGTATATTGGGAAGCTGCCCTTTGAGCAGGCAGAAAGCAACATGAAGCGGTACGGCAAGATCCTCATGCATCACGTGCCAGAACAAACTACCCAGCTGCTGAAGGTCCTGTGCACCGACTATCGGCTCCACACAGACGCTGCTGCTGAGATGGAGGGGCCTGGCTACAGGGTGAGGAGGGCATGGAGGGGGGCAGGCACCACATGCTAAGAAAGCCAAGGCATGCAAGCCTGTCCAACCAGTTCTTCCCTCCTCATTTTGTGTTCTCCAGGCCAATTCGGAGGAATTTATTCCCATTTTTGCCAACAACCCAAGGGAACTGAAGGCCTTCCTAGAGCACATGACTGAGGTGCAGGCAGATTCATCCCAGGGTGTCTATGATACTCTGCTGGAGCTGAGACTACAGAACTGGGCTCATGAAAAGGACCCACAGGTAGAGTCTGTGGAGGGCATATGGCAGCTATGAGAAGAGTCAAATGGACTGGTGGGTTGGGTTGGCTGCTTGTGAAGTGTTTTTAGCACCACTAAAAAGGGCAGGAATGAGGCTGAATTTCACTTTGTGAAGGTGATTTAGGAAGTGTGGGATAGTTGATTGATTGCTCACGTTGGTTCTCACTTTGTACTCCCCTAGGTCAAGGAGAAGCTCCATGCTGAGGCACTCTCTCTCTTGAAGAGTGGCCACTTTTCCAGTGTCTTCGACAAGGCCTTGGTTCTTTGCCAGATGCATGATTTTCAAGATGGGGTCCTATACCTTTATGAGCAGGGAAAGCTGTAAGGCTTGGGAATGTCAGGGAAGTTGGGGTAAGAGGAGGAGTCCAGGTGACTGCTCAGGGCTGACCTTACTCTCTTCCCTGGCCCCAGGTTCCAGCAGATCATGCATTACCATATGCAGCATGAGCAGTACCGACAGGTGATCGCTGTTTGTGAACGGCATGGAGAGCAAGAGCCCACTCTGTGGGAGCAAGCCCTCAGTTACTTTGCCCGAAAGGAAGAAGACTGTAAGGAATATGTTGCTGCTGTGCTCAAACACATTGAGAGCAAGAACCTCATGCCACCGCTCTTAGGTGGGTGAGAGGACCCAGAGGTTGTGAGCTGGGCCTCACTGAACAAGCTTCTGCCTACTCAGAAATCCTTTCCTTTTCCTCTCTCCTGTCATCTTAGTGGTGCAGACCTTGGCTCACAACTCGACAGCCACGTTGTCTGTCATCAAGGACTATCTGGTACAGAAGCTGCAAAAGCAGAGCCAACAGATTGAGAAAGACGAGCTTCGGGTGCAAAGGTATCGGGAAGAGACCACCCGCATACGCCAAGAGATCCAGGACCTGAAGACCAGGTACTTAGGGCTTAGGCTTGGGAAGGAATCCGGTTTGGGTCTGTGTCTGCAGTAGCTTGATCGAGGGCAGGTTTTTGAGCCTCTCTCTTGGGCCAAATGTTGGTCATGGTTGAAAATCAAGTTCATTCTTAACTTTCTGCCTCAACTGAGGGCTGTTAGAAAATGAGAAACTGACAGTAGTCAGATATTTAATAATCATTTCTATTTAGCTTGAGATGTAATATAATGAATTTATTTTTTGTTTTCATAAACTTTATTTTTTTAATTCCCAGCTTTGGTGTGAGAAAGAAATGTTAAGCCTGGTATAAAAAATTGGTTCTAGATTATTTGTAGTGCTGACCGTTGACTATAGGATTTTAGTATGAGGTACAGACAAGGCATGATGACAACTGTCATCAAAGAAAATCTGGGTAGCGATTAGGAAACAGCCAAGGAGAACATGCCCATGGGCTGCAGGTGCCTAACACAGCTTTTACAAGCTCTGGGATTTCTTCCTTTACCACTTCCAGTTTTGAGTATCATTTATTCTCTCTCTCTCTTTTTTTTTTTGGCAGGACAGTGAGGGTTAAGTGACTTTCCCAGGGTCACACAGCTAGTTAGTGTCAAGTGTCTGGGGCCAGATTTGAATTCAGGTCCTTCTGAATCCAGGGCTCGTGCTTTATTTGCTGCACCACCTAGCTGCCCCCCGCATATTCTCTTAGAACTGCAAGTGACCCCTTAGCTTATTTAGTCTGACTTTTTTTTTTTTGTGAGGCAATTGGGGTTAAGTGACTTGCCTAGGGTCACACAGCTAGTAAGCATTAAGTGTCTGAGGTCAGATTTGAACTCAGGTCCTCCTGACTCCAGGGCCAGTGCTCTATCCACTGTGCCACCTTGCTGCCCCCTAGTCTGACTTTTATAAGCATCAGGCCTTTTTCACACTCCAGACCAGAGTTCCTGCAGGTGTCACTTGAACATCTCCAGTGATAGGAAGCTGACTGTCATGGGCCAGTCCATGCCATTGGTGAATGGCTCTGCTTGTTAGGGAATTCTTCTGTTATGTTCAAGCAGAAAGCAGTCTCCTTGTAGCTCCATTGGAGTTCTAGGTCTGCCTTCTAGGGAGAGGAAGAGTAAGTCTATTCCCTGTTTGCAGCTAAACTTTAATGTGTTTGACAGGAGCTGTCATGTTCCTCAACATCTTTCCCCAAGTAATTTTAAAAATTTTTGAAAAATGTCATTCATAGGGCATTTTCATCATCATCATTATTTTCAAGCCAATTCCTCCTCCTCTTCCTCTTCTCCATTAAGATAGCCCTCTTTAACAAAGGGTTAAAAAGTGGAAACCACCAACACAGCATCGAGTGTTTTTTAAGTACCTTCCATAGTCCTGTGTGAGGGGCTGAGCTTACTAGTATAAAGAATGGGACGGTTCCTACCTGCAAGGATCTTACATGCTACAAGTACAAAGAGAACCCTATCAGATGTAAATATAAAGTTAATAACACATGCTTGTGAGGCAGCTAGGTGGCACAGTGGATAAAGCACTGGCCCTGGATTCAGGAGTGCCAGAGTTCAAATCCAGCCTCAGACACTTGACACTTACTAACTAGCTGTGTGACCCTGGGCAAGTCACTTAACCCTCATTGCCCTGCCCCCTAAGCCCCCCAAAAACAAAAACCACATGCTTGTGTACACACACATCAGATACCACACACAGCAGTTAATTGTGGGCTATGGCTGGAAGAAAAGCCAAAACGGTGTGGGGACCGGGAGGTATCTGAGAGCATATGCACTATTCCACACCCATAGTTCCCTCCCTACCTTTGCAAAGAAGAGAAAGAGGTTCAGAATTCTTTTCTGGGGCTAAGCTTTATCCCTGTATCATTCACCTGATCCTCAAAGAACCCTCTCATTATTCTAGTCGGCCCCTAGTTTATCAGTCATCCTATCAAAAATGGGGCTTCTCGCCCAAAGATCTCACTCCAGTGGGATCTGAGCAGCACAGAGCACCCCAGGATCCTTTACTCATTCAGTAGATGTACAGAGACCCGCTCTGTTGGGTCCTGAGCTTAGGAAAATGTTAGGTGGCAGTACCTGCTGTTGAGGTGCTTAACATTTAATTATGGGGTGAGACAGTAATAATACAAATACATCCCCACCTCCAGATCTATAATCTCATTGGTGTAGGGAACCCGTGGCAAGGAAAAAAACCCTCTCCTGATGCTGATCAGCAGCTGATTCAGCAACTTATAATTTGAGAGAGTTGTATGTTGCCCAAAGTCATCCAGGCAGTCTGTGTCAGAGGCTGGACTCAAAGCCATAGGGCTTCATGACTCCAGGATGTCTGTGACCATTGCCTGACCAGAAAGAGAGGCACATTAGTATGAGGTCAGAAATGGGAGGACTCACTTTTAACTGGGTGACAGCAGTGAATCAGTCACAGAGAAGCTCATGTCTGAGCTGGACTTCAAGAGAAGACAGGGGAAGGGTGTCAGGAACTGAAGATGGGGGCTGGGGGTGGCTCTCCCAGGCAGGCATGAGCAATAGCATATGAAGTGCAAGTAGGTAATATGCTTTGTCTGGAAGGGTGCTGTGTACGATTGGCATTTGCTGGATTCAGATGAAGACAGGGCACAGAAGGGGAGGCCTAGGAAATGTCACCAGGAAGAGAGATGTTGGTGACTGGCTTTGGAGCCCACCCCAAGTGGCCATGGTGAAAGGATGGATTGGAAAGCAAGGAGAGCTGGAGGAGTGGGAGGAGGAAGAGTCCAGAGAGGTTGTCGCTGGTGTGACAGTCTGGCGGCTGGCTGGCTTAGGAAGAGGCAGAGATGACTTGGGTTTCAGTCCTGGGTTACTCAGAGAATATGGTACCATCAAAGAAGCAGACACTGTTTCCTCCTTTGTTTTGGACACAGTGTTTGAATTAAAGCAGCCTCATGGCATGAGCTTTCTTGTCAGCCTTGTCACACTTAAGGCTCTTGTTTAGCTCCCAGTCCAGTTCTACCCTCTGATTTTTCTGGCCATGGTCGTCCGCTCCCATACTATGGAAATGGTGGAGAGGGTTTTAGAGGGAGGAGAATAGCACTGAGTGGCATAAAGAGCACTAGATTTAGAGCTAGCTAACCTTACTTTAACTCCCAGCCCTGTCATATGCTGTGTGGCTATGCCCATGTGCAGATTTCTTTGGCTCTGGATGTTAATTTCTTCATTTATAAAATCAGGTGACTGGGTTAGGGGATTTCTAAGATTCTTCCTAGAGTACTAAGTCCTATCATTCCTTGCCTTGCCAACATGAGATTTAATATGGGTGGTGCAGTGGATAGAGCACCAGCCCTGGAGTCAGGAGGACCTGAGTTCAAATCCAGCCTCAGACACTTAACACTTACTGGCTGTGTGACCCTGGGCAAGTCACTTAACCCCCATTGCCTCACTAAAAAAAAAATTTAATATGGGTTAAGGGTAAAGATTTTCAGGGTCAGTACTTTGGCCCAAGACTTCTCTTGTGGGCTCAGTGGGTTCAGTTCTGTTTCTCTGCTACCTAGCTTTTTTGCCCTTTGCCATTACTTTCACAACTTTTCCCTCTCCTGTTTATAGCCCAAAGATCTTCCAGAAGACAAAATGCAGTATCTGCACCAGTCCCTTGGAGCTGCCCTCTGTCCACTTTCTGTGTGGTCATTCATTCCATCAGCACTGTTTTGAGAGCTACTCAGAAAGTGATGCTGACTGCCCCACCTGTCTCCCTGAGAACCGAAAGGTGATGGACATGATCCGGGCCCAGGAGCAAAAGCGAGATTTGCACGATCAATTTCAGCACCAGGTAGGGATGGCAGAGAGGAGCTGGGTGTAGGGAACACCAGTGGGTGTTGGTGGGGCCTAAGGCATTGGAGTAAAGACCAGCAGTGGGAGCAAGCGAGCTGGCCTTCCCTGTCCCATTCCAACCATCTTCCCTCTTCCTGCCCGACAGCTCAAGTACTCCAACGACAGCTTCTCTGTTATTGCCGACTACTTTGGACGAGGTGTCTTCAACAAGTTGACCCTGCTGACTGACCCACCTGTGAGCAGAGTAGGCACCAGCCTGGAGGCTGGACTGCAACGAGACCTGCTCATGCACTCCAAGCGGGGAACCTAAGCACATTCTGAACCGAAGAATGCCATTGGCAAGGCAGATGAAGCATGGCTACAGGAGAATGGAAAGAACAAGAGGCTTCTGGGACTAATTGTGTGAACAAAGGTGCTTCCCTAAGGGCAGGTCCCAATGAACAAGCTTGGAGAGCAGCTGCCCCTCTCCCCATCCCCCATTTCTGACTTCAGAACACTTAGGAGGGAAGGTTTGCTTCCTCTCTCTCTCCTTTGCCCTTCCTTAGTCTGCCCCTTCCCAGTGCCCACTGCTGTCAGCAGAGAAGGGTGTCCTCATGGTTATCCCATGGGGCAAGGGAAGACACCCATGTGAGCTCTCTGCCTCTGCGGACCACAACCGTGTTCCTCTTTGTCCGTAGCATCAGTTTCTGCTTGAGTCCAAGCATCCAGTTTGTAAATAAAAAGACAGGACACTTTTGGAGGAAAGATGATTTATTTGGGGCCTTCCTGATGTGTCTGCCCAGTGCACTCCTTGTCCCACCTTCTGCAGCCACATCTTTCCCCAGAGTTACTCTTGAAAAGTGTGGTGCCACTCTACCTCATTCCTGTGCTTGATGGGGCTCTTGGCTTCCTGAAAGGTAAAGCACTTAGCACAGTGCCTAGCACGGGGCAGTCGATTAATAAATTGTTTTTCCCCCTTCCTTCCTTCCTCTTTTCCTCTCTCCCTCCCTCCCACTCACCTGGAACTAGTCATTTACCCTTAAAAGTAGTATAATAGAAAGACCCTTGGAGTAGTCATGAAATCTCTATCGCCAGAGTCTTTGAGCAGCATTTTTTCTTCCTTTGCAAAAACTGGCGTAATTATCCTTCACAAGTTTCACAAGCATCATTTTTTGTACCTGTGTCCCTGGTGCCTAACACATAATAAGCACTTAATAAATGAATGGTTGCTAATGCTTCACTACAAAATCAAGTGATTATCTAGCTTTTCCTTGGCCTCTGGGGGGGAACTCTACTACCTCTCTAGGCTGCCCATTGGACAGCTCAAATCTTTAGGTGAGTTTTTCCTTATATTGTATCAAAAGGTGTGATCCTCATTCATCGTTCCTATTTATCATTGACTGGCACTTGTACAGCACTTGAAGATTTGCAAAGCACTTTGCGTGATCCCATCTGATCCTATTTTCTCCCTCACCAAGCAGTCATAATACTCTTCCATATTATGTTTCAGACGCTTGAAGATACTTTGCATGTCCCCCTAAGTCCTATCAAAGATAAACATTCTGTTCCTTCCTTTGAATCAATAAATACTTGTGTCTATATACCAGGGACTGTGATGGTGCTGGAGGGTACAAATGCAAAGACCAGAAATAATCCCAATGATTGGCATGATCTTGAGGCCCTTCAGTTTGTCAGTGCCATTACAAAAACGTAACACTAAGAAAGGAACACAGTATTCCTGTTGATTTTCACGTTTGTTCTGGGACAATTCAATTAACATTTATCAAGGGGGGCCAGGAACTGTGCTAAGCCCTGGAAATACAGAGGCAAAGGACAGTCCCTGCCCTTAAGGAATTTACACTCTAATGAAGTCTGTGGGAAGTAAAGGCATTTGAGCATTGTTCTAGAACTGGCAGCTAGGTGGTGCAGTGGATAAAGCAGGAGGACTTGAGTTTAAATCCGAACTGAGACACTTGACACTAGTTGTATGACCTTAGGCAAGTCACTTAACCATCATTGTCCCGCAAAAAAAAATAGCTGGAATCAACCGACAGTCCAATTCCAGTCCTACAATTTATGCCCTGTGTGACCAGGTCGAAGTCACTTTGGTTCTCTGAGCTTTAGTTTCCTCCGCTGTCAAATAAGGGCCGAGGTCTTTTTCAGTTGTTTTGTTTCGTCTGTTTGGGTAGGGTGACTTTTTGCATAAGGGCCTGGCAGGACTGTACATCATTCGGATTATCTGTGAGGCCCTGCACTTCTGCAAGAACCCTAAATCTCAGGAGGAAGTTGGGAGCAGGCTCTGAAGGAGCGCGCCAGCCCCGCCCTCTCCAAGTCTCAATCTCCCGCCTCCGGTCTCGCCGGTGTCTGCCCCTTTAAGGAACACGACGGAAGTGACGCGGGGGCCTCTGCGAGTGTCGGGGAGCCGGAGTCGGCCCGGGACGGCGCCGGCTCCACGTGCCCCCAGTCCCTCTGCAAGCCTGCCCCCTGCAAGCCGGGGGGTGTCGCCCTGCGCGCGCCCTCCGGCCTCACCTTATGGACGGAATCATGTCCGGGAGCGGAGATACGGCCTCAGGGGTGAGTCCTGTCCCGACCGACCCAGTTTGCGTCTCTGCATGTAGCGCACCAGTGATTGGCTGTTGGCCACCGTCCTCCGCAGTCCATTGGTCGGAATGGCTGTCACTGGTACCAGGCTTTGAATGGGGTTTAAAGGGACAGTAGCAAAAATGGTCCCTGCTGAAGGCGCCCAGAATGGCCGGGGTTTTTCCGCGGACCTGCTGCCGGGAGGCTGAATTTTCCGAATTGAGAAGCTACCTTTAGGGGCTGGGGTCTGAGGCACTTGGCTGTACCGTGTGGAAGAAATTGTGGGCACCGCCTCCGAGCAAATGCTCCCCAGGCCGGCTCCCTCCACCCGCAGGCGGCCTGCTTCCGGGGTGGGGGGTGGAAGGTTGCGGTGAAACTGACGAAGGGCAAAAGCAGGGGAGGGGGCCCGCACTGTCGCTCCTCGCTCTACTGGCTTAGAACCCGACTGCCTTGTGTGAAACGACAAGCCAGGGCTTGGTTCTGCAGTGTCTCTGGGTCAGACTTTTCTCCTCCGTAAATGAGAGGATTGGGCTAAACTGGGGGTTCTTAACATTGCTGGTGTCACTTCCCTTCACGGAATAGCTATTGATGCATAAAATAAAATATTTAATATTACAAAAGAAGCCAATTACATTGAAAGCGGTTGTCAGATAAAATATTAACCACGCAAAGTCACGCTCCCAGAGCCCTTTGATTGAGTAATCCGGGAAGTCCTGTCCAGCTCCTTACCACCCCTCCCCCCCATATCCAAAAGGGATAGGACTCCCTCATACATTCCTGAAGTCCTTCTTTTCTCATCTTCTTCACTAATCCCTGCTCCTCATCTTGTCTTTTCCTCCCCTTAGCCAACTCTGAATTATCCAGGTTAAAGGGAGTTCACACAGCACCAACTCTGATCTAATGTACAGCCATAGATGCTCTCCTTCAAACTCCCAGGTCCCCTCTAGACTTCGGAGTTTGAGGGAGCTGTTTGGTTTCAGCCAACAAGTCACCCCTTCTTCACCAGGAGCTACTTCCTTAAAAATCACAGATCAGTTGTAGGCTCTTGGAATTGGAATCGAGCTCGGAGGTCATTAGTACAACAGCCCTTATCCTCTCTACTACCTCCGGGACAAAGGATTGTCCCACTCTGCTTACTGTTGCCTAGAGCCAAGCAGAATAAGTATTCCCTCTCCCACAGGGTGCCCTTCCTCCAGTTTAAAGACAGCTTCTTTTGGGTGAATAAACACCCCCCAGTTCCTCCCACTGATCCTAGTGTGGCCTGATTCTAGTCATCCTGCAGGACTCCTGCTCCTTAATGAGATAATGCCATAACCATGATTGGCCAAGGTGTATCTGGAGTATGCAGGGGAGAAGTTATCTCCACCGTCCACACTGTTCAGTAGAACTAAAAGATTTGGGGCAGCTAGGTGTCGCAGTGGATAGAGCACCAGCCCCAGAGTCAGGAGTACCTGAGTTCAAATTTGGCCTCAGAACCTTAACACTTACTAGCTGTGTGACCCTGGGCAAGTCACTTAACCCCAATTGCCTCACTAAAAAATAATTAATTAATTAAAAAAAAAAAGAACTAAAAGATTCTCTGGCATACCAGGGCATTCCCACTTGGAATCTCTGTGCTCTGGAAGACTCTTGACTCATTTCTGTCCAGTGAACATGCTGGAACACAGCAGAGATCCCTGTTAGGCAGGTTTGGGTCTTGACTTTGGTTTGCTGTCTCTTTGGATGTGTTTATTTGGGAGATGGCTGTGATGGAAGGCAGCCAGGTGACATATTCTTTATATGCTCTGCTACCCTGATGGTCCTAGGGCAGGGAAAACTGGCATCAGGTGCAGCAGCTGGACTTAATTTCCATTAAACATCATCCTGTATTCTGGCCTTCAGGGCATAGATCCTCCTCCTTGGTCCCTTGGCAGATCTTCTCAGGGAACCCAAGCAAGAGGAAAGAATGCATCCCTTCTGGTTCCAAGTCTCAAGTTCTTTGTTCAGGAGTTTCTTTGCCGGTGAAACCAGAGATTTGTGCCTTCAAAACACACCAATAGAGAGTAATTGGCTTCCTCTTAGGCTCTTCCTTCCTTCCTCCTGTCCCATTCCTATCACTGACCAAGTTTCTAGGATATTAGCAGTTATAGGCACAATGGTGACTTTAGCATTTGGGTAGCACAAATGTAAGTGGGGGGTTTTGTCCACTTTCGTGTGGGTGCTGGTCACTAATCTCTTCTCTCCAGCTGTCAGTGACTCAGCACAAGTTGCCCAGTATGTGGCTACCTCCAGTGTTGTTCCAGAGAGCATTACCCCTGCCTTCCCCTTTCCCTTCTCCCCCCTCCCCTTCCATGTCTAACCCCACCCTCCTTGTGGTTGGCCTGATGAAACTTATCTCCCTACCCACCTGGTGGATCCAGGACCTCCTTTGAGTACTCCCTTCCTCAGTCTTCCTTCCAAGGCTCAGAGTTTTGTTGGGAGGTATAACAGCATTAGCCTCTGCCTGCCTGTGCCCGTCGTCTGTGTCTGGCCACTGGAAAAGCTTTATTTCTTCCAGGTAAGGCAGGAAGGGAACTTGAAATTTAGTCCAAGACACTGAAAAAGATAGAGGGGATGGCATCAGAGTACATCCTGTCTTGGCTACACTCGTCCACAGGCAAGGGGATTGGAGCGGCCTCCCAGCAGACCAAGGATTTTGGGTTTTCAGGGGAAAGGGTGTTGGGGAGGGCAATAACTCTGGGTTCTCTCCCCACAGGACGGAAACAGCCCAAAGATGAGAGTGATCCGAGTGGGCACTCGCAACAGCCAGGTAGGATAGGGGTTTTTACTGATGTAGTCACCAGGGATCTGAGTTTGGGGGAAATAGGGGACTGAGTTGGGTGGCTACAAAAGACCTTAGTCTGGTCTCTACTGAGAAATAATCTAAGGTTGGACTTTTGGGGGAGCACTGGGCTAGAAGGCACTTGGGTCAGATCCCTTGTACTGTCCCCATCAGGATTGCCCTAGCCCTGGGTGTGTTATGTGTATCTTGGGCAGCAGGGAGGGAAGGGCAGGACCCAACCAGATCTTTGCTTCCCAGCTGGCAAGGATACAGACGGACAGTGTGGTGGCCATGCTGAAGGACTGCTACCCTGGTCTGCAGTTTGAAATCAGTGAGTTCTCAAGTGGCTTTTAGTGGAGAAAGGGGATTGATCATCAGGGAGCTCGACTACTAGCCCCGGGATGGGGAAGAACAGAATGGAGAGAGAGCACTTGTAAATTCTAACCCGATGGAGGATGGTTTAAAGCATTCCTACCCACTTCATGAAATCTTCCCTGATCAGTCCAGTCATGGTGACTTCCTCTTATCTCATCTGGTCCTTATTTTATACTGGTCTTTTAACTTTTGAGATGTATGTGTTTTGTTCCCTGATGCAGAGTGAGCTCTTTGAGGGTGAAAGTCCCGGGTCACTTTTCTTTCTCTCTCCCCACACCAGTGCCTAGTACAGCTTCATACATGGTGGTAGTACAGTGTGGAGGGACACATATTAAGTCCTCATATATTTGTTGACTGGCTGATTGCTCTATTTCTAGTTGGAATGTCAACCACTGGGGACAAGATCCTGGATACTGCACTCTCTAAGGTAAGCCTTCCTCCCTTCCCAGACTTCTAGTGGTCTCTGCTAATCTTTCCCAGCTCCCGGGGTTTCACAATGCCCTTCCTTTTCCTTACAGATCGGGGAGAAAAGTCTGTTCACCAAGGAGCTGGAGTATGCTTTGGAGAAGAACGAGTAAGTGAGGGAATAGGGCAGTGGGGTGGGAGAGCTAAGCCCTTAAGCCCACCCCAGGTGTGGGGCCTCTCCACCATCTATCCACCTTCCTGGGATCACAACTGCCCCAGGACCTGGTTGCTACAGAGACCAAAGGGTCTCTTTGGAAACCTTAAAGTGCTATAGAAATCCAAATTTCGATTAGTCTTTCTGGTCCCTGTTCTGTGAAAACATTGAGAGGGGATTGGGAGATAATGGGAAACTTGGTTCCTGTAACTCTTATCCCCATCTCCTTGGCTCTGTCTCTTCCAGAGTGGACCTTGTTGTACATTCCCTGAAGGACTTGCCCACTGTACTTCCCCCAGCCTTCACTATTGGTGCTATCTGCAAGTAAGAGGCAATCCTGAAGTCAAGGGGTTTGGGGATTGTGTGCCTCATTTTAACATTGATTTCTTTGGTTATCTGTCCTACTGCCTTTCACTGTTAACTCTCTTGACTTGGGAGAGTTCTAGACACACCTTAGTTCAGTGATCAATTTTTGGTTGGTTGTTTGAAGAGAGATTGGGATGGCTTCAGGTCAAAGTTTGCTGAACTGATCAGATCCCTTAGCTGGTCCCCATCATGTAACCCTTCCCTGTCTCCCCTAGGCGGGAGAGCCCCTACGATGCTGTTATCTTCCACCCTAAATACGCTGGGCAGACCTTGGGTACCCTGCCAGAGAGGAGGTAAGAGTCTGGAAAGGAGCAGTGGGATTGGGGTGGGAAGGATTGGTAAGGCTTACTAGTGCTAACTTCCCCCAAACCCTCTGCCTTACAGTGTGGTGGGGACCAGCTCTCTCCGTAGAGCAGCCCAGTTGAAGCGGAAATTTCCACATCTGGAATTCAAAAGTATTGTATCCTTTGGGCAGTTTGAGGTTGGGCATAACAAGGGTCCCAAAGATCTGCAAGGTAGGGGGGGCTTTTTTGACTGACTGGCTTATACAAACAGCCAGGTGCATAGGCCATCAGTGCCTAAGGGCTGGGGAGGCTACAGGCTCTAGAGAAGGCCCAGCAGTAGCCCTTGACACTGTACTCCTGCAGAGAGGGAATCTCAATACTCGACTTCGGAAGCTGGATGAACATCAGGAATTCAGTGCCATCGTCCTGGCAGCAGCTGGACTGCAACGTATGGGTTGGCAGAGCCGTGTTGGACAGGTAAGAATTATTTTTTTCCATCACTTATTACCTCACCCCCTCACTCAAGAATTATCATCTAAATGGGAAAACAAGATCCAGATTGGGAAGGGCTAGAAGGAACCTGGAGTCCAGGCTCCCAGCCCTGCAAAGTCATACTATTTGGCAGGGACCCCCATCTCAGTTTCTGTGTCTGCCTTGACTGACTGCTTGTTCTGCTCCTCCAGCTCCTGTACCCTGAAGAATGTCTCTATGCTGTGGGCCAGGTATGCTCAGCCATGAAAGCCATCTCTGACCTCTGGGGGATGTGGGCACTTCACTTTTGGTCCTTCCTCCTGCTCCCAGCCTAGAAATAAGATTATAAAATACAAAATAAATATTTCATATGTAGTATATAAAATGAGGGGCAGCTAGGTGGCGTAGTGGAGAGCACTGGCCCTGGAGTCAGAAGGACCTCCTGAGTTCAAAACTCACCTCTGACACTAGCTGTGTGACCCTGGGCAAGTCACTTAACCCCAGTTGCCTCAGAAACATCCAGGGCCATCTCCAGTTGCCCTGATGGAGTATATATCTTGCCACTGGATCCAGATGTGTCTAGAAGAGAGAATGAGTTTGGTGACCTTGTACTGCCCTCCCTCACTTAAATACTTAAATCCAATTTACTGTAAGTCATGATTATCACCTGATGTCATGGTCCTCTCCTAGAACAAAGGATAAACAAGTTCTGTAGCGTCCTCTTTCCCCAGAGGTGGAAACACATCCTGAGAAAGAACCTGTATTCACTGGGCAACTGGGAAATCATTTTGGTAGCCCCATACTTAACCAGATTACTTTGGTGTGAAAAAGAAAGGCCTGATAGGATGTGGGATTTCTCCCCAGGGGGCCCTGGGTGTTGAGGTCCGAGCCAAGGACCAGGAAGTGCTGGATATGGTTCGTGTGCTACATGATCCTGAGACCTTGTACCGATGCATTGCTGAGAGGGCCTTCCTGAAGCACCTGGTAGGACTGACATTATTTTACTTGGGTGGGTGTGCCTCAGTATGTTATGCATGTAGTAAATATTAGATAACTAGTTCAATGATAGGAACACCTAGGAGTATGAACCCTTCCCTCTCACTTGTTTCCAGCCTGTCTCTTAGAATAGA
The DNA here is from genome assembly GCF_019393635.1 of Dromiciops gliroides. Taxonomy (NCBI): domain Eukaryota; kingdom Metazoa; phylum Chordata; class Mammalia; order Microbiotheria; family Microbiotheriidae; genus Dromiciops; species Dromiciops gliroides. The sequence goes on along the minus strand of NC_057863.1, from coordinate 358,164,226 downwards.
GTGAAGGAAAATATATTGTCAGAGCCCTTGGAGCTCATAGCTATGGTCTTGTTATATATAGGAAGGAGGCTGCAGTGTGCCTGTGGCAGTCCATACAGTCCTCAAGGATGGGCAAGTAAGTGTTTTATTTTGCCTAGGGGACACAGGTGGGATGGGAGCAGAATACCTAAATAACCTTGCCATAAGGAATGGTTGGCCTTTCGATTAAATATACAGGAAGTGCCTACTCTGTTACTGGGTGCTAGAAAATAAAAAAATTAAACGAGATGATTGGGGCAGCTAGGTGGTACAGCGGATAAAGTACCGGCCCTGAATTCAGGATGATCCGAGTTCAAATTCGACCTCAAACACCTGACACTTCCTTGCTGTGTGACCCTGGGCGTCACTTAACCCTCATTGCCCCACCCAAAAAAATTAAATGAGATGATTTTCTGCCCCTGTGGAACTCACTCTATTAAGGCTGAGTCACCTGCTCTATTTTCTAGCTATACCTGACTGGAGGAGTGTGGAGTCTGGATGGCTCAGATAGTCTGAAGGAAACCATGCAGACAAACATCAATATCCCTGCCCAGGTACCAGGACCCCTAGGGGAGGGCCAACAAGGGTCATATCCTACCCCTTTTCTCCTCTAACTCTCTTTTCTCTATAGTATGCAGATGGAGCAGAGGATGATGTGCAACGGGTGGGCATCACAGCTCGGAATATATCTCAGGGAGCCCAAAGGGCAGCAGAAAACCTGGGTATCAGTCTTGCCAACCTGCTGCTGAACAAGGGAGCCAAGGAGATTCTGGATGTAGCAAGACAGCTCAACGATGCCCGCTAACCTAGCTCTCAGGACATTTCCTGCCTAGGAACAGCTGTCAGATGTGTTCTGGTGTGCCCTGAACCCTTCCCCCTTAACGGGGACTATCCCTGAGCACAAACACTGCATCATCCGGGACTCAGGTGTGGGAAAGGGAGGACCTGTTGCTGCTAAGCGTCCTAGTGCCTTGCTCTGGCTCCTTTTTTATTTAAGGGGCTGGAGGATTGTCCGTTTTCTGTGGTGTCAGAGACATTGAATGTAACCAAATCTGTCAATAAAGCACCTCAAGTGACTTGTGAATTTTTATTTGGCCTGCTGACAAAGGATAGGGATGTGGACAATCATCCTAATTCCTGCTCCGGGTCCCAGGCCCCAGGCCCATAAAGGCCCAGTGACTGATTTCCGTAGGAATAAGAATCCCTTTTACATTGCAGCCCCCAACGCCCCCCAGGAAAAGCGGCCACGTGCTAACCTCGGTGACCCAGGGGGAGCCTCCAGCAGCTCGGTTCCAGCCCTTGGGTCGCCAACTACAGTCATGCTGAAGAAAGACAAGAAACTCCATTAAAAAACCAAAACGGAACATTTAATAAAGTTAAATTAATCAGACTTCCAAATTGTCTTTCATAGTCTCTCGCTTCCCCCAGTTCCTTCCCCAGGATGAAAGCAATGTGTCTAGGCTGAGAAAATTCAGTTCAGAAGCTAGAGGTCCTGGCTGGGACGGCGCCAAGGCCGGCCGGCTCCCTGCTGGTCCGAGGGCCCCCGGGCGGGCCGCGCGGACGCGGACGCGGGCGGCCCAGCGCGTGACCTTGGGGCGCGACAGCCCCGGGGTCTCTTTAGTAGCTGCCAAGAGAGGAGGAATCAGAGAACAGGGCAGGGGCTGCCGCCGGCCCGCGGGAGCCGGGGAGCCAGGAAGGGGCGTGTGGATCAGCTCTCTCAGTGAGGGGGGAGGCGGCCCTGAAAAGGGCCTTTGTGGTGTGGGGGGGAGGGGTCTGGTGCGGGGCCGGGCGGCCTCAGTACTCCTGCGAGGCCTGCGTGCTCTTCTTGCTGCCGCCGCTGCCCGGGGCCTTGGGTCCGGCGATGGCGCCGCTCTTCTTGGGCAGCAGCACCGCCTGGATGTTGGGCAGGACGCCGCCCTGAGCGATGGTCACGCCGCCCAGGAGTTTGTTGAGCTCCTCGTCGTTACGGATGGCCAGCTGCAGGTGGCGAGGGATGATGCGGGTCTTCTTGTTGTCCCGGGCCGCGTTCCCCGCCAGCTCCAGGATCTCGGCCGTCAAGTACTCCAGCACGGCGGCCAGGTACACCGGCGCGCCGGCCCCGACTCGCTCGGCGTAGTGGCCTTTCCTCAGCAATCGGTGCACACGGCCCACGGGGAACTGCAGCCCGGCCCGAGAGGAGCGAGACTTGGCCTTGGCACGGGCCTTCCCGCCGGTCTTGCCGCGACCCGACATGCTAACGTATAAAGCGCGAGACTGGTTCTGAGAGAACTACCGCGAGTAACGGCTGCGCGTGCGCAAACACACTCACCAAACTCCCCGCAGTCTAAATGCCGGTCGGCGTGCAAAGCTGCCGCCTTTAAGGCAGCCGGTCAGAGCGTCCTTTGATTACTTATTGGCTGGATCGTCCGCCGACCGCTTCCGATTGGCTGGAATTAGTTCTCAGACTCCTCCTCCCGAGCGTATTAGCGTGCTTACCGATTGGTTGAATTTGAAAACTCTTCTTACCCCGGGAAGATGATTGTGAACAGCAACCAAGAGGGCGGGCGTTGTCTGCCCCCCCCACACTCCCCCGCCCCCGGGCTTCCCGCTTCCCCAGACAGCCAATCAATCAGAAGCGCGCGAGATTCAAATGGCATAGGCGCCAAGAAAAGAAAAATGGGTGGGGCAAGAGGGCGGCGCGAGGCAGCTAGATGGCGCAGTAGACCTCTTCCTGAGGTCGGATGTGACCTTAGACTCTCACTAGCTGTGTGACCCCAGGTCAGTCATCTAACCCCGTTTGCCTCAGTTTACTCATCCGTAAAATGAGCTGGAAAAGGAAGTGCCAAATCACTCCGACATCTTCGCCAAGAAAACTTTCCAAATGGGGTCAGGAAGAGTCGCAGAAGACTGAAAAAAGGACTAAAAGCCAGCCGGCCTCCCAAAGGCTGAGCTTCACATCGCCTCCCAGTTTTCCCTATCGACCCCTTACAGGCCCTTCCAATACAAGCCTGGCCCATTCCCCTAATTACTTTATACAGTTGATTTACTTCCATGTGATCCTGTTATGTCTTCTTAGCAGACTGTAAGCTCCTTGAGGGAAGGCACTTTTGTGTTGGCCCCCCTCAGGGGCCTAGCGTACATTTGTTGTTAGTCATTTCAGTTCTGGTAATCCCATTTGGGTTATTTTGGCAGAGATACTGCAGTGGTTTGCCATTTCCTTCTCCAGTTCATTGTGCAAATGAGGAAACTGAGGCAAACTGGGCTAAGTGACTTGTCCAGGGTCCAGGAGTTTGAATTAGGAAGATGTCTTCCTAACTCCAGGCCTGTCCCTCTATCCACTGTGCCACCTAGCTGCCCAATAGCAATACACAGTAGGTGCTTATTAACTGCTAAGTACCTTGGTATGAGTTGGTTGATGTAATTAATTGTTTTGTTGCTCCCCTTCCCCTTATTATTTGTTACTAGGGAGGGTTCAACGGGTAGGAATGAGGATGATGTAAAAAAACTAAATATCAATAAAAAGTAATCTTAAAACTTTAAAAATATTCATTTTTAAATTGGTCTTCCTTCAGGCCAGGAGCCTTTGTTCAAAATCTGAACCCTGCTTCAACCAGTTTGTGGGCGAAGGGGTGTGGAAAAAGACAAGAAGAGGTCCCTGCAGCTCAATACTAGCCAGAAGGGGAAAATCTATCCAATTGGTTGGGGGCTCCAACTCCAACTGAAGGATCAGAATCTTCTCTCACTATTTACAAAATATTGGGCACTTCTGAAGCCATTTTGTTCCTCCCTACTCCACTTTGGAATGTGAGCTTCTTGAGAGCAGGGGCTCTTCCTTTTCTAATTATATCCCCACTTAGCACAGTGCTTTGCACATTTGTTATTGTAGGAGGCAGCTTTTTGCTTTAGATCCTCATCTGTAAAATGAGCTGGAGAAGGAAATGGCAAACCACTTCAGTATATCTTTGCCAAAAAAAACCCAAATGGAGTCCGGAAGAGTTTGAAACAGCTGAACACTAGTAAGCACTTAAATGCTTTTTCCTTCCTTCCTTCCATCCATCCATCCATCCATCCATCCATCCATCCATCCATCCATCCATCCATCCATCCATCCATCCAATCCATCCCATACCTGAATAGAATCTGATCTATATAACACAATATAAGCCCCAGCTTCTAGACCTTGGCACCTAAGGAAAGACATCTCACTACTGACCAAAGCAGCCCATTTCACCTTTCACTAGCTCTAATAGTTTGGCAATTTCCCCTTATATAAAACCTAAATTTGCCTCTTTCAGATTTCCACCCTTTGGTCCTATGTCTCCCTCAGAGATCAGTCTTTCTCCCTCATCCTTCATATCCACTTCTTTTAACAAATTTTTTTAACTTTTAAAAAATATTTTTGTTGAGGCAATTGGGGTTAAGTGACTTGCCCAGGGTCACACAGCTAGTCAGTGTTAAGTGTCTGAGGCTGGACTTAACTCAGGTACTCCTGAATCCAGGGCCGGTGCTCTATCCATTGCACCACCTAACTGTCCCTCACTTCTTTTTTTAAATTTAAATTTTAAATTTTTCTCGATTACATGTAAAGATATTTTTTGAGTTCCAAGTTTTTCTACCATCCTCCCCTCACTTTCCCCTCCAGATGCCAGCAAGCAATTTGATATAGGTTAGATGTTACTATCATGCTAAACATATTTATACATTAATCAGACAAAAGGGGAAAAAACACAAAAAAGAATAAACAAGAACAATCACCAAAAATCAACAACAAAAGTGAAAATAGTATGCTTTTCAGTCTGCATTCAGACTACATAGTCCTTTTCCAATGGTGAGATGTTTTTCCACCATAAGTCTTTTGGCATTGTCTTGGATCATTGTATTGCTGAGAAAAGTTAAGTCTATCACAGTTGATCACACAATGCTGTTGATACTGTGTACTCTTGGTTCTACTCATTTCACTCAGCGTCAATTCATGTAAGTCCAGGTTTTTCTGAAATCCATCTGCTTATTTCTTTTTTCTTTTCTTTTCTTTTCTTTTCTTTTTTCCTGGGGCAATGAGTGTTAAGTGACTTGCCCAGGGTCACACAGCTAGTGTCTGAGGCAGGATTTGAATTCAGGTACTCCTGAATCCATGGCTGGTGCTTTATCCATTTCGCCACCTAGCTGCCCCTACTTATTTCTTACAGCACAATAGTATTCTGTTACAGTCATATATCACAACTTGTTTAGTTATTCCCCAATTGATGGGATTTCCAATTCTTTGCTACCACAAAAAGAGCAGTTATCACATCCACTTAAGATTTTACAGTTAAAAAGGCAATCATCTCTTTCAACCTTTGTCATCGCCACTAGAAACAATGGCCACCAACAGGCCATTGTTTGGAGGAGCTCTAGGAGTGTCAGCAACCCTCAGGCCACCAGTCCTGCTTCTTGCCCAGCCCTCAAAACCATCCAGAGAAGCAAGTCCGGTGGGCAAAGGGCCAGCAGTCCTCACCAAGTGGGACACATAACGCTGGCAAACTGGCCTAAATGAAGCAGAAGGGCACCAGGAGACATTATGGACAGGCCAAGTCAAACTACCACCATCCCACCTCCCAGGCCCTGATGGAGACAGTTCAGGACTGTGAACACAAGAGCCTTGGCTCAAAGCTTCCTGCCCAGTGCCCTCAGCCTTCATCCTGAGAAGCTGCCCTACAAAGATGTAGCCTAGAAATTGTTTCTGCAGGTGCTGCAGCCACAGTTACTGAAGACCGAGAAAAGAAGGGTCTTGGGCAGCTAGATGACACAGTGGATAAAGCACTGGCCCTGGATTCAGGAGGACCTGAGTTCAAATCCTGCCTCAGACACTTGACACTTACTAGCTGTGTGACCCTGAGCAAGTCACTTAACCCTCATTGCCCCACAAAATAAAAAAAAAGGAAAGAAGATTCTTACCACCAAAGTCCCTGGCATGGTCAACATCAGAAATTGATCAGTTTAAGTGACATTAAAGAAGAGGCATTGCTAGCTCCTTTGCAGCTTCAAATGGGACTTTTCCATCTGACTTGCAGCTGAAACCTTCCATGTAGCATCTCCCCTATTAGAATGTGAGCTCCTAGGGAAGAGAGACTGCCTGACTTCTCTATGTGTATCCCAGCACTTAATAAATGTTTCCTTCCTTCCTTCCTTCATTCAGTGGCAGTCCTTGACAAGTGGTTAGCAGACCTCTTCTTGAACACTGATTTAAGTGGTTCAGCCCATTTGTGGATAGCTCTGATAAGGTGTTTGCTTTTTAAAGTTTTCTCTTATTGAGCCAAAATCTGTTCCCATGTAACTTCGACTCATTGGTCATGGGTCTAGGCTCTAGGCCCAAGCAAAACAAGTCTAATGCCACCTTCTATATGACAATTCTTCAAAGATAGCTTGAAGACAGCTATCACACCTGAGTCTTTAATGTAATTTTCCACATAGGTTGTGTTACTTAACTAAGTATGTTGTTTCCCAAGCAGGGAAGGAGAAAGAGCTCAGTATCTGGAGGAAAGAAGACAGGGAGAGGGGGCCAGGAATTGATATTTGCCTAATGTGAGTGGGGTGGGGAAGAGTCCCACCATAACCCAAACCAGCTGAAAACAAGAGCCACACCTACAGTTAAAAAAGTGAACCAAACACATTTATTATCACCAAAGGAGCAAATGACCACCCAGGTAGCTCCTTATGAATCAAAATGCTTAATTCCCAGTAACACATCGATTCAGGTTGGAACCCAATGGCTCCCCACAACCCTTGTTTAGGCCTGTTTCCTGGGACCCGAGGACTTAGCCTGACCCCTAGCAGCAACCTGGCTTCCAAGAAGCTGCTACCTCCTGCCCCAGAGGAGGTTTTAGGAAAGGAAGGAAAGAAAAAATGTCAATTTAGGAAAGTCCATAGGGCAAATACAATCAATAAATAATCATTGAGGGGTAGAATGGGTGGGATACCTCCTGAGAAACAAATTTGAAGGACAGCAAAGCCCAATAGGCTTATGAGATTACAGTCTTGGTCCAACAGGGGTTCCATATGAGACAGGGGCACAGAGGGTTATGAAGTAAAGAGTCACAGTCAAGGACTCAAATATCGTAGAAGAGCCGAACCAACTGGTATCGAATGGAGAATGTGACAGCACTAGCCAGAATCTGCAAAGAGAAACAGATGGAAAGGCATGAGAAAAGGAATCGGGGAGGGAGACCTATGGGAGGTAACCAGACTGGAGAGAGCGAGCATATTTGGAAAAAGAAGGAAGCGGGATAAGGGCCCACCATGCTCATTTGGCCCAAGCGATTACCTGAAGGAGCAGAAGCAACAAAGTGAGGTTTCTTTCATGAGTGGGCCCCAGGATCTTGATGAGCAGGTTAATGAGGGTCATGTTGTTGCACTCAATGTAGGCGCCAGCCTCGTTTTCACCCCGACGGACAGACACCAGTCGAAGGGCTTCTGCACCCTGGGGGGGTGGGGGGGAAGGGGGAGGGTGACCATAGCATATTTCACATCAGTATGAGGAAATGGCCCAAACCTTCCCTCAGGTCTACTCTTGGACTGGAGTTCCCATGCCCTGAGCCCATAGTGGTACCTGACCATTTGCTTGTATGTCATCATTACCTTCAGAATTAGGGTGCCCAAGAGAGAAAGGTTCTTGGCCTTGAACTTGGAATAACTCATCTCCAGCTTCCCTGTTTTGGTGTTGAGCCTGCAGAGGAAATGGAGTGTGATATTCAAGAGGGGGGGAAGAGTGCTGTAGAAAGAACACGGATTGGGAGTCAAGAATCCTAGGTTCACATTCTGGGGTCACTTACTAGTTGTGGAACTCTATGGTAACATATCCTTTCTGAATTTAATTTTCCTCATCTGTAGAATGAGGATTATAATGATCCTACCTCACAGGGCTATGAAGAAAGTGCTTTCTAGACCGAGAAATATGGACATTTGAGTTATTCATTTCAACAAACTAAAAGGTGCCTACTGTGTGCAGAACACTACACTAGGTGCTGGATGAAATGGAAACAAAGCTTAGATGAGACAGCTCCTGTCCTTATGGAGTTTAAGATCTAGTCAAGGAATATGACATACACAAATAGAGAAAACAAATTAAGATGTTACATTAGTACTAGTCAAGGACCACATAAATGCTTAAAAGGTACAGGTGGGAGGGAGAGGGAGAAAGGAAGGAGATGTCATAACTGGGAGGAGGTGAAGGCATTCTAGGCATAAGGAAGTGTTGAGGAAAGGGAGCCAAGTGGAAACTATGGCTAGGTGACAAACAGTCCAGGGTAGTAACAGAAGGCAGGGAGGGCCAGATTTCAGAGGGCTGTGAGTGCCAGGAAAAGCAGTACAGTCTTTACTTGGGATTCTGAGCAGGACTGATAGATCAGGTCTATGCATAAAAGAAATCCTGGTAGGGTTGCGAAGGATGGGTTGGAATGGGGGGAAAGTGGAAGGTTTACAAGTCAGTAGAAGGTTACTGCAGAGGCCTGGGCTGATAGTGATGCACATACAAGGTCAGTTCCAGTGGGAATAACAAGGATGTAATGAGAGATGTTGAGAGGCAGAATGGCTAGGATTTGGTCCTTGACTGGCTATGAGAGATGAGAGAAGGACAAATCAAAGACAATGTCAAAGGTTATGGGGGGGAGAGGTAAATGGCAGCACCATCAGGGGAAATATTTATGTGCTTTTTAGGCACACACCATTAGGAGAAGCAACTAAGTCAGCCAGAGAGATGGGGATGAGGAAAAGGACAATGAGCTAAAGAACAGCAAAAGCTCTCTCATCCCAGTTCTAGAGATACCAACAAATCTGCTTCCATCACTGCTCAGGCTAATCTAACTAAAGCTGTAACCAGCACCTACACCAAAGTTACAGCTTTTCTATTTTTCAGCTGATCTTCTCACTGAGTAAGATGTATCCTATTTGGGGTAAGGCTGAAGGTGGGTGCCATAATCAGAATTTAGTGCCATTTCCTAGTCCATGGCAACGTACTTAGCGTCCCTTCATCCATGTGCTCACACAGAATTACAGGAGATGAGATCTTCACATCGGATTAAATGTCACCATGGATTGGGACTACTCCTCAAAGCCATCTTCTGGATCCCTTTGTTATGCCAATGCACGACACTCAAGGTCCTTCTTTCTTCCCCTCCCCTCATTTTCCCATGGTGAAAAGGTACCTTGGCACACGGTGTCGTGGACAAGGGATGATATGGAGAAGTTGTGGAAGGGAGTAGAGGAAGTTGAACACCTGAGGCATGAAGAAGAGTAGCATCGTCTTGCTGAAGTGCCCCAGGATGCCCACCACAGCAAAGGTCATGCCTGCAAAGTAGCAGAAAGTGTCGCCCACAAACACCTGGGATGGGTACCTATGGGAAAGAGGTCAACTGAAGCAGGAGCAATGGGCATCACTGACCTTTATCACCAGGCACGCGTCATTTCTCACCCCCACACCAGTGTCCCTTCCTTGATGCCATCGGCACCGAAGTTTGACCTGTGACTAAAACAGTCCCTATTCCTCCCCCCCACCACACTCTCCTGACCAGTCTCCCCTTACCCTACTTCCCACTGTTTCTGACAGCTCCATAAGACCCACAGTCTTGGTACGGCATCCCTAGGTATTCCTGAATACTTAGTTCCCTGGCACAAAGAGGACCCAGAAGAACATCCCTGAACAGATATGAAAACCCTTCAGCACCCAGCCTAGACTGCCAACCACCATGACCACACACACCCTCTGCACAGCCCCTCACCAGTTATGATACAGCAGTCCCAATGTGGTGAAGAAGAATGGAATCATGAAGTAGAGAGAAAAGACATGGTCATCTTGGTAATCACCTTCGAGAACAGGGAAAAGGGATAAATCAACCATCCAGGTAACAAGCTGCTTCTTCAGCTTAATGCCAAGTTCCTAACCCAGACCCCTCCCCAATTCGAAGATGCATGCTGCACCTCAGATTTTCTCAGACAGCTTCTGGTATGTCATCATGTACACAGTGTGGTGGTTCCTTATCAATAACCACCACTTGCATTCCATAACAGTAATTCACATTTCTATAGCACTCTAAGGTTTATAGAGCACTCTCTTCACAACAATGCTGTGATGCAGGTAGGGCAAATACTTTTTTATTATCTTCATTTTACAGATGAAGAAATAGAGGATGAGCAGTGAGATGACTTGCCTAAGGTCACACAGATGGTGAGGGCTGGAGCTGGGTTTTGATCCCAGGTCCAGCACTCCTTCCATCACACTACTCAGCTTCTCAAGGATGAAAGCCCATATTTACACAGCACTTTAGAGATCACAAACTCTTTTCTTGTAAGATAGGAGGTATCAGTATTAACATCATTTTATTGACAAATCGCCCAGTATGACATAACGACTCTTTGCTTCTCATCTCCATATCCCCACTACCAAGTAAATCATAATTGACTCAACAAGCTTTTATTGACTCAAAAAGACACTACATAGCAAAGGCTTTTGCAAACCTTCGAATGCTCTCAAAGGGTGAGGGGCTATGGCACGGTGAAAAGACTGCTATCCTACAAGCCAGAATGCAGTTCCTATCCTGGCCTTGTCACTTACTAGCCACGTGACCGTGGACAAGCCACTGCCCTTCTCTGAGACTCCGTGTCCTCATCTTTAAAATGAGAAGACTGGACTAGATGACCTCCAGGAGTCACTGGGAAGAGCATCAATAAAACATTTGTTAAAAAATCCCAAATGAAACCACAACAAAGATCATCTCTGAGGTTCTTTCCACCTCGAGTGTTCTTTTTACACGATTCTATGAGAATGAGGATCAGAAGATTTAAGCGAATTCCCCGCCCCCCAGGTCACAGAACCAGAACCAGACTGCAGATCTTTGGAGATGAAGTCAGAGGCTCTTTTACTGTTCTGCTTTCCCTAACATTTTCAAAAAACAATGTTATTGCGATTGTCTTGGTTCTCATTTTCTTCCCCTTCTGAATTCCCCAAAGTCATAATGGGCTCAGCCCTCTACAGCTCCAGTACTTCCCTACCTTATCTCCCCGTCTGTGTTCAAACTCACCTTCGAGCTCTACCAGATTGAAGATGATAATGGAGGCAGAAATGACTAGAGATTGTCCAGCCTCCAGCCCATTGATCCCTGCTAAGATGTTAATGGCGTTGGTACAGAACACAGCCAGCAGTCCCATGTAGACATAATACAGGATGCCTGGAGGAGGAAGTCACTAGGTACAGGGAGACAGAATGGCCTCTTTCCTTACCTCTACTTTTGGGAGCTCCTGCCTCCCTTCTAGGCTCAGCTCAAGTGTCTTTCCTTCAAGGGGCCTGTTCTGCTTCTGAGTTTTAGTTCCTCTCCTCTGGTTCCCCGCCCCCCCCAATCACTTTGAATTTATTTTGCACACATACTGTTTTTATAAAATCTGTGAACATGAATCCCTCCACCCCTCCTTGAGGACAGGGCTGTATCTTTTTGTATTTGTTCTCCCATATGATAGATGCCTAATAAACGCTCACTTGGTTGAAAAGATCAGCTGAGATTATGCTTACCAGGGGCACTAAAGTGAACACAGAGGAGGATGGAAATTAATCAGAAGGAATCTGGGGGTGAAGAGGGAGGACACATGGGGTATATGGGAATCAGTGAAAGCACAGGCTTCCAAAATGAGCTGTCAGGTCCACAGCTAGGGTATCGATAAGGCAAAAGGGTCCTAAGATACAGAGAAAAGAGGGGCAGCTAGGTGGTGCAGTGGATAGAGCACCGGCCCTGGAGTCAGGAGTACCTGAGTTCAAATCCGGCCTCAGACACTTAACACTTACTAGCTGTGTGACCCTAGGCAAGTCACTTAACCCCAATTGCCTCACTAAAAAAAAAAAAGATACAGAGAGAAGGGCCACAGGGAAAGCAGGAATCTGGGAGGTAGGAACGGGGCTTCTCACCGAGGTCCAGATGCAAGCCCAGCATGGAGCGGAAAGGCTTTGGCACCACGATTGTTGTATTGCCGAAGTTGGTGAAATAGACCATGAGGAGAGGTAGAGAGGCAGTTGTGGGCAGCAGCAGTTTGTGTCGCCATCGAAGATTCAGCACATCATCCGCAAAGCCCAGAAAGATCATGCAGCAGATAGCAAGCAAAGCACCTATCAGGGCCACAAACTGGAGAGAAACAAGAGATGGCTCAGTCCTTCCCTGCTACTCCTCACCCCAGTTCTCCCTACTAGCCCAAGGGCAAACTCCTCAGCCTGCTCAACCATTCACATTTCTGTAGCATTTTAATTTGGAAAAAAAAAAAAAAAACTTTCCTCAAAAACAACCTTATGAAGTAGGTAGTAGAACAATTATTGTTCCCATTCTACTCATGGGGAGACTAAGGCCTTTAGGGAGGAAGCCACAGAGTTACTAAGTATCAGGACTGGGGTTCAAATCTAGATGGTCCAAGCCACTTCTCACTGGCCACTATGCTGTTCAGTTCTATACCTTATTCCCTCATGTTCCACCAGCCTTCCTATATGTGCCTCCCCCCAACCAAAAAATAAATTAAAAACCCCAATCCCTGACAAATCTAGATTTGTCAACTCTCTCCTGCCACCCACAATCCTCAGATGAGCTTCCCTTAGTCGAGGTCCACTAACCTCCTGGTAGGGGAAGGCCTTACATTGGTCCTCCACAAAGCAGTTTAGGAAGGGAACAGGGATGAAGCAGAAGAGGATGATGAGGAAAACTGCACCACTGATGACGCCTTGGGATTCGGGGCTGTGACACAGGGCAGGTGAGGAGTGGGGGGAAAATAGTGTCACTCACCAGAACTAGATTCCAGAGTCCACCAGCCTAGGAACATACCCTCCCATTCTCTCCTCCACTCCTCCCTTTACAAACTGAAGACCCCTTCTGTGTCCCAGACAAGGAAAAGGAAATCTCAACGCTGGCGTATGAGAAGACCCTATTTCCCAAGGATCCCTTCCACACATCCTCATCCTCTGCCACACAGCATCCCCTGCCCGTGTCCTGATACCTGCCCCCAGCCCCACTTCTCTGTCACTTCCCCAGACCAGAGGTCTTAAGAACCAGTCCTCTCTCCAAACTTTCCTTTGTTATCCCTAGTCCCCTTTCTCTCAAGTCCTTTGGACTTCATGTCCCAAGGCTACCCCAAGTTCTCAGCTCTCTTCAGCCCTGGTTCAGCCCAAAGCTCAGGCTTCTTTGGTCCCATCGACTAGCCCTCTTTTCCTTCTCCACTTCTGCTCCTAACTTTCTCTCTCTCTTCTCTTCGGTCACTTGTCTTCCTTCCTGTCCCTTGTCTCCCAATCTCCCTCTTTCCTTCTCTCTCTCCCCCTTCTCAACCCCCACCCCCTTAGTCTCTAGAACTTCCTTTCCCTCCTCCCTATTCCCAACTGTCCCCTTCCTCATGTCTATTTGTCCCCCTCCTCCCCAGCCCCGATTGTCCCCCATGCTCATCTCTAGTGCCTCCTTCCTCCCCAGCCCTACCTGCCTCCCTCCTCCCCATCTCGGGTTCCCTCCTCCCCTTCCCCGGCTGCCCCCCTCCTCTGATCCCTCCCACGGTCCGCGCCCCGCCCCCTCCCCGTACCCCATCCCACTCTCCTCCCGTCCCCCGGCCCGCGTCCTCCTCACATGGGCTGGCGGCTGGTCTTATTGAGGTCCAGGCCGCAGAGGCGAGCCGTGATGAAGTGGCCACGGAAGGCCGGTATGAGCGTGAGCGTGGCCACGAAGCCCAGCAGCGAGCCGCCCAGGTTGATGAGCAGCGGCAGCGCCGGGAAGGGCCGCATCATTGCCATGAGAGGCGCCCTAGCGGGGTTGAGCCCCGCTAGGAGCCCGCTCGGGGGGCCCGGGGACCACAGCCCGCCGACGTAGGGTACTCTTCTAGACAACCGGGACCGGCCACGGGCTGCGTCGCCCGGGGCCACGAGAGGGCTGAGGGCTTAGTGAAGGCGAGGGAGGCGGCGGTGGCGGCGCTGGCCGTGCCACGGGCTCCCGAGTCAGTCCCGTCTACCTACAGAGCAAGCCACCTCTTCGGCCACTCCCTTGCTGCACCTGCCCAGCCGAGGTTTCCAGCCGGATTCTTTTTGCATTGCAACTTCCTCTGTGCCGATTGCGAAGGTGAGCCTTGAAGGCGGCGAGCGGCCATTTTTCTTGTGGGCAGGGTGGCGCTATTCTACAGTATTCTCCTTCCGAGGTATCAAGGTACAGAGTACTATGAAATGCAGCCCGGTCTTGCTGGACTAGTTACAGAGGAAAAAGAGGAAAAGGAACCGGGCACGTCCCAGACCGGAAATCACTTCTCGCCCTTTTTAAAGATGGACGCCTCCTCATACCACGTGACCGCCACCTCCTCTAGTCGGGTTCCACGTCAGGCTTCCCATTGGTTGGCCCCTACCCGAGGCTTTAAAGAGTTCGGTCCCCGCCAGTCTGTTCCTCCGGGCGCCCGAGGTCGCGCTGCTCTCCTTGTTTTTAGAGTCAAGTGATCCCGGAACTCCCCCAGCCCCACTGAGAAGCTCATGACTCTTTCGGGAAATCCACCCACTTGCCGGGAAGAAGGATGGAAACAGGGTCGGGGGAGGGGAGAAGCCTCATAAACACCTGCTCCTGCCCCCCGCCCCCATCTGGCCACGCTTTCCCCTATTCCCTAGCTCCTTGCGGTCAGCATTGGCCGGCCCGGGACAGGGCCCTGTCTGTCCCCCCGGCAGCAGCCCCCGTGTCCAGCGCCAGGTACCTTCTGAGGCGGCTGCCCGGCCGTCTGGTCTAGGCTAGTCCATCTCAGGGCCTGCGGCCACCACATCCCAAGCTGCAAAAATGGAAAAGGAGGGAACCTTAGGGCAGGGCGCCACGAACCCACGCAGGGCTTCATCCGAGTCCGGAGCATCCAGACAAGCGTCTCTTCTCTATTTTCTGGTTTCCTAGGAGCTGCTGCCTAGGAGGTTTTAGAAAGAACAGCTCATCAGCAGGGCTCTGCCGCCCACAGGTCCTCGTGCAGCAGGTGATGATGCTCTCATTTTCCCTGGGGGAGAGCTGGGGCCCTGAGAGCACCACACCACCTCCCAGCAAATGCAGGGAGAGAATCCTGGAGTTCAGACACCCTGATCCTGACTTGTAGGGTTAGCTTGACAATCTCTAGGTTTTAATTCAGTTCAATCCCTCTCCATGAAACTTTCAATGATTCAGGTTTCTTACCTCTGGTTTCTCTGATCCGATCATTGTTATCTTTTCACCTCCCCAAATACCTGTTTATATAGTTCTGTCTGTCAGGAAACATTAAGCTTCTATTTGTGCCAGGCATTGTGCTAGGGATACAAAAGGAGGCAAGACAGTCACTGCCCCCCAGGAACTTACAATCTATGAGGGAGACAACATGCAAACAAATATATACAAAGCAGGCTATATATGAGATAAATAGGAAGTAATCAACAGAGAATTAAGAGGGGTTAGGGAAAGCTTCCAGTAAAAGAAGGGATTTTAGTTGGAACTTAAAAGGAATCCAGGGGCAGCTAGATGGCACAATGGTTAAAGCACCAGCCCTGGATTCAGGAGAACCTGAGTTCAAATCCAGCCTCAGATGCTTGACATTTAGTAGCTGTGTGACCTTGGGCAAGTCACTTAACTCCCATTGCCTGCTTAAAAAACCCCAAACCAAACAAACAACAACAAAAAAAGGAATCCAGGGTGATAAGTAATCCAAACCGAGAAAGGAGAGCATGGGGGGGAGGGTGGGACAGAGAAAATGCTGGGTGCTCTGACACCTCCGTACCTTGTTCTTGGAACAGCCAGGGGAATATAGGTATTATTACTTCTTTGTATGTCTCCTATATTTCTTGCCTATGTGTTAAGTTTTCCCATCAGACTCACTTACTGAGCAAGGATCTACTTTTTCCCTCTCTGTTGTCCAACATAAGGTTCTGCATATCCAGGTAGCTTGGCCTCAAGTGCTAAGTGACTGTCTGATGGCTCTGTAGGCTGTAGGGACCATTAAATCCCTGTTTTCTTTTTCTTCTCTAAGAGATGGCCTGTAAGGGAGGTCTTCCTACTTCACTGGTTGAGTATAAGGAAAATGTTTTGCAAACCTAAATCATCCTCCAAATACAACATTTTTAATATTGTGAGGCCTCATCAATATAGTAGGAGGGGAAATCTCTGCTAACCATGACTTTTAGACTAATGAGAGAAGCTTAACTTTTCTTAGCTCTTTCCCGTTGATCATGGAGATTTACCTAGAAAGTCCACAGTGTTCCCTGGCTGTGTGTGGAACAATGGAGGGGAGAAAGCACATGCCTGAATGTTAGGAGGACTTTGTGGAGGAAGAGGAAGGGAAAAGGTGAGAATGGGACAGAGAAGAAACTTATCTAGGTGTAGGGGACAGGCAGATGTGCCAGAACAGCTAGATAGATAAGTATGTGTTTGCGATCCCTAGGGGAGAGGGTCTTTTTATATTTATTTCTCTGGAGTTTATCTGAGCAAGTAGTTCAGATTAGGACTGAATGAGGATGTACTGATAACCACCATTTATTTGCTTTTGGGGAGTTTACCACAAGGTATTAGAGATAATCCATACCTAATGCCCTTTTTTATTGGGCCAGGTGAAAGCAAGGCTGAGTCCTGTACTAGTGACCTGGAAGTTTGCCTTGCCTTTTCTATAGAAGTCATATTACTCAGTGTGGAGGCCTCCATCAAGAGGAACTGGACCTGTTAAGGAATGTTACCCATCACAGAACCAGGAAATGATTAGAAAATACTGGGGCAGCTAGGTGGCACAGTGGATAAAGCACTGGCCCTGGATTCAGGAGTACCTGAGTTCAAATCCGGCCTCAGACACTTGACACACTAGCTGTGTGACCCTGGGCAAGTCACTTAACCTCCATTGCCCCGCAAAAAAAAAAAAGAAGAAAAGAAAAGAAAATACTTTTTATTAGGTTATACTTGGCCTCTTTTATAATATGTTAATGTTCGGGGCAGCTAGATGGCGCAGTGGTAAAGCACTGGCCCTGGATTCAGGAGTACCTGAGTTCAAATCCAGCCTCAGATACTTGACACTTACTAGCTGTGCGACCCTGGGCAAGTCACTTAACCCCAATTGCCTCACTAAAAAAAAAAAAAACGTTAATGTGATATGCCATAAGGTATGGCAAAGTTGGAAAGTACACTAGATGTGAAATCAGAGAACTGGATTCAAATCCTGTCTGCTACTTTGTACAATATGACTCATATTGTACTCATGTACAATATGGATGACTCATATCCCTTCTCTGGGTCTCAATTCTCTCCTGTATAAAATGAAAGGCTTCAACTATATCAGGAGTTCTTAACTTGTGTTCTTTGGATTTGGTTGTTTATATTTTGAGAGCTATTTCAATATAATTGGTTTCCTTTGTAATCCTATGTATTTTATTTTATACATCAAAAAACATTATTCTAGGGCAGCTAGGTGGCGCAGTGTATAAAGCACTGGCCTTGGATTCAGGAGGACCTGAGTTCAAATCCAGGCTCAGACACGTGACATTAGCTGTGTGACCCTCGGCAAGTCACTTAATCTTCACTGCTCTAAAAAAAACCCCATTATTCTGAGAAGGGGTCCATAGGCTTCACTGGACTGCCACAAGGGGCCCATAAGAAAGGTTAAGAAACCTTGGATTACTAAAATCCCTTTCTGTTGTAAGGTCTTTTTTTTTTTTTTTTTTGGCGGGGCAGTGAGGGTTAAATGACTTGCCCAGGGTCACATAGCTAGTAAGTGTCAAGTGTCTGAGGCCAGATTTGAATTCAGGCTCTCCTGAATCCAGGGCTGGTGCTTTATCCACTGTGCCACCTAGCTGCCTCCTGTAAACTCCTTTTAACCTAATCTGAGAAAGAAAAATCAAGCCTCTCTTCCTCCTCTCTTGAGTTTCCTGATAGTTCAAAGGATTTAGGTGGACAAAGACAAACAGACCCTGGGAAACATGTCAGCCATGTTGTCTCTACTCTCAAGCTAGCTAGTGGGTTTAGGAGGTGGTCAGGGCAGAAGCATGTAACTTCATACAGCAGTTCCATACTGCTTTTGTGTAGAATCTTGTACAAGGAGGAAGGAGGAAACATAATCCTTGCCTTTGGTGAATTCCCTGTTGAATGGAGAAGACAAAACACTTAGACTTATGTAAGTAAACACAGTAAATAGAAGCATACCACAGAGCTGGACAGAGAGAGACATAAGTGCCAAGTAATTAAGGCCCTCGTCTGTAAAATACTAGCACTATCTACCTTTGCCTTGTTCTGAGGAAACTACTTTGGATGCCATAACTGGAAATTTTAGAAAAATAAGATGAGAGTGGAATTCTGGGTGATTCAAACCAGGTCAGATTCAGCTGGGAGATTTTTTGGGGGGGGGTTAAGATCAATGAATAGGAAGAATCCTCAATTCAACAAGTATTTATTTAAGTACCTACTATGTGCCATTTACTGGGGATATGAGACAAAAATGCAGTCGTGCCTGCCTTCAAGGAACTTGTGTTCTACTGCAATTTATATTCTATGCAAGTACATACAAAGCAATTTCAAGGAGAATACTACTCGGGGCAGCTAGGTGGCACAGTGGGTAGAACACTGGCCCTGGAGTCAGGAGGACCTGAGTTCAAGTGTGACCTCAGACTTGACACTTAACTAGCAGTGTGACTGTAGCAAAGAGTCACTTAACCCCATTGCCTGGCAGGGGAGGAAGAATCAGGTAGAGACACTGTGTGGGAAATAGCAGCTAAGCTGTGGATGATAAAGGTTCTAAGAAGCAGAAATAAAGAGTACATTTCAGACATGGAGAACCTCTGGTGTAAAAGCAAGAAGGCAGGAGGTATCACGTCATAGGTGTCTAGGGTGGGGTGGAGGTGGGAAGTTCCATTTGACTAGTATAGAGATTTTTGTGAAGGCAAGTAATATACGACAACTAGAAGAGGAAGGATCCAGATTCTGGAGGGCCATCCGAGGTTGGGAATGTTTTGTATTTCATCAAAAAACTTATTTATGGGGAACCATTGAAGACATCTGAGGAAGGGGTATCAGATCTAGGCTCTAGGAATATCAATTGAACAACTGTGTGGAGGATGGATTGATGCGAGAGAGAAGATTGTAAGTAAAGAAACCAATTAGGAGGTTTTTATAACGGCCCAGGCTTAAGGTCTTGTGAGTCTGAAAAAGGGGAGAATTGGTAGGAATACTGAAAGAATGAATCTGAGAGTTGTAGAGATAAGATCAACAGAACTTGATAACTAATAGGAGACAAGGGTTGAGAAAGAGAAGGAATCAATGGTGATTCAAAATCTGTGAACCTTTGTGAACAGAAGGCAAAGGGTGGCATCATGAAGTTTTGGGGAATCATGCATTTGGGGGAGAAATAAGTTCAGATGCTCCCAATATGGTTGCAGGAGAGGGGTGGGCAGAATAAGCATTTATTAAGTGCCTCCAGGTACTATGTTGAGCACTTGAGAATATTAGTTCATTTGATCAGAGACAGGAAACTCAGTTCTTCCCCCACCCACCTACTTTATTTTTTTTCTGGGGCAATGAGGTGTAAGTGACTTGCCCGGGGTCACACAGCTAGTAAGTGTCAAGTGTCTGAGGCTGGATTTGAACTCAGGTCCTCCAGAATCCAGGGCTGGTGCTTTATCCACTGTGCCACCTAGCTGCCCCCAGGGCCAGTTTCTTAACACTTAGCATGTTCATGCAAGTGGAGAGGAGCTCGATAAATGGTGGTATATGAATATAATAGACTGTTTTGCACCATAAGAAATGAGAAAAGGGATCATTTCAGAGAATCCTGAGAAGCAAGGACATAGAATCCTATAAAAAGAACTAGAGGGGGCAGCTAGGTGGAGCAGTGGATAGAGCACCGGCCCTGGAGTCAGGAGGACCTGAGTTCAAATCCAGCCTCAGACACGACACTAGCTGTGTGACCCTGGGCAAGTCACTTAACCCCAATTGCCTCACCAAAAAAGAAAAAAGAACTAGAGCAATTTATATAATGACAACAACATTGTAAAACAAAAAACATAAATGTAAGAAAGACAATTAGAGAAATGATCAGACATATCCCCAGAGAACCTATGATGCAGCATGTTACTCTCTGGGAGAGGAATACATACATTTTTGGATATGGCTACTGTGGGGATTTGTTTTGCTTGACTATATTTATTTCATTACAAAGAACTTTTCTTCTTTCTGTCTTTAATTGAAGTAGGGATTATCAATGATGATACCCCCAAAAAAAGATGTCAGCCATTGATACAATTTTTAAAGTGCACAGATTGAATATGGAAGGTAGTACAGAAAGGAGCACAAACAAACAGGACAGTTTTTTTTTTTAATTTTTTTTTTTGGTGGGGCAATGAGGGTTAAGTGACTTGCCCAGGGTCACACAGCTAGTAAGTGTCAAGTGTCTGAGGCCAGATTTGAACTCGGGTCCTCCTGAATCCAGGGCCAGTGCTCTATCCACTGTGCCACCTAGCTGCCCTCCAGTTTTCTTACTAAAAAAAGCATATAATAAATTCAAACTATTACTTTCAAAACTGTCCTGTTTGGAGGGCAGCTAGGTGGCATAGTGGATAAAGCACTGGCCCTGGATTCAAGAGGACCTGCGTTCAAATCTGGCCTCAGACACTTGACACTTACTAGCTGTGTGACCCTGGGCAAATCACTTAACCCCAATTGCCCCACAAAAAAACAAAAACCAAAAACAAACAAGAAAAATGGGAAACATTCTTACTTTCATATACAGTCTTCTTTTTGTATTCTTTGTAAATAGAAATGCTAGATTTTTTGGTGTATAAGTTCAGAATTTAAAAAAAGAAATATAATGAGTTCTGTTTAGGACATGTTGCCTTTGATATCTATCAAGGTGGAGCTGTCCAGCAAGCAGCTAGTCATGTGGCAGTGTAGTTCAGGCAAAAGACAGGGCTAGATATATAAATTTGGTACTTGAATAACAACTGACATTTACATAGAGATTTAAGGTTTACAGAGTGATTTACTTACGAACCCATGGGAGGTAAATGAAATAGCATTTATTAAGGGCTTACTCTGTACAAAGCACTGGTGATACCAATAGAAAAGTAAAGCAAAGGGCTTCTGATGGGAGAGACAACATAGAGGAGTTTCAACTGCAAGTCAAAGAGAAAGGTCCCATGGTTCTCAGGCTGAGGCAGCAAAGCAGATGGTAAGACCCCTTATTTCATGTAATGCCCGCTCAGAAAAAAAATCATGTCCGTTTTGTACAGGGCCAAAGACTTCGGTGGCAAGACCATTCTTTGCTGGGTTTTGAATTCACTGTGGCTAATGCAGCAGCCGAAGAAGTAGCTACCATGTGCCATCTCCACAGGATCGGCTTTGATAGATAACTGAGGGCGCTTGACCGGTGGCCCTGCTATTCCCCAGGGTTTGGGGTCCCTAGCTATCCTTATGGGGCATCTGAAGTGAGTTGGTGATTGGGGTAATGGCAGTAGTTTGAGTTACCTGGCACATGCTGCCTTGGCGATCCCTTGGGAATCCTTGCCTCCTTAGCTGGGTTCCCTCGACTGCCCTCTACGTCAAGATCATTAAGGGAGAAAGTTATAGAGATGGAAAAGAAAACGACCCTCTGAGGGACCCTTAAACCAATGATCCAGCAAAGGAGACCGAGGAGGAACCAGACCAACAGGACCCTGAATTTTACTCTGTATCTGGTTAGAAGTGAAGCCCTCGGGGGCAGCTAGGTGGCGCAGTGGATTAAGCACCGGCCCTGGATTCAGGAGTACCTGAGTTCAAATCCGGCCTCAGACACTTAACACTTACTAGCTGTGTGACCCTGGGCAAGTCACTTAATCCTCATTGCCCCGCAAAAAAAAAAAGTGAAGCTATCTCAAACTGCTCAACTTACTTTTTTTAACATAGGCCCAAGGGGTGTGACGATTCCCATAGCCAATCACTAGATCTTCATAGTTATCTACCCTGCTTACTGGGCTGAATCTGTAGCCCCTCCCAAGCTCTTGAGCAATCTCCATTTCCTCTGGATCCTCCCCTCTGGTTGACAAAGTAATTCTTTGAAGCCGACTTAATCAGGGGTTTTGATCTGGTTCCTTTCCCCAAGAAACTACAATCTAATTAGAGCAATAAATGACAGCCTATAACAACTGTATGATCTTGGGCAAGACTTCTGGCTTCTCAGGGTCTCTGTAAAGTGAGGGGTTGTAAACTCCTTTCTGTTTTACTTTTCTATGAATCTTAAATGCTAAAATATTTGCCCATTAGCATCAACATCAGAGGCTGGATTTGAACCCAGGTTCAAAAAAGACCTGTGGTCACCAAAGTAGTCGGAGAGCTCTTTCTGGATTTCTAGAAGTGGGACTTGAATTGGGCTCTGATGTGTACACTTTGCTCAGATCGGAGGGCCCGGCTATAGCAACGTAGCTCTTGGCTGCTTTCCCGGAGAACCAGCTCCCCCAACCCCAGCTACTCTTCCAACTACTAACTACTCCCTCAGGCCAAAAAACTGTAGTCTGCTCCCTAAATCTCCTGTCCCCTAAATCCCCTGGGATTAGGGCCATAAACCCGAGAAACTCCAACGCTTTCTAAACCTTCCAAGGAGAGGTAGGGCCTGGAGCCGACCTCAGTGAAGTCTGCATCCCCACCCCCTCTGGCCCCCTGGGGCTTGGACTGCCATAGCCCAGCCTAGATCCGCCCTGTCCGGCTCTCCAACCTCTCGGGCTGCATTGTTTACTCGGGTTTGGGTCACTCCCCAGGCTAGTAGCTGGATTTATGAGTTGGGGGCAGGGGGCAGGAAGGAAGGAAAAGGGAGATGTTTAACCCCTTCTCCACCCTTCTCCAAGAGAAGGGCCTGAGTGCCTACACCCTGTCAGTGTTTTGTTTTTTTTTTTGGGGGGGGGTTATTAGAGGAAAGGAGTAATCTAAGAAACTATTTGCACCAGGGGTTTCATTCTGCGTCCGTCCTCCAATCTCTGGGCAGATAGTGAATATCCCCACCCTCCTTGGTTGCCACAGCCTGGGCTGAACAGTGTGTCCACAATAGCTCCTCCTTTGATTTCTACTAGTTGGGTTTCAGGGGTCTGAGACTTCTAAGGGTTGCTATTGACGCTCTCACGGCATTTACCCCGCCACCGCCCAAACTACCTGGTCCATCCGGCTTCCATAGGCAGGAGGTGTTCCTTTGGAAGTATGTAGCCAGAGTTAGGGAGATAATTCAGAAGCTGAATCAACACCAGCCTCCCTCCACCCCCATCCCCAACCCCAGATTCCTCCCAGGGCCTTGACACCTGGAAACTGGATTCGAAGGTACAGGCTCCCTATATTTATCTTGAGGAAGGAAGGCGTTCAATATAGCGCACCCCCACCCCCACCCCGTCTCCTCCTCCCAGTTTCTACCCCTTCCTTCCCAGCTTAGCCAGGATCCCCCACATCCAACCCCACCTCCCTTCTTTAGCTCCTCCATCTAACCCTGCCATGGGACGCACGGCCCTCACCCCCCATCCGTGCTCCAGCCCAGAAGGGGGGTCATAGAGGATTGACAAGGTGCAGGGACAAGTGACTCTGGAAGGCGGGGCAGAACTTGACAAGCGCACGGGCTCCCTCGGGTTCTGCGAAATCCCCCAGGGATGTGACCTCAGGCTGTAGAAGAAGGGGTGGGGGAAGTGGAAAGCATCACCGAAGGTCGAACCGACTCCGGTTGGTGTGCGTGGGGGTGCGGGGCGTGCGCACCTTTCCCCTCATCCCAGGATGGAGAGGCGAGTGATGATACCGCCTCCTCAGAGCCCCCAGCCCCCGCCCAGTACGGGCGGCCTCCCCCGGGCTCCCGGCTTCGCCGCCCCGCCCGGTCGGGCGCGGCCCCTTTAAGGCGCGGTGGGGGCGGGGCGTCGGCGGTGTTGTCAGTGTCAGCTCTGCGCACGCAGCCCTCCCCGAGCCGACCCGAGCCCCCGGAGCCCCCCAAGCGGAGCCAGAGCCAGCTCCAGCGGAGCCAACGCGGCGGGCAGGAGACGAGCAAGCAAGCAGGCAGGCAGGCAGGCCGGGGAGAGGCAGAGAGAGAGTGAGCCCGGGCTGAGCCGCCGGCGCCGGCCCGCGATGTGACCAAGAGAGGAGAGAGAATCCGGAGCCAGCGAGAGCGAGCCCGGCGCCCGGGCCCCCGCCCCGGCTGCCCCCGAGCCCTGAGAAGTCCCGGGCTCCAGCCGAGCTCCGCGCGCAGCCGAGCCCGCTCCCGCCCCCGCTCCCCGCCCGCAGGGCTGCCCGGGCCATGCTCCCCCGGGGCTGCTGCTGAGCCCGAGCCGGGGCGGCGTGCGGAGCATGGATCCGGGCTGGGGGCGGCGAGACGTGGGCTGGGCGGCTCTGCTGCTCCTTTTCGCCGCCTCGCTGCTCACCGTGGCCGGCTGGCTGCTGCAGTACGCCCGAGGTGTATGGCTGGGGCGAGCGCGCCGGGGCCGGGGGCTGGGGCTCGGGGTGGCAGAACCGGGGACGTCGCTACGAGAGCTGGGCGTGTGGCGCTCCCTGTTGCGCCTACGGTCCAGCCGGGCAGGCGTCCCGGAGGAGCCAGGTGTCCGGGGCCTCCTGGCTTCACTCTTCGCCTTCAAATCTTTCCGGGAAAACTGGCAGCGAGCTTGGGTGCGAGCGCTTAATCAGCAGGCCTGCAGGGATGGGGTAAGTTGAAGGGTGTCCTGGGGGCTTGGTTCCACTTTCTGTTCGGACCAGCAGGGCTCTTCAGGTGCACCTAAAGCAGGTCGGGCTGTGTGTGTGTGTGTGTGTGTGTGTGTGTGTGTGTGTGTGTGTGTAGCTTTGAGTACCCCAGCTTTGAGGCTCTCTCCCTACTTCCCTACTCCACCTCGGAGAGAGGGGTCTGGGTGAAGGTGAGCGGTGGAGGGAGCGCTCTATGCCCCCAGTACCCGGTCCCCGTGGGCGGGGGAACCTCAGTGCCCAAAACCGACAGAGAAGTTGCTGTTCTCATAGCAACGCTAATCCCTGTGCTGAGGGAGCTGCTTCTCCACCTGGAGCTGTGGTATTGGTGGTGGTGGTGGTGGTGGTGGTGGTGACTGGGGGTTGGGGGGGTGGGAGGGTTCCCGGTTGGATAAGAAGCTCCGAGCAGCCTTAGGAATGTTGTACCTGGTTGCTATCGTCCTCTCCCCCGCCTCTAGTGGGCACTCCCCATGTCCGAATCCCTGACCTTCCCTCCAAAATCCATTGCTACCTACTTCCTACCAGTCTCAGCTCATTTAGTCCCCATGTCTTCCTCCATATGGATAAATGGATGGGGCTAGAAGGGAGCTATTCGTAGGAGATGCTTGAGACCCAACTGGACCTGACCCTCAAGGGTCAGTCAGAGGCTCCAACCTGGGCAGGGATCCGTTCACTTCGCCAGGATTGCACCATGGGACATCTGACCACTAAGGAAGTGGGGCAGGAAGCATTTGTCACGAGACCGGGGTGGACGGGGCTGGACTTCCCTCCTCTGGAGCCCCCTACCAGCCCAGCCCAAACATTTTCTTTCTGCCCCACCCCCTTTCCCCTCCACCCTCTAAGAAAGTTAGCTCAGTTCCTGGAGGGGGAAGTCCTTATTGGACTAGTGCCCCTGTCCCTTTCCGAAGAATTAACAGCTACACTGACTTGTTCTATTTCCCTCTTGTGCCCTCCAGGGTCAGGGTGGCAGTTGTCAGTCCAAACCCTGACCCCTCTCCCTCCCCCTTGCCCTGCTCTGTGCTCCTTGTCCTCAGGTGAAGAGTTGCCAACTCAGCTGGACATTGGACTCCCCTAGGTGTGGGGAGACGGGCCCTGAGCATCATCCCCTCTGCCTCTAGTGGGTGGGTCTGAGCCAGGAATGGGTGGGAGACTGCTGGATCAGAAGCACTTACTGACTTGCTTTGCCAGGCAAATGAGCTCTGGGGATTTGCTCCCTTTGCCAATAAGTCCTAGGGAAGGCGCCAACTTGTACCCCTCCCCCCAAGCAGTGAGCTCTCCCTGGCCTGTACCCCTTCTTGTGAATCCTGGGTGAGCCTCCCATCTCTAGTGCCCCCATCCCACTCTTGCTGAGCTACGGGTGATTTAGGAGCCAGCTCTTCCCAGGTTTGAGCTAAGGAGCTTTCTGCTTAATCTCACCCTGGTGTCTGGCTGGAAGAATTAGCTGCTATCCTGGGCCCCTTAGGGATTTGAACCCTGTATGCTGGTTGTTCTTCCTGTACTGTTCCCCAGAACCATGCCTAGCTCTGTAGATACTGCTGATCTTCGGGCAAGGCTGTATTCTCTTTTCTTTTCCCCTCCCCTATCCTTAAAAAAAAAATTCCAACTCCACCCCCATGTGTCAGCCTGAAACATTCCACCCAATAGATTTCTATTCTCAGCCCAAGCCCTAGGCTTCAACCACTCCTTTCCCAGGATTTCAACATTTAGGAATAATGTTTGTAAACTTTAAAGCAATCGATAAATAGGAATTGTTGTTATTATTGTATCCTGGTCCCCTCTCCCAGGTTTCCCCCACCTCCCCCCCAGGGTAATCCATAGTCTTCTTTGCTTGGGGGAGGAGGTAGGTAGGGGCTGGGAAACTGGTAAACAGGTACCTTGGTCTTCTGGGCCCTGCCCCCTTCCCCAGCCTGTTTTTGCAGAAGTGGCATCAATCAAGCCCCCTGGTGGGGAGGGGTTTTTAGAAGGGAGAGCTCCCTGTACCCAGGTCTTGGTCCAGGGGGAGGCCAGGAGCCAACCCTGCAGCCGAAGTGACTGCAGCTGCCAGGAACCTGGCCAGATGGAAGCAGACCAGTTCTGATGGGGGTAGGGTCAGCTTCAGGGAGCCTGACCCTGCCCCTCAACCCCCAATTATTTTTCTAGAGCTCCATCCAGATCACTTTCGAAGAGATACCCCAACTCCCACCTAATGCTACTGTCAGTCACGTGACCTGTGTGGACCAGTCAGAGCACAGCATGGTGAGGGGTGGGATAGTGCTTGGGTGGGTGATAGATAGCCAATTCTGGATCCATAGGGTGAGCTCCCAGAGTCCTTTCAGTTCTCTAAGCCTTTCCTTTTATTCCCTTTACCTGTTGAATTCTAAGACCAACTCACATGCCACCTCCTCCTGGAAGCCCTCCATAACCATTCATCTCAATGCCCTTCCTTCCCCCTCTATCTCACATCACTTTTTGTCTCCCTAATGTTATCCATATCTCTCCACTAGACTTTCCCAGAGCAGGGAACATGACTTAGCTAAACTTCATCTTCCCTCCCCAGTCCCTAGCACAGCTCTGGGCCTGCAGTAACGCTTGTGGCAGAGTTCTGGGGTTTCCTCTGGTTCCCCAGAGATCTGTGATAAGGGTGGTGGTGGTGGTGGAAGGGTCTGTGTTGAAATGTGTGCCCAGATAGAGAAGCTAGAGAGAATCCTTTGCCTCGCTCTGCTCCCTGTGCCCGTTTCAGGTCCTTCATTGCCAGCTCTGTGCTGAGGACGTTCAGTTCCCAGTGTCGGTGACCCAGCAGTCCCCAGCTGCTGTCTCCATGGAGACCTACCACGTCACCCTGACACTTCTTCCAGCACAGGTAGAGGGGAAAGGGGGAAACTGGGGACAGGGGTAAGGAGAGGATGTTTTGAGGTTTAAATCAGAACCTCCTTTTGGGAATGGAGACCAGGAAGATGATCAGAAGAGAAGTGATGAGGGATGAGCAAGCGTAAGACCAACATGCCTCCTCCCACCCCCCCATCCCTAGTTGGAGGTCAACCTGGAAGAAATAGCCAATGAGGGGCTGCTGGTCTCCTGGGCCTTCAAGGACCGTCCTGAGCTAAACATGACAGTTTGTCCCAAGCTGCAGGGGAAGGAGGTGAGTAGATTGGGGCTGGTAGAGGGCTGGGGTGGTGAGGAGGGGAAGGGGGAGCATGTAAGATGGTGGAGGAAAGTAGGTGGGACAAGGTAGGAAGAGACTGAGTGAGATAGAGGCTGGAATAAGTCGGGAAGGTTTGGAGGATTCGATGAGAGGGGACAAAGGGAAAGTGGACCAGGGAAGGGAGGGGGATTAGGAGGCAGCTGAGGAAAAATTCAATGGAGAATGTATTCAGGGAAGCAAAGGGAGAGGGCCGCTAAGTGGTGCAGTAGATAGAGTGCTGGGCCTGGAGTCAGGAAGACCTGAGTTCAAATCTAGCCTCAGACAAGTCTCAGCCTAGCTGTGTGACCCTGGGCAAGTCACTTCACCCTGTTTGCCTCAGTTCCCTCATCTGTAAAATGAGCTGGAGAAGGAAATGGTGAACACTTCAGTATCTCTGCTGAGAAAACCCCAAATGGGGTTGTGAAGGAGGAGTCAGGAGACGGCCGAACAAAGGGGAGAAGGCTAGGGGGCCTGTGATTCCTCACCCTCTCTTTGCCATCATTGCAGAGAAGTGAGGAACAGGTGGATCTGTCTACTATTGAGGAATTGATTAAGGATACCATTGTCAGTACACAACCTGCCATGATGGTGAACCTCAGAGCTTGTCCAGCTCCAGGGGGCATGGTAAGTAGACCCCTGAGGAGACCAGGGCTGAAATCATGGGCTGTCCCCTATAATCTCTTCTTCTGGGGACTTTCAACATCTTTACCTTTTCCTTTACAACTGGTCTTAGGTATCCTGTGAGAAGCCAACCACAGGGCCCCCAGTTCAACCAGCTGCCCCCAAACCCATTCGGCTTCTGTTACGACAGTTAAGGGCAACCCATGTAGGTGGTGAGACAGGAGGTGAGACAGGAGATGAAACAGGAGGTGAGCAATTGGAGTGGGGGGGGAACTGTTGGGGCAACTGAGGCTCGGGTATTATATCTTTAAACCAGTTTTCTTTCACCGTGACTCTTAGACTTTTCTCTTTGTAATGTGGGTCTGATCCTGGCTTGTATTATTTATTTTAGCTGTGTTACCTTGGGGAAGTTACCTCCTGTTTTCAAATTCCCATTTTCCTCACCCATAAAATGAGGCAATTAGACCTGATAATCTCTAAGGTCCCTTCCAGCTCAGTGATCTTTGTACCCTGCCCAATCTCTGACTTTTGACCTCTGGTTCCCTTTCAGGAAATGGGGATCTGTGCTGTGTGGCAGAGCTGGACAGTCCTCAGCAGCAGAAGTGGACCAAGCCAGTAAGAGCTGCCCCAGAGGTTGAGTGGATGGAAGAACTGGCTCTGTAAGGAATCTCAATAACTCTTTCTCCCATATGTCATTGCATAGTCATACTGAAGCTACCTCCAGGAGATGATCCTGGTCAAGTACCTTTAACCCAATGGGACCCTGGGAGGGTGATGGCTCCAAGACAGGGAGGAAATGGGTCGCCCAGGAGGATACAGTTTCCCACTTGATCAATAATTTTCCCCTGCCCTCCTCCTTAACCCATAGGGAAATAGGTCCCCAGAGCCGGGAGCTGACCCTGAAGGTGCTAAGGAGCAGCAATGTTGGAGACAGTAAGTGTTTGTGGGGAGGGTATCCTGGGAGTGGGGTAGGGTAGACTCGGCCTTGAAGGGGGCATCAATTACCAGGCCACCCCTCCTTTTCTTTTTTTTTTTTTTTTTTTGCGGGGCAATGGGGGTTAAGTGACTTGCCCAGGGTCACACAGCTGGTAAGTGTCAAGTGTCTGAGGCCAGATTTGAACTCAAGTACTCCTGAATCCAGGGCCGGTGCTTTATCCACTTCGCCACCTAGCCGCCCCCTCCACCCCTCCTTTTCTGCAGATGTACTCCTGGGCCATGCCACATTGCCTGTGGGCTCCCCCTCCAGGCAGACCTCCAGAAGGCAGCTGTGTCCCCTGACTCCTGGGCCAGGAAAGACCTCAGGCCAAGTTGCCACTCTAGCATTAGAGGTGAGAAACTGAGCCCCTAGTTGGGGGAGGCAGCCTGTGTATGGGGGGACATCAGGGTGGAGGGTGACATCCCAAGGCCCTGATCTCCATTTTCTGTGTTCTCCTTTTTCCTGGTAGCTGTTATATGAAGAAGGCTCCCCTGGGAACCTGAGTAGCCCCGCTCCACCCACCCCACGACCCAGCATCACACCCACCAAAAAGATTGAATTGGATCGGACCATTATGCCCGACGGCACCATTGTCACCACAGTGACTACTGTCCAGTCCCGGCCTAGAGCTGATGGCAAGCTAGGTAAAAGGGGAGACGATATAGAGGCTTGGGAAGGAACAGGAAGACCTCAGAGACAGGGCTTGGTCAGCTAGGCTTGACCTTAACCCTCTGGAGGAGGGAGGGTAGAAGGATGACCTTACACTCCAACTTCTTTAGCTCTCAGTCCCTTTAGCCGTCAATCCCATGGGTCTCTATCCTTCCATATCTGGGCACACAGCCTCCAGTTCCTTCCCTGTTCCGTTTTTCCCCTTACTCCTTTATTTCTTTATTTTTTGGGCAGGGCAATGAGGGTTAAGTGACTTGCCCAGGGTCACACACCAGGGTTACTAGCTAGTAAGTGTCAAGTGTCTGAGACCAAATTTGAACTCGGGTCCTTTCCCCCTTACTCCTAATCTGGCTCCTTTCTTCCTTCTTCCTTCTCTCAATAGTTTCCTCCTTTCCCCTCAGTCTCTTCTTGTGTCTTTTCTCCAGTCTCACTTGTCTCCCTGTCCCACCTTCTGGGCCTCTTCAGTCTCTGTCCATATACCCCCTCAGCCCCTGCCTTTCCCTTTTCTCTTCCTAAGCTATTTAGTACCTTAGTTCTGACCTACCGAGAAAAGTTATTGGGAGGGGGTTGAGGGTGCTCTCAACTCACTGATCTTTCTCCTTATCCATAGATTCCCCCTCCCGCTCCCCATCCAAGGTGGAGGTAACAGAGAAAACAACAACTGTGCTGAGCGAGAGCAGTGTCCCCAGCAGTGCCTCCCCCAGCAGCAGCCGTGAGTGTGTGTGTGTGAGTGTGTGAGTGATCCAGTGTGCACATGTGCACACAGACTGGGGGGGGGTAGGAGGATGGTGGTGGTGGGATGCAGTAACCACAGTGGGAGGCTGCAGGTTAGGCAGAAGAGTCACAGAATGCTGCCAACACCCAGCCACCAGATATCAAAGAAATTGGGAGCTAGGCTGGGACGGACTCTGGGATCTAGGGGACAAGGAGCACTGATAAGTGCTCTTTGGCAGGGGACAGCCACCTTTCCAATGGCCTGGACCCTGTGGCAGAAACAGCCATCCGACAGCTGACAGAACCCAGTGGACGGTCTGCTAAGAAGACGCCCACCAAGCGTAGCACCCTCATCATATCTGGTGTCTCTAAGGTAGTAAGAGTAAAGGGGAAGGGGTTGGGCCGCTCCCGAAACACAAGACACCATCGTCTATCTCCATGCATTTGCCCTAGCTGGGCCTTGGCAGGGCTTTCCCTTCCAAACCCCAGCTCTTAGAATCCCTGGTTTCCTTTAAGAATCATATCAAGTACCACTTTTTTGATCCCACCCCCATCCTTACTCCCAGTTGCTAGTGCCATCCCCTCTAAAATGACCTTCTGCTCTGAATTTATCCTGTAGATTCCAATTTATATATGTTTTTGACCTCCTCCCCATTAGAATGAACGTGAGCTTCTATTTTTGCTTCTTTCTATCTCCTGTGCTTAGCACTGGTGTACAGAGAAATTGCCTAATAAATGGTTTTTTGATTTCTTTTTCTTGTTTTGTTTTTGTTTTTTGTTTTTGGTGAGGCAATTGGGGTTAAGTGACTTGCCTAGGGTCACACAACTAGTAAGTGTTAAGTGTCTGAGGCCGGATTTGAACTCAGGTCCTCCTGACTCCAGGGCCAGTGCTCTATCCACTGTGCCACCTAGCTGCCCCATTTTTTTTGATTTCTTAATTTACTGGGAAGGGTGTCCAGCCGGCCTCTAACTGCCCACCTCTCCTGCCCAGGTTCCCATTGCCCAAGATGAGTTGGCATTGTCTTTGGGCTATGCAGCCTCTATGGAGGCTTCAATGCAGAGTGAGGCAGAGAGCACCGGGGATCCCTCCTCACCTCCCTTGGATCCTCCCGCCATGTCCCCTGGACCCCTGGAAGCCCTGTCCAGTCCGGCGGGAACTCAGGAGACGGATGAGACGACGCGCTCAGACATTTCAGAACGGCCATCTGTGGATGATGTGGAGTCAGAAACCGGTTCTACAGGAGCCTTGGAGACACGAAGCCTCAAGGACCACAAAGGTGAGGAGGGGGAAGAATGACTCCCCTGGACTCTTCCTTGGTACCAGCCCATGGGTCAGTGATACTCATGGGCATACTGGTCACAGGCCAGGCTGCCAGGCCTTACCTTACATAGATCACCTGTCCGAGGCACAGAGGGCTTCCCTAGATGCTAGGATCTAATAGGTCCAGCTAGTTCCCCGTTCTCTCTGGGCCTCTTTTCCAGGTTTCCCCGCAGGTCCAGGACCATCCTCTGGACCAGTCTCTCTTCTCCCTTAGGTTTCACTCCAGTTTTTGTTCTCTGTCTGTCCGTCTCACCCTTACTTTGCCTTTCAGTCATGCCCCGCCCATACCCCACCGTCTGTCTGTCCCTGAGGACATAAGAACTGCCACACTGGGTGAGACCCAGAGTGATTCCAGCCCAGGATTGTTGGTGATTGTGACACATTTTGTGGCAGTTAATGGTTGTCTTTGTCTCAAGCCTCAAAGGGCCGGGGCTTACCAGAAAGCATCCCATTCTTGACTCATCCATCCTGCATACCTGTTGTCTAGCTTTAATGTTCTGTGAATTCATCTAGGCCTTTCAGGAACCTCTTTACATGTTTAGCCTCTACTCCAGCTTGGGCTAATGAGTTCTTTAAGTTGATTGTTTCCTGTGTCAAGTAGGGCTTCATTATGTTGGTCCTGAATTACCTCTTTTCAAGCTTTAAGAGACTCCTGCCTGATTCAACAAGCCAACAAGCATTAAGCACTTAGAGTATAGAGTACCCTGCTAGGTGCCTGGCCTCCAGCACGAACCCTGCCCTGACACATCTTTTATCCTAGTACTGGGGGGCACAGGACACACAAAAATTAAAAATATTACAATCCAGAATGAAGTGTAAAGAAAATATTATGGGAAAGCTTGAGAAAGGAAAGATTTTTAACCTCTCTGAGGGCAGAGACCCATGTCTTATTTATCTTTTAGCTGTCTTAGGGACCATGAATTACACAGAATAGGGGACCATAAGAAGTTATGTTGAATGAAAAATCACTTCCAGCTGGAGGAATTGGGGAAAGCTCAGAGTTCACAGAGGAGGGGACCTGTGGGCTGGGCCTGAAAGAATGGTTGGAGTGGAGATGGGGAGAGAAATAGTATTTCCTAAGCGATTCTATGTGCTGGGCACTGTGTTAGGCACTTTCCAAATGTTTGAGAAAATTTATTTTTTTTAATCCTCATAACAACCAAGCAAGGTAGGTGCTGTTATAATTCTCATTTTATGTATAATAATGATAATAGTTAACATTCATATAGTGCCTACTATGTGCCAGGCACTGTGCTAAGCATTTTTTACAATTATTGCCTCATTTGAGCCTCACAACAACCTTGGGGGGTAAATGCTATTATTATCCCAATTTTACAGTTGAGGAAACTGAGGCATAGAGGTGAAATCACTTGCCTAGAGTCACACAGTCATTACCGTGGCTGAGGCTGAATTTGAACGCAGAGTTTTACTTATTCCAAGGCCAGCTGCTGCCTCTATAGTAGAGCATAGAAGTAGTATAAGAAAAGGCAAGAAATCAGTCCTGGCTTCAGGTTGTAGAAGGCCTTAAATCCCAGACAAAGGGAGCCGACATTTATTAAGTGACTGCTATAACCCTTGCCCCCAGAGAATTTACCATCTGCTCTCGTGGCATAGGTGTGTTCATTAATAAGTATAATATAACAACATAAGGCAGAGTGTGATGGGGGCCAGGAGAGAGCTAGACCAAGTTTATTTTAGGAGAGAACAGTTTCCCTAACAGGCAGTAGGGAGCCATGGAAGGATTTTGAGCAGTGTCATGGCCTATTCTTGGGATGTCACCACCCCTCCTGTCCCCCTTTGTCAGCCTTCATCTTTCTTGAGCTCCTACACTGACTCCTTCCTGAGCTGCAGGGCTTGAAGCTGCACACAGTATTCCAAATCTATCCTAGTTTCTTGGACAGGAAGGATCTTCTCTGTTGTGTTTCTAGTTCCACCCCTGGGGATGCCCAGGACCTTCTTCTAGGTCACAGCCCTAGACTGTGTACATATCTTTAGGATGTAGCTTCTTCCCCATCTTGTCCTTCCTCCAATTCTGTATACTAGTTTCTCTCTAGACTTCTTGGATCTCAGTCTCCTCTCTGCCTCCCCCCCCACACCCCCACAGTGAGTTTCCTTCGAAGTGGGACGAAGTTGATCTTCCGCCGTCGACAACGACAGAAGGAGGCAGGACTGAGCCAGTCACACGACGACCTTTCCAATGCGGCTGCTGTGCCCAGTGTCCGAAAGAAGGCTGGCAGCTTCTCCCGGCGCCTCATTAAGCGATTTTCCTTTAAATCCAAACCCAAGGCCAACGGCAGCCCCAGTCCCCAGCTCTGAGCGTCTCCCAACTACTACAGGACCAGGAAAGGGCTGAGATTTCAACCCTGCCCTCCCCCTACCACACCCCCTCCCAGCCCCTAGGCAACCTGGGCTGGGGGCAGTCTTCTGGATGCTGGGAACCCCTGTCAGCCTTGGGCTTTGGGGCCAGTTTTCTGGGTACTTACGATGAGGGCTAAGAGTGTCTGAGAATCGAGAAGAGGGTAGTTAAGGGCAGGGAACATGCAGGAGGGCTCTGTCCTGGTACACATGGGCCGCACCCAGAACTTGGTGCCTACTGATATTGTCCCCTCATAGAAGTCCCAGGATGCCCAGCCCCGCAAAGTTTCCCTCTCTCCCTTTATTTATTCTATTTATATGTGTGGTCTCTGACCCTCAGTGGGCTGGGGATTGAGTGAGTGGACAAAAAAGGGCCTCATTCCAAGGTGCCCTTTCTTTCATGCCCCAGGATAGGGCATTTTCCTTTGGCCTGGGGCATCTAGGCCTCAGATCATCACTCAGACCAGCACCAATGTCTGCCCTAGGGTACATTGGCAGCTCATAGGAAGCCGGGCCGGTGCCCGGGATGGGGGGCAGGTACTCCCCCCCTCCCCAACACCCTCCACATCCCTCCCTCTTTATTACTGTTTTTGTACTTGATGCCTTCTCCATAGGCAGAAGGAAGGAGCCAGGGGCCAGGCGGGAACTTTCCCCAGGCCAGTAGTGGCCATGACTGGCTTTTATTTAAGGAATGTGTGATGAAGGAGGAAGCGTTAACTCTGCACCTTTGTGAATTTCAGGAGACAATGATTTCCATTGCTGTGTGATGGCCTGGAACTTAACTTATTGAATTAAAATTAAATTGGAGTTTACAAAAACCAGTGGTCAGTCTTCTGTGAGTTGGGAGATAGAGCCACTAGTGGGGGTGGGGGTGGGGAAGGGTGACAGGCTTAGGGAGGCTGAGGGGGACCAGGGTTTATGTCATTTGTGTGAGGTTTATCTGTAAAATGCCTGATGGGTAGGAGGACCGTTGAGGTGTGAGCTAGGGAAGGGGGAGGCAAGAATTTCCCTTCACATCTTGGGAGTCAGCTGGGCCACACAGGAGCTATTTTGTCTGGACGTAGGCTTTGGGTTAGGCAAGCTGTTTCCTCAGTCCAGACAGACAAGAGCTTCTCATCTTATCCAAAAGCCTTGCGTGACTGATTGTTTGGCCATGTGTTGGGTAGCATAAAGGAAGTGATAAGGAAGGAAGGAAGATACAGATCAGGCCAGGGAGCAGCGTACTTCTAGGTCAGATTCAGTAAGCATCGATTAAACACCTACTGTGTGACAGGCACTGTGCTAAGTAAGAAAAAGAAGCTTAGAGTTGGGCTCTGGGGCACAGTGAGTCCTGAGGCTGGGGAGGAAAATGATCTCAGGAGGGGTGTTTCCATGTTGATTTCGTCTTGCAAAATGATGAGTTTCTGGAGGTCATGAAGTCCAGGAGAGTGGCCAGGTGGGAAATGATGAGGTGAATTCCCTGTGTGCCCTCCTTAAAGAACTGGGAGGAGCTGTACTTTCTCCCAGACACGGCCTCCTGCTAGAAGGAGGAAGAGGCCCCAGGGGCTGGGGGGTTGTTGAGGTGTGAGTTTTCAAGCTGATTTCATCATGCAGGATGAAGAGTTTGTGGAGAGGATGAAGTCCAGGGGAGGAAGCAGATGGGAATCCCAATCCTGCCTCAGATGCTAGCTACCTGGGTGACTTTGGACGAGTCTCTCCCTAAGCCTCCGTTTCCTCCGCTGAAAAATCAGGGAGTTGGACCAGAAACCTGAGGTTCCTTCCAGCTGTAGATAGGATTCTCTGAAGGGACCCTGGAGAGGTCACCTTTCTAGACCTCAGTGTCTTTATCTGCTAGAGGAAGGGTATGCATGAGGTGATTTCTAAGAACTTTTAAGAGGCAGTATTCCCATTTTTTTAGATGAATGAGGGTCAAAGAAATTAAATAAACTTGTTTAAGCTCTCTCTCTCTCTCTCTCTCTCACACACACACACACACACACACACACACACATGCTAAATCTGGTGTCCTGACTTCCAAATCCAGGGCTTTTCCCACCTCAATGAGCCCTTTCTGACAGGAGGCTATGTAATATTTACATCACGAATGGATCAGGTGGAGAAGGGTGTTTTGGAGGGGGGGAAGAGATCATTAAAGGTCATTAAAAAGATAATTAAAGGGGAGGAGAGAAAGAATCACACCTTCTGATTCTGGAGGTGTTGAGGAACTCTGCCCCCATGCCCACAAGGAAGGAAGGAAGAAGAAATACAGAAGAGTCCATCTACCAGCACAGCACGTAGAGAGGAATGATATGAGGACAATTACAAAACACTCTTTACAGAAATAAAGACAGACCTAAAAAAATTGTAGAAAAGATTAATTGCTGATTGCTAGGCCCTGCAGGTATAATGAAAAGGATGATACTACCTAAATTAATTTACTGATTCAGTGCTACACCAATCAAAAATAATAATGAAATTCATCTGGAGGAACAAAAGGTCAAGAACGTCAAGGGAAATCATGAAAAAAAGTGAAAAGGAAGGGAGCCTTGCACTACCAGCTATCTAAGTGTACTGCAAAACAGAAATTATCAAAACTATTTGTTCCAGTCACTTTGCTAAGCACTTTTACAAACAAACATCTCATTTGATCCTTGCCATAACCCTGAGAGAGAGGTACTTTTCAGTTGTGTCCAACTCTTTGTGACCCCATTTGAGGTTTTCTTGGCAGAGACTGGAATGGTTTGTCATTTCCTTCTCCAGCTCATTTTATAGATGAGGAACTGAGGCAACTAGGGTCAAGTGACTCGGCCAAGGTCACAGAGCTAAGAACTATCTCAGGCCAGATTTGAACTCCCAAAGATGAATTTTCCTGAATCCAGGCCTGGCACTCTATGCACTGCCCCAACCTAGCTGCTGCACAAGGTCTTCTGTGTGCCAGGTTCTTGTCCTTAAACCATGCCATTTGAATGATCCAGAATGACTACTCCTGGGATTATATTTAGTGTAGGACTTTATTCCCATCTAACAGCCTATTGTTGTTCAATCATTTCAGTCATGTCTGACTGACCCCATTTGGGGTTTTCTTGGCAAAGATACTGGAGTGGTTTGCCATTTCCTTCTCCAGTTCATTTTACAGACAAGGAAACCGAGGCAAACAAGGTTAAGTGACTTGCCCAGGGTCATACAGCTAGCAAGTGTTTGAGGCAGGATTTGAATTTAGGAAAATGAGTCTTCCTGAGTCCAGGCCTGGCATTCTATCCACTATGCTTCCCAGCTGCATTGTTATATGAATATGAGGAATGTTATTGTGTTTTAAGAAATGGGGCCAGCTAGGTGGCAAAGTGGATAAAGCACCGGCCCTGGATTCAGGAGGACCTGAGTTCAAATCTGATCTCAGATACTTGACACTTACTAGCTGTGTGATCCTGGGCAAGTCACTTAACTTTCATTGCCCTGCAAAAAAAAAAAAATGATGATAGGGCTGGTTTTAGAGAATCCTAGGAAGACTTATATGAACTGGTATACTGATGTAAAGTGAAGTGAACAGAACCAGGAGAACAATTAATACAATGATAACAGTATCATAAAAACAAAGAACTTTGAAAGACTTAGGACTCAGATTTGCAGAATGACTGCCTACCTCCTGGTAAAGAGATAACGGATTCAGAGTACAGAAGGAGACTTTTTTTGAGGAAATAGTCAATGCAACGTTTTGCTTGATTATATTCTTTACAAGAAGGGTTTTTGTTTTTTTGGAGTTGGGGAGGTGAAGAGGGAGAATAAGGATAGTGTAGCAAAAATAGTAAAAGAGATATTGAAACATTTTTTAAAATGTGCAAAAGGCCAGAAACACAAGTATTACTTTGAAAATTACATGTTGAATTTATCATGCTTAAAAGGAAAATCAAGCTGTATATAATAGATTTGCAGTTTCACGTACAATCTACTTTGTTCTACTTTGCATATAGAGACGCTCATTTTGTGTTTCAGTTAAAAATTTAAAGATAACATTAAATATTAAAGAACAAAAAGAACAATGGATTTGGAAATGGTTAATCATAGAATGTTTTTAATTAATTTAAAATAAATTTTTGATATCTTTGTTTTTATATTACATTTCCCAATGTATCTCTTCCCTTGCCCCTCTAAAAGAGCCATTCCTCATACACAAAAAAAAATTAATGAGAAAAAAAATATCACTTCAACAAAATTAATTAACATATTGGAACAAAGTCTGACATCTGCAGTGTTTCACATTCCTATAAAGAAGGGTGAGAGGTACCTTCTCTTTAGGACCAAGCTTGGTCCTAATTTTGCAGGTTACAATTTTGTTCTTTCATTTATATTGTTGTAGCTATTGCGTAGTTTTCCTAATTCTGTTTATTTCACGTTGCATCAGTTCATGTATGTTCCTATGATTCTCTGTATTCTCCATATTTATCATTTCTTACTGCATGGTGATATTTCTTTATACTGAGTTGGAAGGGAACTTTTGGGGCAAGAGGATCAGGTTCAAGCTCATCAGTTAATGGCTGGGTAATTGGAAAGACCCCAGACCCTTTTCATAAGTAGCAGAGTCAGGACTCCAAATCTAATGCTCTTTTCTAGGAGATGACAGTTCCAATCCCCAGTGGAATCTCACTAGCTGTGTCACTCAGGAAAAATCACTAAACCTTTTCTGGGGCTCATGGAAAAAGGGAATAACTGGTTTGCACATGCATTTTATTAAGCACCTACTATGCCCAGGTCACTATGCTAAGTGCTTAACAATTATTTTCTCACTTGATCCTCACATCAACCCTGGAAATACACATAATGGAGGATTTGGACCTATGAGAAAGGAATGTTGGATCTCACCTTTACCCTCTGCAACTGATAGATTCAATGGAATCATCAAATTGTTTCTGGAGACCGGAGTTCCAATCCTGCCGGGTAACTGTATGACCCTGGGCAATTTACTGAAGCACTAGGAGACTAGTTTCTCCACTGTGAGGTGGGACTTTAACCTGCAATATTTTACAGGCTTGTTGCCAGACAGTGGCTTACTTTAACCTTAAAATGCTACATGAGGGGGCAGCTAGGTGGTGCAGTGGATAAAGCACCGGCCCTGGAGTCAGGAGTACCTGAGTTCAAATCTGGCCTCAGACACTTAACACTTACTAGCTGTGTGACCCTGGGCAAGTCACTTAACCCCAATTGCCTTACCGAAAAAAAAAAACAAAAAACAAAATGCTACATGAATGTGAATAGCTGTTATTGTAGGAAACCTTGCTTTGAATTTTTATGTGTATGCTATGTGTGTCTCCTCATTTATATATTTATAGGCAGCTAGGTGACCAAGTGGGGAAAGTGCTGGGCCTGGAGTCAGGAAGACCTAAGTTCAAATCCAGCCTCAGGCACTTACTAGCTATCTGACCCTGGTCAGGTCATTTAAGCTCTATCTGCCCCAGTTTTCTCATCTCTAAAATGTGGATAATAATAGCTCCTATTCTCCGGGATTGTTGTGAGAATCAAATAAGATAATAACTGTAAAGCACTTAGCAGTTATTATTAACTTCAGTTTATTCAACTATAAAATGGGCATTATAGCACCTAACTTGAAGGGCTCTTTCAAAGATCAAATGAGATAATGAAGTGATTGGCACCTGGCAAACAGTAAGCGCTAGATAAATGTTAGCTGTTGTTATTATTACTTAACTTCAGTTACTATCAGTCTATTGCTATTATTACTCTAAGCACTAACCTTAGTTACAATTACAATAAGCACTATATAATTTTTAAGTTATTATTATTACTAAGCTTCAGTTACTACTAGTGTTATTATTGAATCCTTCTCTTTCTTCAATTGAAATGAAGATTAAGAGTAACACCTATTTCCTAGGGTTTTTGTGAGGATCAAATGAGCTAATTGTAAAGCACTTACAGTGACTGACACACAGCAAGCCTTAAATAAATGCCAACTATTATTATTACTTAACCTCAGTTTCTTATTTGTAAAATGGGGATAATAATAGCACCAGGGAAGTGGGTACTATTATTATCTCCATTTTACAGTTGAGGAAACTGAGGTAGAGGTGAAGTGACTTGCCCAGGCTCACACGGCTCGGGTCTGTGGCAGAATTTGAACTCAGGTCTTCCTGACTCAAGAAAGCGTTTTCATTCACTCGCCAAACATTGTATTTATCCGTTCTGCCAACCCAAATGCGCGACCGAATCGCGCGTGGCTTTTCCTCCTTTCACTGGGGATAGGAACACGCGGTACCAGGCTCCCCGCAAATGCCCGAAGGGCCGTCGTCACCAGTCCTGGGCCAAGCTCTAGCTCTGCGCATGCCCAGAAAGGCCGGGCCGAGAAGGCAGGCCCGAGCAGTCGCCGTGGCTCCGAGTCGCCCAAGCCCGAGGCCGTGACCTCGCCCGCCCCTGTCCCTACCCCTGTTTCGCTGGTCCAGGTCCCCGAAGTCCCAGAGCAGGGCGCTTATCAGCAGCTCCAACCCCGCCTCCCTACTCCCGGGCGCCCCCTAAAGCCCCGCCCCCTCGGCTGGAACGCGTCACCAGACCCCTGCCTGCTCCCGCCCCTTCCGTGTTTTGGTAGCGCCTGGGACCCGCCCCCGGCCGCTCTGTGATTGGCTGAGAACCGGGGCGGTGGAGCCCAGAAACTGGCCTCCATTGGCTCTTGTTGGCCGTCACTCACATGTGTCCCCCTGGAGTTGGCTGGACGTGGGAGCGGAGCAGAGAGACCTGGGAGCGGAGGGCACGGTAAGGCTGGGGGTGGGGGCGGGGGCTGGGGCTTCTTCTCTGCGGACTCCCGAGACCCCGGTACGGGTGGGCTCCTGCTTCTCCTAACATCCAAAGCGGGCCAGGCGTTCCCCCCCTGGACTCCTCTCGAGTAACCCCAGGGAGATCTCTAAGCGTTTGGAAGGCTTCCCCGGGAGCTGGGGCTGGAGGAAATCCACCCATACTTTTGCTAGCCCCGTTTGCGGCTGTGAGCCTTTCCCTGAGAAAGATAGAAAGGAGAAAGGACTGGAAAGTGAGGGATCCTGGCCCTGCCCCTTCTTCTGTGACCTTGTGCAAATCACTCCCTCCCCGGGCCTCAGTTTCCTCCTCTCTGAAGTGGGGAGAACGACACTTTGCCGTCTCACAGAATGAAGGACCGAATAAGATGGAAGCCTGCTGTAAAAACTCGTTTGCAGATCACTTACTCTGTAGGATTTTAGGATGTATGCAGGCTTTCCCCAGAAATAGCCCTCTGCAGGAGAGTTAATTAAAGTAGTTACATTGAATTGTGTATGCTTCAGCAGTGTGCCAGGTGTTGGGAATGCAAAGACAAAAAATGAAACAATGGTTGGCCTTTAAATGTGTTACACTGTACAATTATTCCCTTTTACCGGTGAGAAAACAGGCTCAGAAGGAGAAATTTTACCAGCACACTGATAATAAGTGGGGCAGCCAAGGCTTTAATCCAGGCTTCCTGTCCTGCATCCTCCTGCCTCTGCTGAAGCCTTTTCATAGTCTGGTTTTCCTTTAAATTAAGAGGCAGTTGATGTAATGGATAGAGAGCTGAACTAGAGCCAAGAAGAACCGGGTTCAAGTTCTTCTGATAAGTAGGAGCTGTGTGACACTGGGCAAGTTATTGAACCTCTCTACTGCCACAAAATTCTAAGGTGTTTTGGGTGCTCGAATGCCGTCGGGTAGCTTCCTACACACAAATTACAGGTTAGGTTTTAAAAAATACTGCCTCTCAAACCTGTTAACCTGTAAAGCCCTGTACAAATAAAGATTTATTGTGAGTCTTCAGAAGGTTTGGGCTCTCATGCTGACTCAGCTGCTTATTTGATTTCCCATTTGTTAGTGGTTTCTTCTTCGAAATACTTTGTATTTCTATGCCTATAGGAGGTGCATTTTCCTGTCCTTAAGAGAAGAGACTTAGTCTCCTTATAGAAATGTCTTGTCTAGTAGTCTTTTTATTTAAAATTTTTTGCGGAGCAGCCGGGGTTAAGTGATTTGCCAAGGGTCACGGCTAGTAAGTGTCAAGTGTCTGAGGTCGAATTTGAACTCAGGTCCTTCTGAATCCAGGGCTTGTGCTTTATTCACTGTGCCACCTAGCTGCCCCTAGTAGTCTTTTAAATTACTTACCTTGCAGGGTAGTTACCCTCGAGGTAATTTATAGAAAGCACTTTAAATGTAAATATAAACATAATTCACATTTTTATAGCCCTTTCAGGCCTGCAAAGCACATCCTTATGACACCAAGGTAAGGTAGGTAGTATAAGTATTATGATTCTCATTTTACAAAATGAGTAAACTGAGATTCTAAAAGTTTAAGTGATTTGCTGAGTCACATAGCTTGAGATTTTAACATAGGTCTTTTGCCTTCATGTATAATGTTCTGTTTACGATAATTAGTCACCTCTTTCTTCAGTGTACAGGAAGGTCAAGGTTGGGCTGGGAAGGGACATAAGATCATAGGGAATAGAGCTGGGAAGAGCCTTCAACTTCACTGAGTCCAGTAGTTCTCTGTTTCCCTTTCACAGGGGGTCTGTGAGGTCCAAACTGTTTTCATAATAGTATTAAGATTTTAATTTCTTTTTTTGTTTTTTTGTTTTTTTGCAGGCAATGGGGGTTAAGTGACTTGCCCAGGGTCACACAGCTAGTAAGTGTCAAGTGTCTGAGGCTGGATTTGAACTCAGGTACTCCTGAATTCAGGGCCGGTGCTTTAACCACTGCGCCATCTAGCTGCCCCTTAAGTTTTAATTTCTAATACAGTAAATATCGATAGATATAATGCACTAATGAAAATTCTTTGGGAGAGGGATTCTTTAGTAATTTTTAAGAGTTTAAAGGGTTACCGAAAGCAGAAAGTTTGAGAACCTCCTACCCCTAGGTTTTATAGATGAAGAAACTGAGACCCAGTAAGTCTTTTTTTTTTTTTTTTTTAGTGAGGCAGTTGGGGTTAAGTGACTTGCCCAGGGTCACACAGCTAGTAAGTGTTAAGTGTCTGAGCCCGGATTTGAACTCAGGTACTCCTGACTCCAGGGCCGGTGCTCTATCCACTGTACCACCTAGCTGCCCTGATGCAGTAAGTCTTAATGACTTGCCTGGGGGGTGGGGTCACCCA
Organism: Dromiciops gliroides; assembly: GCF_019393635.1. Classification (NCBI taxonomy): domain Eukaryota; kingdom Metazoa; phylum Chordata; class Mammalia; order Microbiotheria; family Microbiotheriidae; genus Dromiciops; species Dromiciops gliroides. Next base: position 358,120,666 of record NC_057863.1, on the reverse strand, counting down.
GGGAATATGCATGAAGATTGGAATAAGATAGAAAGGCTTCATTCAGAAAGATAAGCAGGGTTTTGGTGGGGGAGAGAGAAGTGATTCAGGTAAGGGGAACCAGAGGCAAAGAGATGAGAAGAAATCTTTCACAGCACAGTGAATTCGAGGAGGTTGGAATGAGGAGGGTGATCTATTCTGGAGGATTGACTCTTACAGTCTTGTTTGGCTGAAACAATTCCTAAAGGACAGTGGGAACAAATAAGGCTGGAGCGGGAGGGTGGAGGCAGATGGAATCAGAGCACTGGAGAAATCCCTAGAACACTGTCAAGTTTCAGGGGTTCTGGTCCCTGCTACTGTCCTTCCCAGAAAAGTATCATAGGGTCCTAGACTCGGAGCTGAAAGCCACTTCTGAGGTTGTGGCGTCTAGCCCCCTGTAATGATTCGCTGGAGTAATCCCACCCCACTCCACCAATGAAATCTTCTTAATATCTAAAAAGAATCATAGCTAGCTAACATTTATAGAATGCTTTACGGTTTGCAAAGAAGTTTTACAAATATTCTCTTAGTTAATCTTCACAACCCTGGGAGGTAGGTGCTATTATTTATCGCCATTTTACAGAGGAAATGGAGGCTGAGGGAAATTTAAATGACTTGCCCAGCTGAGCAGTGGGGCTAGATTTGAACTCGGGTCTTCACTACTCCTGGCACAGTACTCTCTCCAGTGCACTACCTTGCTGCAGCCTTGGCTGTTGGACAACCAAGTGATTTTATTCCTTTTTACTACAGCGTGGCAATCATGCCACCCCCTACGAAGGTCCCCCGAAGGGAGGCCCTGGTGCTACAGTGTGAATGGGGATCCTGTACCTTTGTGGCCTCCACCATGGAGGAGTTCTGTGAACACGTCACACAGCATCTCCAGCAGCATCTCCAGGGTCCTGAGGAAGAAGACGAAGATGAGGTGGACCCGCTTGGTGAGTGAGCAGGGGAAGGAGAACGTGACTTGTAAGACCAGCTCTGCCTTTCCTCTGTTGTCCTTGGACAGGCTGGAAAGATGGGCCTTAGTGGAGGGGAGGAACGGGCGTATGTCTTTGAAGGAGGTTCAGGGATTGACTGAAGGAGCACTGGACTAGAACCAGAGAGGGGGTTCGCCCTGCCTGGTTCTGTATTCAGGCACAGCTGTGTCCTGGAGACAGAGGGACCTGAGCTGTCTTTTCTTTACCTCAGCTGAAGAGTACTCCTGCTTGTGGCAGGAGTGTGGCTTCTGCTCCCTGGACAGCTCAGCCGACCTGGTCCGTCATGTCTATTTCCACTGTTACCACACCAAGCTGAAACAGTGGGGACTTCAGGCTCTGCAAGGCCAGGCCGGACTCAGCCACTGCCTATTGGACTTCCAAAGCCGAAACATGATCCCTGACATTCCCGACCACTTCTTGTGCCAGTGGGAGCACTGTGAGGTCAGCAGGCAGGGGACAGGGCTTGGGGGGAGGGGGGGAGGAGGATGTACTGTGTCTCAGAGAGAGACCTAGGAAACCTATCAAGCACTCTTCTTCCTCCAGTTTCTTCTGGCTTCCTCTTTTTTTTTGTTTTTTAGTGAGGTAATTGGGGTTAAGTGACTTGCCCAGGGTCACACATCGAGTAAGTGTTATATGTCTGAGGCCAGATCTGAACTCAGGTCCTCCTGACTCCAGGGCCAGTGCTCTATCCACTGCGCCACCTAGCTGCCCCTTCTGGCTTCCTTTTAACCATGCATGTGGTCTGGGATTAGAGTATGACCTTGGATCACTGAGAGTGCCCCTCACCTCATTCCTTACCCTTAGTCTCCCCTCTTGCCCTCCACAGAGCTCCTTTGACAATCCAGAGTGGTTTTACCGGCACGTGGAGGCTCATAGCCTGTGTTGTGAATACAAGGCAGCCAGCAAGGAGAACCATGTGGTGCCATGTGGCTGGAAAGGTTAGGGATACTTCAGTCACCTGCTACTTAAGTGACCCTCCCATTTGGTGGGGAGCCCTGCCTTTAGGGGTGAGAGGGCTGGGATAGTACCTGGGTATTTCAGCTTCCCCTTCTTTAACATGAAAGACTCAGCTATTGGTCATGGAAGGGGCTTAGAGGAAAATTGCGGGGGTGGGGGGGGCATTTTGTGGGGTTTGGGGCAGGTAGGAGGTGTCTGATTTGGTATCTTCCCCAGACTGCAGCTGTACCTTCAAAGGCCGTTGTAAACTGAGAGAGCATCTTCGGAGCCACACCCAGGAGAAGGTGGTGGCCTGCCCCACCTGTGGGGGCATGTTTGCCAATAACACCAAGTTCTTTGACCACATCCGGCGCCAGACGTCACTGGACCGTGAGCTTGGGAATGGAGGGAGTCGGGATGGGAGGAAAGGGACCACCTGGCCTGCTTAGGACAGAGCTGGGTATTGGGAGACCTGGTGCCTGCATCTGCTTTTGGGCTTTTGCCCCCTCTCATCTCAGTGCCTTCTCTTCCCTGCAACCCCTCCAAGTCACACTTAGTAGCTGTGTCACCTTGGATGAGTCACCCAACCTTTTTAGGCCTCATTTTCCAGATCTGTAAGATGGGGGCAGAATTGACCAAATGCGCCATCTCAAAACAATTCCATGATTAGTGCCCGAAAGTTCCCCTCCTTTCTGTGTCTGGAGTTGTCCTCTTCTCTGTTCACCTCTTGTTTCTCTTTAGCTGCCCAAAGTTCTCAGTCTCCTTTTCTCACCTTAGAACAACGATTCCAGTGCTCCCATTGCTCCAAGAGGTTTGCCACAGAGCGACTGTTGCGTGATCACATGCGCAACCATGGTAAGTGTTCCCAAGCCCCTGTTGCCACATTCTCTCTGGTTCTTCCCTCCCCTCCCCCCAACACCCTTCTCCTCTCTGCTCCCTGCAGTCAATCACTATAAGTGTCCTTTGTGTGACATGACCTGCCCGCTACCCTCCTCCCTCCGAAACCACATTCGCTTCCGCCACAGTGAGGACCGGCCCTTTAAATGTGACTACTGTGACTACAGGTGAAGAGGGTGGGAGGCAGGGGGCTGGCAGTTCCATTCCCAGCCTCCCCCCTGCCCTGGTGACCCCTCTCCCTCTTCTGGCAGCTGCAAGAACCTGATTGACCTCCGGAAACACCTGGACACTCACAGCAAGGAGCCTGCCTACCACTGCGAGTTTGAAAGCTGCAACTTCAGTGCCCGCTCCCACTGCTCCATCAAGTCCCATTACCGAAAAGTGCATGAGGTGAGCGGGGGCTGATCAAGAGTGAGAGGACATATGGAGCTGGGGCTGTGGGCCTGGAAGCATCCCAAGCCTTGTGGGTGCACTGGGTTTAGGAGCTAATTGGAACTTCAGCCAATAGGGGGAGGTTTCCTGTGCCAGGATAGTGAAAGGGGTGGACCCAGGATTTCATTATATAGGGCGCTCCCTCTGTCAGTGCCCCAAAGCAGGCTGGCATCTTCTCTTCAGCTTGTCAAGTTTCCTCAGGCACTGAGGAGTCAGGTTGAAGGTGGGGCATGAAACCAAGTCTTTCTCGCTTTTGAGGACACTGTGCTCCTGGGGAACCTAGAAGGATTAAATAAAATACAATCACCGCTGTGCCAATGCTGACAATTTAGTCATAATTTGCCTCCCAAGCAGCCCCTCCTGAATGCCTTCTAAGTGCCTACAGTTGGTGTGGTGTCCAAGCGTAGTGCGAGGCCCAAGGCTGTGTTCTGACCCACCAGCTGAGGGTGTGAGGGAAGGCTCCAGTGGAGGAGGTGGGGGAGTGGGATCCCAGCAGCCTTGACTTCACCTACAGGGTGACTCAGAGCCAAGATACAAGTGTCACGTCTGTGACAAGTGCTTCACTCGGGGAAACAACCTCACCGTCCACCTGCGAAAGAAGCATCAGTTCAAATGGCCCTCGGGCCATCCCCGTTTCCGGTAAGTTCTCCTTCCCTAGGTGTTCAACAAGGGCAGCAATGATCTTGGAGGGACTTTGAAAGAACTTGCCGGGGGCAGCTAGGTGGCGCAGTGGATAGAGCACTGGCCCTGGAGTCAGGAGTACCTGAGTTCAAATCCAGCCTCAGACACTTAACACTTATTAGCTGTGTGACCTTGGGCAAGTCACTTAACCCCAATTGCCTCACTAAAAAAAAAAAAAAAAAAAGAAAGAAAGAACTTGCCTTGGAATTTTTACTTCACATACTTCATTCCATTGTATCCTAACAAAAGCAGGGAGCAAAGATAAGAGCTAACATTTATATAATGCTATGTGCCAGTCACTGTGCTAAGTACATTACAGTTATCTCATCTGATCCTCACAACAACTCTAGGAGCTAGGTGCTTTTATTATCTCCTTAAGTGACCTGCCCAGAGTCAAACAACTAGGAAGTGTTTGCGGCTGGATTTGAACTTGGATCCTCCCGACTTCATTATACCTCAAAGATGATTCTCCCCGTTACAAAACAGAACAGCTAAATAAATGATTTACTACAAGAACACCATGAGCTGCGGGTGGGGCTAGAATTAAAATTCAATTTAATATTTAAGTTCTGACATTTATCAGCTCCCACTATGCACAAGGCCCTGCGCTAGGTGCTGTGAGGAGGCACAAATACAAGACTGAATAATAACTGCCTTCAAAGATCTTATAATTCAGTAGAAGGAGATAAGATTGATGCATAATTAGAATGCAAAGTGGTATGTAATAAGCAGACAGGGTTGCCTAGGAGGTAGCAAGTTTTTCACTGGAAGTCTCTGAGTAAAGGTCCTTTCCACCTCTGAGACTGTGACTCTGGACACAGAAGAGGTACGGATGGAGTGCTGGGAGTGATCTGAGGCGGAGCTACCTGAGGGGGGAGGGGTACGGGGAAGGTCGACTAGGCTTTGGAGGATAGGGGAAGTATCAGGGGATGGAATGTGAAGAAGGCATGATCTGGGCATTCCTGGGGAGCAGGATGGGGTAAGTGCCTAGAAGCAGAAAAGGGGGATAACTATTGGCAGGACTGTTCAGTAGGGAGAGGGGAGAGAGCTTAAAGCCATCAAGTGCACCGGGACCAGGTTTTAGAGAACCTTGGGCGCAAGGCCAAGGAGTTTGTCTCTTTTGTTAACCAGTGATATGGCCACTGAGGGGTTTTGGGCAAAGGAATGAAGTGATCTGAGTTGTATATGGGAAAGACGCCTCAGTGTGTGAGATTCAGTCACTTTAAGGCATTGTTGTCTTGTGGAAGAAGAATTTGCTTCAATCCACTTGGCCACCAACAGCGCAGCAGGGACCACCTAAGGAAAATAACAGAGGGAACAAATCAGGGAAAACTTCCTAACTTTTAGAGCTCTCCAGAAATACAGTAGACTGTCTGTCCTTCACCTCAGAGGAGGTGTTGAAGCAAAGGCTAGATGGGCGTTTGACTGTAATGTCACAAGGGACTCTTTTTTAAATTTATATTTCTAGTTCCAAATTCTTTCCCTTCACTCCCCAGCCCCCATTAAGGGAGGAAACACAGTACCTATTATACTTATGAAGTCATGCAAAATACATGTTTATATTAGCTGTGGGGGTTTTTTGGGGGGTGGGTTAAGCAAGAAAAATAAAGTAAAAAAAATATGCTTCAATTTGCACTCAAGAGCTCATGAGTTCTCTTTCTGAAGGTCAGTAAGCATTCTTCATCATATTCCTTTAGATCCAACGTCTTGGATCAGAGTAGCCAAGTCTTTGAAAATTGATTTTCATTCCATATTGCTGTAACTGTCTTCAGTAAAGACTCAAGGTGCTCTACAACTATGGGATTTTTCAGTCTATTCCTAGCTCTCCAAATTCATCCTTCTAATAGACTTAGGCTCTTTGAGGGAAGAAACTATCTTTTTTGTTGTTTTTTATTGATCCCAGGGCTTAGAGAAGCACATTGTATATAGTAGGTGCATAATAGGTGTTTGATGAATGAATGAATTGTATCAAGGTTTGACTACGAGGCAGAGAGACCAGTTAAAAGGCTACTGCCAAGGGGCAGCTAGGTAGCACAGTGGATAGAGCCCCAGCCCTGAATTCAGGAGGACCTGAGTTCAAATCCAGCCTCAGACACTTAATAATTACTAGCTGTGTGACTCTGGGCAAGTCACTTAACCCCAATTGCCTCACCCAAAAAAAAAAAAAAGGCTACTGCCAGCGGGGCAGCTAGATGGTACAGTGGATAAAGCACCAGCCCTGGATTCAGGAGGACCTGAGTTCAAATTTTACTTCAGATACTTGACACTAGCTATGTGACCCTAGGCAATTCACTTAACCCTCGTTGCCCCCCAAAACAAACAAACAAAAGGTAAGCTCCCTGAAAGTGGGGATTGGTTCATTTGGGGCAGCTAGGTGGCACAGTGGATAGAGCACTGGCCCTGGAGTCAGGAGGACTTGAATTCACATGGGGCCTCAGACACTTGACACTTACTAGCTGTGTGACCCTGGGCAAGTCACTTAACCCCAATTGCATCACCCCCCCCCCAAAAAAAATGGCTACTGCCTTTCTCCATGTCTTTTTCATTCAACCTTCCCTTTCCCCCATTTTGGGTAAGGTTCTTCATGAACCTATCCATAAATACTACTACCTGTCCCTTCCCCTACCTCATAGGACTGTGAGAAGGTGGTCTGCAAACCTTTGATCCCTGTCCTGTATAGTAGGAGTAAGATTATCCCAAGTTTAGAGATGGAAGGGGTCTTAGAGGCCATTGATTGCCACGCTCTCATTTTACAGATGAAGAAACTGAGGCTGGGGTCACACAACTAATAAGAATCTGAGGCAGGATTTGAATTCAGGTCTTCCTGACTCCCAACTCAGCACGTTTTGTTTTGTTTTGTTTTTGTTTTTTTGTTTTTTCTGCGGGGCAGTGGGGGGTAAGTGACTTGCCCAGGGTCACACAGATAGTAAGTGTCAAGTGTCTGAGGCCGGATTTGAACTCAGGTACTCCTGAATCCAGGGCCGGTGCTTTATCTACTGCGCCACCTAGCCGCCCCCATCAACTCAGCACTTTTTGCAGTGGGCCACCTAGCAAGAGTTTTTTTCCCTTTTCCGCTGCATTTTCAGTGAATACATCTTTCTCCCCAACTCCTAGCCTTGCTTACAGCAGCTTTCTATTATCTCTTTTCTTCCTTGTATCATTGATGTCCTTGCCCACTCAGGACTATGGGTTCACCTGTATGTAAGCCTCCCCTCCCTCTGTGGGTGGTTGTGTTTCTTACTTCATATGTCCCTGCTCCCCAGGTACAAGGAGCATGAGGATGGTTACATGCGCCTGCAGCTGGTTCGCTACGAGAGTGTGGAGCTGACTGAGCAGCTGCTAAGGGAACGAGCAGAGCAGGCGGGGTCAGGCCCAGGGACAGCCCTGACTGAGGGCAGCCTGCAAGGCATTGTCCTAGAACCTGGGCCTGAGGAGGAGGAAGAGGAGGAAGAAGAGGAAGCAGAGGTGGAGGAGAGTGAGGGGCCAGCCCCTTCAGCTTCCGTTACCCAGGACTCTCCCAGCCCTGTCATTCACGTGCTGAACAGGACCAATTCCCAAGGCGAACATGAGACAGTCTATTATGTCCTGGCCCCAGTCCCGGGCGTTCAGCCCCCAATGCCAGAAGAGGGAGTCCCTGAGCCTGATCCCCCTGATGGCATCATGGAGAAACTGCACAGGACAGCTGAGGAGCTGGGAATCTTAATTGAGTGAGGGGCTCAAGGTCCCGCCCTCTTCAGGGTCTGGCTGAGCCATTGTTCTCCCACCATGGATTTGAGATTGGCTCTTCTTTTTAAAATTTTTGTTCTCCTCTCATATTCTCTGCTATGGCCTGCTCTAGAAATATGTAGAGGGACCTTCTGAACTGCCTGTGGTAACAAATGTGAGGGGCAGCACTTGTGTGTGTGTGTGTGTGTGTGTGTGTGTGTGTGTGTGTGTGTGTGTGTGTGTGTGTGTACGCGCGTGTGGTAGGGGGAGAAGTCTCTTACCCCAAGAGCCAAACCTGAGAAGAAAGGGTCCCCTGGGAGTTGGAGGAGGAGGCTATTCAGAGGACACTTGGGGACATCACTGTTTTGGTCACCCTATAATGAGCAACATCTCTCAACTATGCCTGCAGAACAGTTGGTGATTCAGAGCAGTCTCAATAGGAAGCCAGCCCATGGAGTGGGCAGCAGTTCTGGAAGTGTCCCCAGGATTTGGGTCCTTGTTGGCTGGGGTGTTTGGGTGTGGAGGGGCATTAGACTAAATTCCAAACCTCAAGGATGCCAAATTATTCTAATTTTCTGGGACTCTCTGGACTGTGGGTATCTCCAGGCCATTTCTTATTTCCGTCCTCCAAAGGCCTCTACCATTTCAACTAGCCTCATCTCTAAGTCAAGAGACTTTGCCCTGGTCTCTGGGTCCTTCCCCCATCCCCATATGTGGGTACCCTCAGGGACAAGGATGGGGGAGACAGCGATGAGGGGTGCTGAGTATCAATATGATGGTATGACGACTTTTTTTATTGGCAATAAAAACATTATGCCTGTCTCATGCTCCTTATTTCTCGTGTCTTTGTCCCTCCATCCACCCATCACAGGTGGAGGAGTTGAGTTTTCTTCTGGGCTTGAATGCCTGCCTCTTTAGCTTCACTGCTCCCTCTTCTGGTTTGGTGTGGATTTTCCTACTCGCTGAACAGTTAGAGTGTTTGGGGGACGAACTCGGAAATGGAGGAAAGCTGACATGCATGTTCCAGGTACCAAGCTAGGGTGATTGTCTTTCTAACGATGGCCACATAGGATATAGGATAGGTCAGCCAGGATGGGGTTAATTCATCCCTACGTCTCTTGCTCTACATCAAAGCTTCTTAAACTGTGGGTCGTGGCTCCATATGGGCTCCTGTAACAATGTGGGGGTTGCAAAAAATTGGCAATAAATGTGTGATTTGTATACCTATATTCCTGGGGTCACATAAAAATTTCTCAGGTGAAAATGGGTTGCCAGTGGAAAAAGTTTAAGAAACCTTGCTGTAGATGTCTTGTTGGGAACTTTAACATTTCTATTGTTCGGGGGCAGCTAGATGGCGCAGTGGTTAAAGCACCGGCCCTGGATTCAGGAGGACCTGAGTTCAAATCCGGCTTCAGATACTTGACACTTACTAGCTGTGTGACCCTGGGCAAGTCACTTAACTCCCATTGCCTAAAAACAAAAAACAAAACATTTCTATTGTTCGCCTTACCTAGCAGATAGAATACTGGAAAGCCTTTCCCCTTAAGTACCCTACCCACAGCTGGTCAAGCTAGTGTAGGATGAACCAATTAGGTTGGATTTAGGGGCTGTAGGAAGAGTTAGACCTAGGTCTGTGGAAATAATACTCCTCTGTGCCAGAAGTTTTAGGTCAAAGAAGTGTTGCCCTAGGTCTGGGTCTGGGATGGTAGGAATTATTGTTCTTAAACCATCTGTAAAGAGAACCCAGCAGTGGGGAAGCTATGAGCATACTGGATTGGATTCTTTCCCTTTCCTCTTGTTTGTCCTTGGAATTTGGACTTTCTTACCACTCACCAATGACAGGGCTGCTGAGAAGGATCTTCCTTTTGCCTTCTGCCCCTCCCCAGTGTAGTTCAAGACCAGAAGCCAGACCCTAGAAACCAGCATCAAAACTCACTTGGTCTTATGAATGTCTTGCCTGGTTGACGATGAATAGGGCATTTTTGGTGGGATTGGGCATCGGGGAAGGATGCATAATGAGTTTAAGAGTTCTCTATTTTTTATTTTTGCATGATATTTCATAACTCCTAGGCTGGAATTCAGAACCCAGATCAATGAGAATTTCCTCTGTGGTGGGCCTTTTGAGGCTATTTGGCAAGGGGTATGCTGTCTGCATGTGTGCATGGATCAAAAGGACTCTGATGGGACTGCTAGCCAGCATACATCACGTTGGAGGGCAAATCGATATTAGGTTCCCCTGGTGGTTAATGGTAAATAACACCCTTTCTGTCTGAAGACTTACGGAAAGTAAAGACACTAGGGTCAGCTGGCATACCCATACAACCCCAAGCACGGCCTCACTTTTTCTTTTTCTTTTTTTTTGTGGGGCAATGGGGGTTAAGTGACCTGCCCAGGGTCACACAGCTAGTAAGTGTCAAGTGTCCGAGGCCGGATCTGAACTCAGGTACTCCTGAATCCAGGGCTGGTGCTCTATCCACTGCACCACCTAGCTGCCCCACGGCCTCACTTTTTCACAAATCTAAGAAGAGTGAAAGGAATGGGCCAGAAAGAAAAGTGAGATATGGGTTAAAGCTAAAGAGCAAGATGGAGAAGATGGGCAGGGCTCAGGGATGAAGCTGTTATCCATGTCTGGCTGAGAGATGCTGTTACTTCTCTTCAGTTCATCAACAACTATTTATTGGACTACCAAATAATGACTCTTTTGCCCTAATCCCATAATAGGTGTCTCATGGAGTCATTCGCTTCTATTTGGTCAATTCTAATTTTTAAGCAGTTATTTTCTTTGGTAGGGTTTTATACCTCTTGTTCTAAGCCATTAATTCTCTTTTTAATGTCTTTCTTCCCTAACTCTAATTTCTTTTTCAATTTTTTTTTCTTTTACCACTAATTTTGTCCTTTTGAGGCAACTGGGGTTAAGTGACTTGCCCAAGGACACTGCTAGGAAGTGTCTGAAGTTAGATTTGAACTCAGGTCCTCCTGACCCCAGGGCCAGTGCTCTATCCACTGTACCACCTAGTTGCCCCTAGTGCTCTCATTAAAATAAATTTTTAGCTCTTTTTTTTTTTAAATCTTGCTTTAACTTAGGAATTCTGGTTGGACTTGTGTTCAAACTGTATTTTATTTTGAAGCTTGCTTGTAGATGTTTTTAAGCCATTCTCTTCTGGATCTGTGTTTTGAGCTTCCCCCTTGACATAATAGCTCTTTATGATGTGAGTCTTTGCTTGTTCATCATTCTCATTTGTTTGTTTGCTCATCATCAATCATCAAAGCCTGCTCTTGGCTTTGGACTTCATGTGGCTGGGCTCTGCATACTACTGGAGAGGATGTCTGGCCTGAGCTTCTGTCCTCTGACATCCTTCTACTGCTTTCATAGCTAGGTTGGGGGCCTGTAAGCTTTCAGTGCTCCCAAAGTGATGTGATTCAGAGCAAAGGTGGCTCACTACCTTTCTGGTCTGAGCTCTACAGCTTCCTGACCCAGGTTTGGGTTTGTCAGCTTATCCCTTGTTGGAAGTTTCAGCCAATTGCGATTGAATTCAGCTACTATTAGCCCTCTGGGAAGCTCTGCTGATTCAGAGTGACTGAGCTATAGGCTCCTCTTTGGTTTGGGACCCTGCCACTGTGGGCTTCTGAGGGGGTGGGAGGCAGGGTGGGAGTGGGGAGTGGGCTGTAGGCTATAACTGAGTCCTTGCTCTGTTCCTGGAATCAGAGCCACACAGTTATGGTTTGCTTCTTAAGTTATTCCAGTCTTTTTGGCGAGCAATCTAAAATTATGCCCAAAGGGTTATTAAACTTGGACCCAGCAATACCACTACTAGGTTTATTTCCAAAGATGATTAGGGGAAAAGGGAAAGAAGAAAAGAACTTATATCTTTTTTTTTTTTTTTGGATGAGGCAGTTGAGGTTAAGTGACTTGTCCAGGGTCATATAGCTAGTAAGTGTCAAATGTCTGAGGTCGGATTTGAACTCAGGTCCTCTTGAATCCAGGACTGGTGCTTTATCCACTGTACCACCTAGCTGCCCCACTTATATCTTTTAAAATGTTTATAAGTACACAGATAGAGCCCACACTCCTACCCCTTCTCTACCTGGATCTGAGACCCAAAATTAGGTAGTGGATGACAGAATTGGCAGGTGGTCCCCATTCCCGTATTTTAGTCTGGTTCTGAGATCCACTGGGATCCACTAGGTACCATGGCAGTGCTTCCTGCCATGGTACCTAGTCTTAGTCCTGTCTCAATCCCTGGGTGCTAGACTGCTCACTGAGCTGCATGTTCACAGCCAGACCCATCCCAGTGTCCACAGATCTCTCTGTCTCCCTGAGCCACTTGGGCTAGCAAAATAACTCATTGTGACTTCTTGACTTTTCCCAATCAGGATGCTGTCTAGTGCATTTTTTTTAGATCTCTGTCAAGGTTTAGTGAGAAGCTAGGCTAAACTGCTTCCTCTTATTCCTCCATCTTGACTCCTATTCTAATCCTATACAATTGGGAGGGGACCAGTACTGGGGCTGGTGTTTTACTGGAAGGGTGAGGTGACTAGTGAATAGTTATTGTCTTCACTGAACAGTACTCTTTGTCATAAGGGTGGCACCTGTGAATACCTCTGGATATCTAATCCTACACCAGCTTCAGGAAAAAAAAAGTATGAGAATAAGGGGTGTGATAAAGATTCAGAAAAAACTGGAAGGATTGCACGTTCAGGGAGGAGGATGTGGTCATAGAACGGCTTTCATAACTCCAGTGGCTCCCAGTTTCCTCAAGGTTAAAATACAGAGTGCTTTGTTTGGCATTTAATGCTCTTCACAACCTGGTTCCCATCTAACTTCTGACGCTTGTCGAGAATTATTCTCTTGCACGTTATAGCCAAATTGACCTACCTAGTTCCCCAGAGATGACATTCCATTCCCTGCCTCCATTCCTTGCTGGTTCCTGTGCCTGGAATTCACTAACTCCTTACATCCACTCAGGATCTTTATCTTCCTCAAGTGCCACATTCTATATGAGACCTTTCCTGATTCTCCCATACTGCACACCCTCTTCCCCCAATTACTCTCTATCTACTATGTGTGGATATACACATACATACATATGTCTGTGGAGAAATAGGTGGTGGGGGTCCTTAGGTATTCCTCTTTAAAGAATTACACCCTCTCACACACAATTCAATTAGAATAAGAGAGTCTTTTATTTAGGTGCTAGAGAAAGGGACTAAGAGAGAAGTCAGACTTCCCTCAAGGAGATAAAATGGCCCAGAGACATGATTCTCTGAGACTTACTGCTCCTCAAACAGAAGAAAGGCAAAAGCTTTTATAGACCGTAGATGGGGTGACCACCACCTGACAATGGAAAGTTCCCTTTGGGGGTGGGGAAAGCTTCCTGAGAGTCAGGGGGATTTTAATTTTTTTGAATGATAGTCCCGACCTTTGGAGTTATCTCTGTCTCCTAGCTCAGGTAGTAGTTATGCCTAACTGACTTTCTTGCTATAGAATTTAATCTCCCCCTACTTCTTAGGTGTGTCCATCCTGATAGCTAGTTGGCCAGTTTCCCAACCCCCATGTCACATACATACATATCCATATATACACATATATCTTGTGTCTCTTTTTATTTATTTATTTATTTGTAGGGCAATGAGGGTTAAGTGACTTGTCCAGAGTCACATAGCTAGTAAGTGTCAAGTGTCTCCATCTGGATTTGAACTCAGGTCCTCCTGAATCCAGGGCTGGTGCTCTATCCACTGCACCACCTAGCTGCCCCCAATAAATGCTTTTTGATTGACGGGACACACTCTTTCTGGGGAATAGAAGAGCTTAGACATTTTATAACTTTGCAGAGCAAGCACAGTCCAAAGATGTTGTGGATTTGATTCTGGACCACCATAATAAAGCAAACATCAAAATAAATCAAGTCACAGGAGTTTTTTGGTTTTCTAGTGCATATAAAAGTTATATATATAGGATTGCCATAAACCTTCAATTTGTAAAAAAAAAAAAACCACCACAATATCTGCAAAGCACAATAAAGTGAAGCACAATAAAAGGAAGTATGTGTGTATCTCATCTCATTCCTTTCCTTCATAAAGATAGGAACCAGACTTATAATTTTACTTATCTGGAATTTCTAGGTGAGGAAACTTCCCCTGCCAGTGTAGGTCAGCACCCTCTGTCCGACAGTCAGTATTAGACACTTGCCTAGAACATTGAGAGGTCAAATGACTTGCTCAGGGTCACATAGCCACGATGAGTCAGAGAGTCTTCTTGTTTCCAAGGCTGGGTCAGTCCACTTTGCCATAGATAGTAAATAGTATTGCAACATAGAATGGATTCTGATAGGTAGTCTCCACTAGGTTATGAAAATGACAGGTAAGGGCATACCAGAAAACATCACCACAGGGACAGCTGGGTGGCACAGTGGATAGAGCACCGGCCCTGGATTCAGGAGGACCTGAGTTCAAATCCGGCCTCAGGCACTTTACACACTTACTATCTGTGTGACCCTGGGCAAGTCACTTGGCCCCAATTGCCTCACCAAAAAACAACAACAAAAAGAAAAAGAAAACATCACCACAAATGGCAGAAAATCCTCCCCCCTCCTCTCTGGTTTTCCTGAATGACAATTGACAGAGAGCCTAAGGGGACCGAAACAGGCAGGTCTCCGGATGGAGAGGCAGATATGGAAAAGCATAAGGATGGTGACAGTATTTCCCAAACCCCAGATCAAGACAAGCTGTATTTTACATGAGGTATACTGGGAAATCCCAGATATAGTCTCAAATCATGGGTTGTGATAATCTGTGCCCTCAAAGTTTTCAATCCAGGTTAAGATACTACAAAGTAGTATGGGGGTCAGTATCCTCTGAGCGGTCTACACAATGAGGTCTGTAGGTTGACAAGCTATCTTCAGTTGGTACCCATTCCTGCTCCTCCCCTCCCCAGTTCAGTGCTTAATTAGGGCTTGCCCTGGTTGGGGCTTTGCACAATGGGTTAGGAGTGAGAAGATGTGGGTTTAAAATCTCAGTTTTGCTCTTCACTCCTTGTGTGAACTCTCAGTACCTCAACTTCTTGATCTATAATATAAGGGAGATGGACTTGAAGGCATCTAATGTCCTTCTCAGCTCTAATTTCTATGATCCCCTCTATTTAGAACCTTCCAGATGTCAGTGTACCTTAAGTCTCTGCCCCTGTAGATTCCCAAGGCTGGGGGGGAGGGGGAGGGCGGCATTCTCCTGCCATCTCTCTGTAAATCAGTCCTCAGATCTCACGCTGTAGGAATGCTTTGCACACAGTAGGCTCTCAAAGTTGGCTGAATTGAAATGTAATTTAATTATTAAATGAGAAATTAATTTATCTGAATTATTATTTGAGTAATTAATTGAATTGAATTATTAAATGAGAAAAGCCATCACTTATTCCTATTCACTGCCATCCAGGAGTCCCTGTCCAGAGCCAGATGGAAAAGGGTCTACTGGAACTGACCTCCCACTGGTCTTCCTTCTGCCTTATTATTCCCCAGGGACCTCAGCCCTTCCTAGGCTGCTTTCTTAACCATTATCTCCCCAAGCCCCCAGGCTAAGCCTGCTGCTGCTTTTCCTGCTGTCAGATCTGTGAATGGATATACCCTGCTGATGAGGATCCATTAGGAACAGAGATGGAGTAGTGGACAGTGGGGGTTATTCTCTGGCTAGGTGTGGGGAAATGACCAAGTGCACTCAGAATTCTAGCTTTGCAGTGAAGCTAACTTTTGTCTATTCCTCATTCTCTGTAGTGGAAATGAAGGGTGGAGATCTCTCCATATTCTCCTAGGCTGTCAATTGAATTTCTGAGATGCAGCATTAGTATAAGTGTATATGGCATTGAACCTGGAGTCAGGAAGACTTGGGTTCAAATCCTGTCTTAGACATTGAATAGCTGTGTAACCCTGAGCAAGTGACATAGTCTCCAGTTCCCTAAATTTCCTTATCTATAAAATATGGGGATCAGGATCAATGGCCTCTAAAGTCCATTTGAGCTCTAGAATGATGGTTCTATGACTGAATCTTTGGTTGGGGTTGGTCCTGGTCCTCTCTTTCAAAGACTACTCTTCCCTCTTGTTCCCTTTTTACCTTCATTTTTTTTCTCCCTTCCACCCTCCATACCCAAGGTGCAGGGAGGTGTGGATGCTCGCTGTAGTTGAAACTGCTAATGCAGCCTTGGGAACAAATGGAAGGTATGATTGTAGTTCGTGTCTATGGTTGGAGGAAGGAAAAACACCATAACGGTGTCTCTGAGGATGACCAGCTGTTTCCTTGGAAAAAGTCACCTCTCTCCTTTCTAGCTCCCTATCACTTGCCTCTGTAAAGGTGATTTTCCTGCTTATCTGGCTATTGTCTACTTGGGAGGAAGGAGGACAGTTTCCTTTGGTTTCCCTTCGCTGTCTTTGCCTCCTTTTCTCTGGTTGCAGTTCTTTCTAGAAACAGCAGGGGGTACAAGAGAGACAAGTACACTCAGCAGGCTAAGAGATAATGGGGGGAGGGAGAGTGGTGATGCAGAGCTGGGGCTCAGATGGCCTTAGGTGTCCCCATTCTGGCTCCCACAGGACCCCACTTGCCTCCTCCCTCCACAGCCCCATAAATCTGCTCAGCAGCTGTCTCTTGCATAAATCCCCAGTCCAGCCCCTTTCTGTAGATTAGCTCTAGGAGTTGATCTGAGACAAGGACATTTCTGCCCCAGCCTCCATCCAGCAACCTTCGGATTGTGCTCAAGCTGGGGACACTGTTCTAGGATGGAGATTCTAAGAAGGAAAGAGTGGGGGAGGTTGTCCCTTCAGGGGAGTGGGAGTATCGGTACTTTGTACATGACAGAAGCCCAGTAAAAATGTACTGAGGAATAAATGAGTGGAGACAGTGAATGAAGGAATGAGTTAATGTTTTAAGCAATGGGAGGGGAGAGGTAGGAAGGATGACTGTTCTAGGGTACGGGGGTATATCCTGAAAAATGAGCGGTGTCTGTCCTTGGACAAAAAGGGAAATTGTTGTTAGGAATGGGGAATATGTCTTGGGGAACGAGGATATCCTAGGTAATGGGGTTTTATTCTTGGAGTATGGAGGTTCTGAGAAATGGGGTAGCCTGTCCTAGGAAAAGGGGAGGCATATCCCTGGAGAATGAGGAGGTTGTTTTGGGGACTGCAGAGTATGTCCTAAGGAATAATAAAGAGGGTCTGTCCTTAGAGAATAGAGAGGTTGTTCAGGGAAATGGGGAGGGATATGTCACTAAAAAAATAAAAAAAGAAAGGATTTGTTTTAGGGAATGAAAGTCCTAGGGGATGGGAGTATATCATTAAAGAATGGAAGGCTTGTTTTATGGAGGGGGCTCTTAGGGAATAGGGGTATATTCTTGGAGAATAGGAAGTTGTCCTGGAGGAGCAGAGGGTAGAGGGAATCTGTCCTAGGAAATAGGAGGGTATGCCTTAGGCAAAGAAGGCATAAATACTGGGGCAAGGAGGGCCATCTGCCCTAGCAAATGGTTGGATATCTTTTAGGGCTTGGGGCTATTCTAGGTAAGTGAGGAATATATCCTAGGAAATTGGAGGAGTGGGTCTTAGGGAATAAGGAAAGGGGTGTTCTGGAAAATAGAGGTGGACTTCTGTCTGGGGAATGAATGAGAAAGAGCAAAGGGAATCTAAGATATTCAAATGTGGTTTCCAAGGTAAAGGTTGAAGCATAGTTATAGGAGGAGGTCAGGGATTGTGTCCAGCCCCTAGCCAACCTCCAGGTTGGCAGAAAGCAGATGGGGAGGAGATAGATGAGGTTTGACTGCTAGTAACCTCACTACTGCAGCAGCAGTCGTAGCAGCAGCAGCGGCAGCAGCAGCTTCCTTTCCCCTCCCTGTTAGCTCAGGGCTTGTGTGACAGGTGGAAGACTTAAAGACACAGCATCATGTGCCTCGGGTTGGCTAACCTACTTACCCTGGAGAAGATGCCATGGTAGGATGGTAGGGACAGGCGGGCACTGTGAGAGGATGCCCTAGGAGAAGGCCAAGCAGGATGAAGTCCCTGCATGTGTGCACATGCACCTTGCAGTACATGCATGTGAAGGCATATTCAGGAGACACTGGAACGTGGGAAATGAGAAAATCACACAAACCACCGAGGTCTTTGTGAGGGAATGCACATTAATGTTCCCATTGTCGTGTCAGTGCTTGTGATTCAAGGTTGGCCGATGGGAAGAAGTGTTTCTCCAACTGAGCAGGGAGGAGTAAGTGCCATGGCATGTTTGTAGGCAGGCATGTGCTTGTGTAGTTTCACATGTGTGTGTACAACCTTGGAAGTCCCTCCCCAAAAAACTATTCTTCGTTCTTACCCTGGGGCTCTGGTTGGGGGTGGGGGACAGATATTTGGAGATTGGGGGAAGGTATTAAAAGTTCATTAGAAAGTGACCTCCCCTTGTCCCCTCTCTTCCTGACACTTAATTAGTGACTTCCTGACACTTTGATTAGTGACTCCTGGGAGTGAGTCTTTCCCGGGGGAAGAGATGCTGAGTGAAGGTTGGGAGCTAAGGGCAAAAGAAGGAGAGGGACGTCAGATGGGTGCAAAGGGTGTTTAGACTGGACAGAAACACTGTCCCCCATTGTCTTCTTCCTTGTGCTGCAGGACCCCTATTCTTTGAGATGCCTTATCCTGGGTTCTCTTAGCGCCTTCTTTCTTCCCTCCCCCTCAGGTCTCCCCTGAGCCCTTTTGTCCACAACTCCTCACCACTCTCGCCTCCCACTTCACCTGCTCCTTATTTTCTTCTCCATGCTCTCCCTCCCCCCTTCCCCCCCTCCAGTTGCGGGGCTGCGCCGCCCCTTTAAGAGCGGCTGGGCCAGGCAGCCGCCCCGAGGAGAGCGCAGCCGCCCCGCCGGCCGGCTCCGGAGGAGGCAGCGGAGCGGACGGGCTCCAGGCAGAGGGGGTTGCGCAGCTGGCCCAGAGCTGGGGTGTCCACCCCGCCTGCCTCTCCATCCCCTCAAACCCGGGGCCGGGGCCCTCCCCACATCTCGGCTCCGCCCCGGCCCCGCCCAGCCCGGGCCGCCGGACCCGGAGCCTGGACAGCTGTATTGCAACCACAGGCAGGTAAGGGGGGGCAGCGACGAAGACCCCATTGCAGTCTGGGGGGTGGGGAACGCCTCATTCCTCCTATCCTATCGGGCCTCCCATCGAGGAGCTCCCGGGGCGCGTCAAGGTGACTGGGTGTGTGGAAAGAAATGTGGGGGGCTGTGGTTGTTAGTCCAGGGGCTTGCAGCAGGGACAGGAGTCCCAGTCCGTGCGCCTACCTCTAGGGAGGGCCGCCGCAGCGCACAGGAACGGGGCTCTGGAGGAGCCGGACTGGCCGTGGGTCCTATTTTCCCAGGGGGATGAAGGAGGCCTCCTTGGCTCGGGGGATGCTCAATCTCCCCCACACCCTCCCCTCTCTGGATCCCCTCCTATCACTCGTCCCTTCTTGCCCCTCCCATTGTCCTCCCTTCTGGATTCTAACCCTCCTCCCTCCTCCCTAGGGCTGGGGCTGCTGGCCAGAGTCCTGCCGGGTAAGGAGATTAGTGCTTCGGAGAGGAGAGAGAGGAGAGGGCCTGCACGGGCTAGGGGCAGAATAGCATGGTTGGCGGACACAGACGAAGGGGCTAGAATTTGATGGCTAGTAAAAGGGGATATCTTGAGGTATGCATTAAGAGAGCAGAGCCCTGAGGCAGATGGGTAATGTTGAATAGCTTGGACCGGATTTCTGAGAAGGTAGGGCTGGGGGAGATGGTCTGGGAGACACACTTAAGGGAGACCTTGAGGGAGAACAGGAATGGAGTGGGACAGGAGAAAGCAGGAATTGGCAGGGGATGAGATAAGGGATCTGTTTAGAGAACTGTGTGATAAGGTGAGAGAAAGAGAGCAAGTTGGGGCTGGGCGAGTGGGGATGGAGCAGTGTTAGAGATGGAAGAAGGGCCCAGGGCTGGGTGGGATATTAAATAAGTCCCTCTCAGCTCCCTGGTTCCCTGCAGGGCAAAGTGATGGAGGAGAAGGCGCTGGAGGTGGGCAGCTGTGGGCTGGGGCCAGGCGCTGTGGCAGTGGCCCTGGAGGATATGGCAGGGCGCCCTGGCCCCACAGAGCCCCCTCTACTGACCACACACCTGAAGAAAGTGGAGAACCACATCACAGAAGCCCAGCGCTTCTCTCATCTTCCAAAGCGCTCTGCAGTTGACGTAGAATTCGTGGAGCTGTCCTACTCTGTTCGAGAGGGACCCTGCTGGCGCAAGAGAGGTATGGAACGAACGGTCCCTATCTCTGTTCCTGAGTTCCCTGTCCCCTTATTTTGCTTTTTTTTCCTCCTCCCCAGTGGGTAGTATCTGCATACCATTCCCTGTACCTCTTAACTGGTCATTCATGTTTTTTGCCTTCTACATGGGCGCCATGCCTTCTGTCCTCTGAGCGGGCACTGAAAACTGAGAAAACCATGGAATCTAAAAGTTAGAAGGGTTTTCAGAGACTATCTAGTCTCGTTCCCTATCAGCATCATGAATCTCTGAAACAATACAGGAGGCAGACAAGGTAGTGGGTTGTAGTAGAACGAGCCCTGGTTTGGGAGAGAACTTAGGCTTGAATCATAACTTGATGTACGGCTCTGCCCTGGGTAACTTTAGGCAAGTCACTTACTCGGAGCCTCAGGTATGAAATGTAGGCGTTCACTTCGATGCTCTCTAAGGTCCTGGCCGGCTCTGAATTTTCTGATACACTTTGTAATATCCCTGATAAGTGCTCATTCACCTCAAGTTGGAATCTTTCTAGAGATAAGAAGCTCATTACTTCCTGTGGAGATTTTGTACCCTTTCCTTCCATTTGCTTGCTATCTGATTACCTCTATCATCTTCCTATTAATTTCACTGATTCGGAGTCTCCTCCATATATCAAAATTCTGGGTTCTAATAAAAAAGTTGTGGGGAGGGGCAGCTAGATGGTGCAGTGGATAAAGCACCGGCCCGGGATTCAGAAGGACCTGAGTTCAAATCCAGCCTCAGACACTTGACACTAGCTGTGTGACCCAGGGCAAGTCACTTAACCCCCATTGCCCTGCAAAAAAACAACAACAACAACAACCAAAAAGTTGTGGGGACCTATCTCTGCAGAGGTTCTCTCTGGTCATTGGACACAATACTCCTAAACTTGCAAACCACTCACATCTAATAGGAGTTTAGGTAGTCCACCTCTCTGTAAATCAGAAGACCTCTGAAGTTCCTTCCAGTTTTAAATCTATGTTCCCCTGACCACAATTTATTACAATAATATCTGGCACTTAGTGTTTTGTTTTTTTTTTTAGTGAGGCAATTGGGGTTGACTTGCCCAGGGTCACACACCTAGTAAGTGTTAAGTATATGAGTCCAGATTTGAACTCAGGTACTCCTGACTCCAGGGCTGGTGCTCTATCCACTGCGACACCTAGCTGCCCCCAGGCACTTAGTGTTTTAAAGTTTCTGAAGTATTATGTACGTGTGTATGTATATATTAATCAAAGTCTCAATAACAACAAAATGTTATATGAAGTCAGGGGATTAAAAAACTTTTTAATCATTTTAGGGAAGAGAATAAAGGAACGCTTTCTGGAGGAGGTGATATTTAAATTCGGCTTTAAGGGACAGAAAGAAATTAAACTGTTGAAGAGGGATAGGACTGTGAAGAGGGATAGGGAGACAAGTCAGGCATAGGAAACAACCTGAGAAAAGCATGTAATTGTGAGAATGAACTCTTGCTCTTGGGCAAGGGTGACAGAAAGTTATCCAATTTGGCTGGAGGGCAAAGGTATCTAAGATAAAATAAGAAAGGGTAGTGCCAGGTTGAATGGGGCTTTGAATGCCAGGCAAAGGCTTTTTAGCCTAAATTGGTAGGCAATAGGGAGCTACCAATGATTTTTGAGCAGTGAATACTGGAAAGAAGAATACAGGGAAAGGATGAATTCCATTGCAGAGGAAGAAGTGTTCCAAAGAGATTAAATAACTAGCTTAAGGTCACAGCAAGTCAATGGCAGAACTGGGACTCATAACAAACACATCTTCTGATCACCAGCCCATATACTTTGTATTGTATCATGTTGGTGCTTCTCTAAGCACAGAACCAGGCAGATAGTAGAAAAGGTGGTTCCCATTACTTTCCCTGGTCAAACTTTGGAGCTGTCTTGGCTGGTCTCAGTGGAAGTGTTAGGGATGGTGAGCCAGGGTTTTGGGGACTGGAACTGAGTGTCCTGGGTTCAGTAAACCTTTGCTGTCTCTCCTCCACCCCAAGCAACATGAGCTGAGAAGAGGGAAAACAGGGTTCCCAGAACCAGGGTGGAGACTGGGAGGGGTGAATCGTTCTCCTGGATTAAAAAAGCTGGACCGAAACACTTCTGAGCAGGGCTTTTAGCAACCTTCTCTCATCTTATGAATTTGAAACAGGACAGGGGCCAGAGTTGAATGGGAACTTGAGAATCAATGGAATTGCAGGGTATGGAGCTAGCTTTCAATAAAATAATGAAATAGGATTTTGGGGGGGGCAGGGCAATGAGGGTTAAGTGACTTGCCCAGGGTCACACAGCTAGTAAGTATCAAGTGTCTGAGGTTGGATTTGAACTCAGGTCCTACTGAATCCACTGAACCACCTAGCTGCCCCTATAGGAAAAATTTTTGAAGGAGAATCCTCCTCCTTCCCTATTTTGTGAAAAATTTAATTACTCTTTCAGTTTGAATATAAACTACACTCCTAATATGAACTCTCTTTGAAAGTATATTATAGGGGCAGCTAGGTGACACAGTGGATAGAGCATTGACTCTGGAGTCAGGAGGACCTGAGTTCAAATCCAGCCTCAGACACTTGACACTTATTAGCTGTGTGACCCTGGGCAAGTCACTTAACTCCAATTGCCTCACCCCCCCCCCCAAAGAAAGTATATTACATATCTACATATATATGTATGTAATTTTACTTTCAGAGAGAGAGTATACACACACACACACACACACACACACACTCTGGTTACCTATGAGTTTCATGTGAGCCAGATTTTTTTTTGTGGGAGGAAAAGAGGAGTAGGAAGACAGGCTATAGAGTGTCCCAAAAGTCTTAGTGCAGGTTTAAGCTTTAATAACTTCATAAGTCTAAATGCCACAAACTTACAAAAACCTCACTTGAAAGTTTAATTATTAATTTTTTAAAAATTTCTCTAATTTTGTGAATTTGGTTTTGTTTTTTGGGGGCTTTTTTTGGTGAGGCAATTGGGGTTAAGTGACTTGCCCAGGGTCACACAGCTAGTAAGTGTTAAGTGTCTGAGGCCGGATTTGAACTCAGGTACTCCTGACTCCAGGGCCAGTGCTCTATCCACTGCACCATCTAGCTGCCCCTAATTTTGTGAATTTTGAATAACACGTTTTTGGGGGTTTTTTTGGGCGAGGCAATTGGGGTTAAGTGACTTGCCCAAGTGTCAAGTGTCTGAGGCAGGATTTGAACTCAGATTCTCCTGACTCCAGGGTCACTGCACCACCTAGCTGCACCTGAATAACAGTTTCTGGATACTTTCTCAGACTAATACACTGGCAGAGGAGATGCTCCTGCTTGGCCACTTTGGTCAGCTGATCTATCTCCCTTAGACTTTTTCTTTTTTATTTTTTTTGCAGGGGCAATGAGGCTTAAGTGACTTACCCAGGGTCACACAGCTAGTAAGTGTCAAGTATCTGAGGCTGGATTTGAACTCAGGTCCTCCTGAATCCAGGGCCTGTGCTTTATCCACTGTGCCACCTAGCTGCCCTGACTTTTTCTTGTAGAGCCATATAAAAACTGTCACATATGCCTTAAAACCTTGTTCTTTGGATGGTCTTAACACTGGAATTACAAATACAATCCTTTCTGCCACTGAGCAGCAGCTAGTTAAAGCTTTTAAAAAGTTAGAAAAGTGACTAAGAATAATGTATATAGCACAAGATGGCAGTTATGTTGCTATGTTTCTTTTGTTTGTTTGTTTTTTCTTTTTTTTTTTTTGGGTGGGGCAATGAGGGTTAAGCGACTTGCCCAGGGTCACACAGCTAGTAAGTGTCAAGTGTCTGAGGTTGTATTTGAACTCAGGTCCTCCTGAATCCAGGGCCGGTGCTCTATCCACTGCGCCACCTAGCTGCCCTGTTGCTATGTTTCTTAAGAAATATCCATATTTTAAACATCTAAATAATTAATTTTCAGATGTATGGGTTTTAGCATTTATATTTCTGAAGTTATTGAAATACTATGGTATTTTTAATATATCCTGTATTTGGGCCTAATTGAGGCAGCATTGGGTTCAAATCCTGCTGCTGACTCATATTAGCTATGTGATCTCAAGCAAGTCATGATCTCTCAGTAATCCCCAGGCAAATCTCTGGAAGGTTACAAAGAAGCAGTTTCCACACAGGGAGTTCCCAACTCTGACGAAATCCCAGGTGTGATTTCCTTGTCTGTCTTCTCCCCCACCTCCTCTCCCAATCCCTCCCCTTTTACCTCTGCTATCTTTTGGTCACACCTTTAATACTCTCTGACTCCCTCCTTCCTTCTTTTCTTCTCTTCCTTAACTTCTTACTCAAGAGAATAGAAGAGAAAAAGAAGTTTGGGGCTGGCAGAAAGAAAGAGAACAGGAGAATACCAGGGAGAAAGAAGGTATTTCTTTTCTCTGGCCGACCTTTGTGATGATGGCAAATAAAGCATAGCATTTAATATTCCAGAGCTCTTTGACTTCCATGATCTCATCTGATCTTCCCAATAGCCTAGTGAAGAAGGTAATACAAGCATTACTTTCCCATTATATGGGTGAGGAAACTGAGACTCAAAAAGTTCACAAGATCTCATGCTTGAAGAGATCTTAATGGTGGAATTGGGATTTAGGGGTGGAAGGGACTCTTGAGATAATTTAGTCCAACCTCTTCATTTGACAGGTGGACATGAGGCTCAGAGAAAACAGGTTAGGTGATTTACCCAAGAAAACAGTAGAGCCAAGATTCAAACCCAGGTTTTTTGATTCCAAGTCTAGTGACCTTCCCATTATAGCAAGAAGTCATTTGTCCAAGGTCATACAGCTAGTAAATAGCGACTTAAACATAGCTCTTGTGGGTCTGAGGGAGTTGGATTGATGGTCTCTAAGGTACTTTTCTGTTCTAAAATCTATTATTCCGTGACTTCAGTGTCCTCCCCCCACCCCAATGAAACCATGCTTGCTGCCACTCTTCATTTAATTGAACTTGACCTTCCAGGGAGTTCAATCCAATTTAGAAACTGGGGAGAAACAAGGGAAAGAAGGCATGTTGCCTTCACCCATCAACTTCCCCCTTCCCTTAAAGTGACCCTAAAAGACAAGTACACACAGTCACTTCCTGAATAGTTTTTTGATGATGGAAACATAGGGTTAGGACTTGTGGCCTTCCTTATGCTGCCTGTGTCATCTTGAGTGAATCACTTAAACCTTTTGAGCCTCAGTTGTGACATCTGGCAAGTAGGTAGATAGATATCTGCCTGTGGGCAGGGAGCTCAACTATGTGACCTGGAGGATACTTCCATCCTTTGTGATTCTGTGAATCACAGGGTCAAGACTGAATTAAAAACCCACATGTTCCACAGCACTTCTCTGAGAGGCACTGGGAAGGGAGTAATGGGAATGACAAAGCAGGGTCCCCACGCAGCTACGTGTGGCAGATGTGTGAGCTAGCCATCAAGGGTCCCTGGTGATGTTTTTGTTCATTTGTTTGTTTTTTAGTAATAAACATTTTTATTTATTTTGGGTTCTAATTTTTATCCCTCCTTCCCTTTCTCCCCTCCCTTCTCCCTGAGATAGTTAGCAATCAGATATAGGTTATACATGAGCAATTATGTAAAACATAACCGTATCAGTCATTTTGTATAAGAAAACTTGAATAAAAGAAAAAAATGAATTTGAAAAATAGCCTGCTTCAGTCTGTGTTCCATCAATATCAGTTCTTTCTTTGGAGGTGGGTAGTATGTTTCATCAATAGTCCTTTGGGATTGTCTTGGATCATTGTATTGTTGAGATTAGTAAAGTCATTCACAGTTCTTCATCAAACAATATTGCTGTGTCTGTGCACAACTTTCTCTTGGTTCTGCTCTCTTCACTATACATCAGTTCATACAAGTCTTTCCAGGCCTTTCTGAAATCATCCTGCTTGTCATTTCTTATAGCACAATAATATTCCACCTGGTGATGTTTTCTATCCAACTTCAGAGTAAGTGGGTTGTATGGTGCTGTAAGAGAGAGGAAGTCGGGGGAAGGACAATAATAGTTACTAGGACCAGTATAGGTCTCTGTGTCCCCTTCAGGTCCTTGGGTGGAGTCTGTAGGGAGATGGCTTTATGCCAGGCCTTGAAGAGAAGGAGGCTTTTCCAGATGGAGGGGAAGACAGGAAAGAACTCCTTGGAGCAAAGGAGAGAGAATAATTCATGCCCACAGAGGAGAGGAGTCAGGCTTCTTACCCCTTACTTCATGACCCAGACTCCTCACTTCTCTTCTAGAAAGTACGTAAATAACTTTCACAGTAAATCCAGGAAATTATACCTTAGATGTCTTGACTCGGGGCAGCTAGGTGGTGCAGTGGATAGAGCACTGGCCCTAGATTCAGGAGGACCTGGATTTAAATACGGCCTCAGACCCTTGACACTTACTAGCTGTGTGACCCTGGGCAAGTCACTTAACCCCAATTGCTTCACCAAAAAAAAACCCCCAAAACAAACAAACAAACAAAAAGAGTGAAAAAAGATGTCTTGACTCTAGGGGGAGTCATCTCAGAGTAGGTAGGTATTTTTGTGTGTGGAGTGCTAACCTCAATAATTTTATACACTTTAAGATTTACAGAAAGCTGGAGGACAGCTAGGTGGCGCAGTGGATAAAGCACAGGCCCTGGATTCAGGAGGACCTGAGTTCAAATCCAGCCTCAGACACTTGCCACTTACTAGCTGTGTGACCCTGGGCAAGTCACTTAACCCTCATTGCTCTGCCAAAAAAAAAAAAAAAAGATTTACAGAATGCACTTCCTTGTGAGGTAGGTAGTGTAAGTAGTATATAGCCATTTTATAGATGAGGAAACTGAGTCTCAGAGTAGTTCAGTGACTTTCATTAGATCACAAATCTGGTGGAATTCTAATGACCAAGCCTAGTCCTGAAGAAGAGATGAGGAAATGCAGCTCCTGCTTCTCTGCTGAGGGAGCGGTGGCTGTAATATAGAGACATGCTGTCAGACTTAGATGATGTATTGATTGTTTTCACTGAACTGTATTTTTTCTCTTTTAAAAATTCTTTGTTACAATGGATGATTCATACTGGGTATGGGAGGGGGAGGAATATATTGGGAAATTTAAAATATATAAAAATAAAAGATATCAATAAACTAAAAAAAAGAAAAAAGATCATAGCTAGTTTGTGATCAAAGCATAAGAACTCTTCTGATTCCAAATCAGGGATTCTGCTACTTTGTTGTTCAGTTGTTTCAGTCATGTCCTACTCTTTGTGACCCCTCCCCTTTTGGGGGTTTTCTTGGCAAAGCTACTGGAATGGTTTGCTATTTCTTTCTCCAACTCATTTTACAGATAAGGAATTGAGGCAAACAGGGTTGAGTGACTTGCCCAGGGTCACACAGTGTTAGAGGCTGGATTTGAACTCAGGAAGATAAGTCTTCTTGAATGATCAGGCCTGGCACTCTATCCACTGCACCACCTAGCTGCCCTCTGCTACTAGGCCATGCAGTCAAAATAATCATCTTAAACAATCAACTCCTTCATCTCTACCCAAGGTCCCTCCTGGAAAAGGCACTGAACTGCTTGGGAGATTGGGGTGTCTCTGTTCCCTGATGGCTTCTCCCTCCTCCTAACCCCAGGTTATAAGACCCTTCTCAAATGTTTGTCTGGCAAGTTCTGTCGAAAGGAGCTGATTGGCATCATGGGACCATCAGGGGCTGGGAAGTCAACATTCATGAACATCCTTGCTGGGTATAGGTGAGGAGGGGATTGTGTGTATGTTTGTTTGTGTGTGTGTGTGTGTGTGTGTGTGTGTGTGTGTGTGTGTATGGGAAACGATGGAATTGGGAGGAATGAGGCACTATAGGACTAGAGCTTAGGTAGAGAATCTGGTGGGTGGGAGAATTCTTTGGGAAGGAACAGAGGGCAGTGTTTGCAGTTTTTCAGAGATGGGCAGCCTACGGTTTTGTGCACAAGCTAGCCTGTGAGCCCCCTTACGTGCTGCTCCTGCAGGGAGACTGGCATGAAGGGGCAGATCTTGGTGAATGGTCGACCTCGGGAGCTGCGGACCTTCCGAAAGATGTCATGTTACATCATGCAGGATGACATGCTGCTTCCTCATCTCACGGTGCTAGAGGCTATGATGGTGAGTGTCCACCCCCCACCCTTCCGTGGCCAAGCACTGAGGTTCTAATATAACTTCCTCTCTCCCAAGAGTTTTCCTCGGGTTTCATAGGCATAACAATGATGCAATCCATCAAGGTATTAAGCACCTACTATATACAAAGGAAGCATCATGCTATGTGTGTGAAGGAAGGATGCAAACATTAGATGAGATGAGATATGGCTACTGCCCTCAAGGAACTTATAGTCTAGTGGGGGGGGTAATGAACATTAGATACTTCACTGCCCTTATTCCCCCATCATGGCAGATGGGCACCATGGGATTCCAACACTAGGGTACTCTGGTAAAGTCTACTCTTCCACCTGTCCCTCTGACTAACTGAAGAAGTGGGGTGAGGTGGCATTCATGGGGTGCTCAGGTTATGGTACCCACACTACTGAACAGCTCCTATTTTTGGGCCCAGGTCTCTGCCAACTTGAAGTTGAATGAAAAACAGGAGGTGAAGAAGGAGCTGGTGAGTGGAGGAAGAAGCTGGTCAGAGGCCCCCTTCCTCCGTGAGCCGGGCCAGTGGCACTGAGGGGGCAGGGTAGCCCCTGGGGGAAGGGAGCAGTGGCCCTGGAGTGAGCTCAGTGAGGGCAGGCGGGAGGCGGTCTGCAGGTGGAGTCAGCACCTTGCTGAAGTTTTTTTAGGGCAGAGGAATGGCAGGATGGCGAATGGGCTTCTGGAAACCCTCTAGGCTGATGTGGGGTGGACTTTGGCCAGGTGACTGAGATTCTGACAGCTCTGGGGCTGATGTCCTGCTCCAACACGAGGACAGCCATGCTCTCCGGGGGTCAGAGGAAGCGACTGGCAATTGCTTTGGAGCTTGTCAACAACCCACCCGTCATGTTCTTTGATGAGCCTACCAGGTATTCTCCTCAGGCTAACCTTTCCCTCAACAGCATCCCACCATGCCAAATGCTATAGAGCTATTGAGAGACCCGGGAGCCTTTGCTTTCCAAGACCAGATTAGAAGGGGGGGGGGGACAGCTAGGTGGTGTAGTGGATAGAGCACCAGCCCTGGAGTCAGGAGGACCTGAGTTCAAATCCAACATCAGACACTTGACACTTATTAGCTGTGTAATCCTGGGCAAGTCACTTAACCCCAATTGCCTCACCCAAAAAAAAAAAAAAAAGACCTAGGCTCTGTGCTTTCTGACATTCCAGTGAGCCAAAATAAGGATGCAGTAAGGTTGGGGGTGGGGGTAGAATTAGATTATAAAGCTCCTTGAGGGCAGGGATTATCTTTTGCCTCTTTTTGTATCCCCAGCACTTATTTTAGTGCCTGGCACATAGTAGGCACTTAATAAATGTTGATTGAATTGAATTGAAGAGGTTAGGGTGGGAACTTTTCCCTCCCCATTCTAGAACCATTCCCCTCACTTGAGTTCTCTACATCCCTAATATTCCTTCATCTTTTTCTCTTTCTCTGTTCTCCTACTTCCCTTACCCTGTCTCCTGACACACACTCTTTCTCCCTCTCTTCTCTCCCTCTGGGCAGTGGGCTGGACAGTGCCTCCTGTTTCCAGGTTGTATCACTAATGAAGTCCTTGGCTCAGGGGGGCCGTACTATCATCTGCACCATCCACCAGCCCAGTGCCAAGCTCTTTGAGATGTTTGACAAGGTTGGCTATCGGTGTTGGCTGTCCTTCTGGTCAGAGAGGATACAGTTGAGGAAACCCATTAGTGCCTATTGTGGCCAAGCCCTGGGATAGCAGGGAATAGGGAGGTCTGCCGGGTATGAAAATGTCTGTCTAGGTGTGGTCCCTAGTAGGAACAGTGGTACCAACATGGTGTTAGGGTATAGTGGGGGATGCCAATCTCACCAGCTAACTCCTTTTCCATCTTACCTCATTTCTTATCACCAGCTCTACATCCTGAGCCAGGGTCAGTGCATCTTCAAGGGTATGGTCACCAACCTGATCCCTTACCTGAAGGGGCTGGGCTTGCATTGTCCCACCTACCACAATCCCGCGGACTTCAGTGAGTGGAAGTGTGACTCTAGGCTGGCACCTTGGTGACCATGTGGGCAGAGCCTCCTTGGGGAAGGGGTTGGGTCTTGAGTTCTCCCCTTTGCCTGTGTTGGGCAGTAATCCATGGGCATGCAGTCTGTCCCCAATTGGGGACTAGTTTTGTCCTGAAGAGAATGGCACCTGAGCAGCTCATCTTCTCCTCTTCCACAGTCATTGAAGTAGCATCAGGAGAGTATGGGGACCTGAATCCAATGCTGTTCCGAGCAGTACAGAATGGACTATGTACTGTGGCAGAGAAGAAGGACAGCGCCGAGAAAAACCACGTCCAATCGCCTTGCCCTGCTTGTCCTCCAGTGAGTGAGAGAGAGAATTCAGGGTATATGTGTGTAGAGATGGAGATCAGAGTTAGGGAGAAGAGGCCAGGGTAAAGAGCAATGACAAGAATACTGGATTTGGAGTCAGGTCCCGGATTCTAATCTCGGCTCTATGTGATGTGTCAAAAGTCACTTCCCATCTCCGAGTTTTAGTTGCTTCATCTAGAAAATGAAAGGATTAGAATAGATGACCTTTAATGTCCCTTCTAGTTTTAAATCCGGCAATCTGGGGATCCTTCCCCTTGCCCAGGATTCTGCTCCTGGGGATGGAGTGACAGGATGCCAACAGGTTCTGCCTTGTGCTGTCCTCATGGGAAGTTTGGAAGGTTCTTGTTTGCTGGGCTGGGTTCTGTTGGGCACCCCTCCCAGTGGGTCCCATTTCCCATAACCCTGGATTGTGACCTTCCTTCCGCTCAGGAAGTAGACACCATCGAGAGTCACACGTTCGCCACTAACACGTTCACCCAGTTCTGCATCCTCTTCAAGAGAACCTTCTTGTCCATCCTCAGAGACACGGTGAGAGACTGTACTATGGGGATCCTGGGAACTTCCAATACCCAAGACCCTGCAAGCTGTCATGGGAATGGAGAAAAAAAGAAAAAGATTCCTGGCTGAGCCCCACTGCCTCCACCAGAGGGTGTCTTGAAGACAGCTATGAGGGCTCTTAGTTAATGTGGGCAGCATAGAGTTTGTCTAGTCTCCTCTCCCAAACTGCCTTCTCCTGCCTTCCCCCTGAATGGTGTTACCATTCCTCCTCCGGTACTGTGCCTCACCCCAGTACCCAGGTACGTCTCCTCCAAACAGAGCTCCCTGCTCTGCCCGCCCCCAGTCCTGACCACTTTCTACCTACCAGGTTCTGACCCACCTCCGATTCATGTCTCACGTGGTGATTGGGGTACTCATTGGTCTCCTTTACCTGCACATCGGAAATGATGCCAGCAAAGTCTTCAACAACACGGGCTGCCTCTTTTTCTCCATGCTCTTCCTCATGTTCGCTGCCCTTATGCCTACTGTTCTTACCTGTGAGTCCTCAGCACCTGGGAGGGAGGGGTGGAGAATGGGGGCTGGGCTTGTTAGTGAGATGGGGAGGCTGTGCTGGGGGGAGACTGGAGATATGGTCCCAAGTTTCAGGCAGGCTGGGGACTAGGGGGGGGGAGGGTAGGACAGATACCTTATGGCAGGGGCTGGGGGGTGGAGAAGGGAATTTCCCAACCCTATAGTCCCAGTAATAGTCTATTCAGGATGCAGCAGAAGAAGGTTTGTGTTGGGGAAAGAAATAGGATGGGGCCAAGTTGTAGAAGGCCTTGAAAGCCTTCTCTTTTTTGTTGTTCCAGTTCCCCTGGAAATGGCTGTCTTCATGCGGGAGCATCTCAACTACTGGTATAGCCTCAAAGCTTATTACTTGGCCAAGACCATGGCTGATGTACCCTTCCAGGTAAGCTGATCCATCAGTGACTCGGTCAGTAAGCATTGTTGAGTGCTTAATGTGTTTTTAGCCCTGTGTGGGATACAAAAATCATCCCTGACTTTCAATGTAAAATTTAGTTTGAGAAATGAAACTGATGAATGTAAGAGGATAACTCACAATGTCAGGAAGTGTTTGACAAGGGCAGAATGCATACACAGAAAGAGAGAGGGCCCAGCTGGGGTCATCAGAAAAGGTATCACTTGAAGGCAGGCCTTGAGGACAGGTGGGATCCA
Source organism: Dromiciops gliroides (assembly GCF_019393635.1). Classification (NCBI taxonomy): domain Eukaryota; kingdom Metazoa; phylum Chordata; class Mammalia; order Microbiotheria; family Microbiotheriidae; genus Dromiciops; species Dromiciops gliroides. The sequence continues at coordinate 358,088,587 of NC_057863.1, read as the reverse complement.
GAGAAGGGGTAGGAGGAGGGTATTCCAAGCAGGGGAACAATGGTGAAGTCCCAGAGATGAGCCTATACTACAGCATCGTGGAAAGAAGCCTGGACTTGAACCCTGGGTCTGAATCCCCTATACTTACTAGCTATGGAACCCTGATCATATCATTTCCCTTCTCTGGGCTAGATGATGATGATGATGATGATGATGATGATGATGATGATGATGATGATGATGATGATGATAATAATAATAATAATAATGACAATGTTATGGGAAGTTCTCTGGGGTACATCAAGGAAACTTCTCCTTGAGAAACTAAACCAGAGGACAGACATGCCTAGAGAGATAACCGGAACCAGATTGTACTGAGCTAGCTCCATGACTCGCACCCTTCATTCTAGTCTCCCTCAACCCTGGGGCGATAAGATTAGGTGTGGCTGCTTCCTTTGGGTCCTAAGGAGATGGCTTGAGAGATCTGCAGCCACCCCTCACCCAATTCCCCCAGCCACCACCAGTGGGGGATGGTCCTCCCTCACTAAGGGAACCTTCCACAGTCAGATGGTCACCCCCAGTATTTGCCTGTCTCCTGCTCGAGGAGATTGGTATCTCAGAGCCACTCTATCTGTGCCATGCCTTTCTCCGCATGAGAAGTCCAAGGATTTCTTTCATGGTTTCCCTTCCCTTTCCCTTCCTCAGCCCCGAAATAAACTACCATCTTATTCTAATTGCTTTTGTGTGAAAGAGGGTATAATACTTTAAAGAGGAATTCCTAAGGACCCCAAACCCCCTACCCCATTTTCCCCATGACAACAATTAGCTTTTATATGGTGCTTGAAGTATTTTATACACATGTTAACTCATTTGGTCTGCTTACCCTGGGGGAGCTGGATGGAGGAGAAAGGTGGTCAAAGGTATAGGGACAGAGAAAAGTGTTTAACACTCTCTACTATCAGGTTCATTTTCCTCACCTGCAGAATGAGGGAGGTAGACTAGGATCCTTTCCAGTCTAGGATTCTATGAGGCCTGTCCTGGGCAGTCATTTGAGTCTTATGAGGCATTTAGAACCCAAGACAAGAGGAGGTCTAGCCTCAAGGGGAGGGGAGGAGTCTCGCTGCTCCTACACCAGCCCCTCTCTCCAGCCTTCTTCTTGCTCCCCCTAGGTGATTTGCCCCATGGCTTATTGTAGCATTGTATACTGGATGACCAGCCAGCCAGCTGAAGCCTCCCGATTCCTCCTCTTCTCTGCTTTGGCCACAGCCACTGCCCTGGTGGCTCAGTCACTGGGGCTACTGATTGGGGCTGCATCCAACTCCCTACAGGTGGGTGGAAGTGGGACCAACAGGAAGTAGGTATGTGTCTGGGGTAGGGGCATCGAGAGAAAGGGAAGCAAGGAAGGAAAGAAAAAAAGAGAAAGGAAGGGAAGAAGAAAGGAAAGGAGGGGAAGAGAAGGAAGAACAAAAGGGAAGAGAGAAAGGAGAGAAAGAAAAATTAAGAAAAAAAGAAAAAAGGGGGAAGGGAAAAGGGGAGGAAAGGGAAGTAAGAAAGGAAAGGAAGAGAGGAAAAAAGGAAGAAAGGAAGGAAGGAAGAAGGAAAGAAAAGGATGGATTCAGGGCCTATTATATACCAGGCACTTTGTGAAGACCAGGAGACAAAAAGAAAGACAGTCCCTCCCCTCAAGTTGCTCACATCCTCATAGGAGAAGACAAAATAGAGTGTCCCAAGGGAACGACTCTGGGAGCTGGCTATGGAAGCAGCTGCATCCCGTCCCAGAGAAGTAGAGCATGTGTACATGTGCACCCCTCTGTTCAGACCGTATGTGTGAGCGGGTGTTTGCCCCCCCAGTCACCTTAAGTCCCTTCCTGCCCCGCCGCCCCCCCCCCTTCTCAGGTGGCCACCTTCGTGGGTCCGGTGACCGCCATCCCTGTCCTCCTCTTCTCCGGCTTCTTCGTCAGCTTCAAAACCATCCCTACCTACCTGCAGTGGAGTTCCTACCTCTCCTATGTCAGGTAAGTGGGGCCAGCATCATTTCCATCCTCATTAACTCCCAGGGGGTCAGGACTCAGGGGCCTGAGACCTTCCTCTTCCTAGGCAGGGTCAGGACCCACCTTCTTCTTTCTCAGCCTGGGGTTGCTGCCCCACCTTGACCTATGAAGATAAGCCCATTTCTAGCCCACCTCCTCAGGGTCCATGTCCTGGCAATCTGGTTCTGTGTCTGGGAAAGGGACATGTTCCACCCATGGGGAGAAGCAGGGACTAGCAGCTGTTGGCGTTGTGTCCAGGTATGGCTTTGAGGGTGTGATTCTGACCATCTATGGCATGGAACGTGGGGATCTAGACTGCTCTGAGAACTCCTCGGGATGCCCATTCCAGAAGCCTGAGAGCATCCTCCACCAGCTGGATGTAGAGGACTCCAAGCTGTACATGGACTTCCTGGTCCTGGGTATCTTCTTCCTGGCACTGAGGCTCTTGGCATACCTTGTACTCCGCTACCGGGTGAAGTCGGAGAGATAGAGCTCCCTGCGTCCTACTGACCGGAGCAGGAAGCCTGTTCTCCCTCTCTACCCCACCCTCCAGCCCATTGGGACTGTTTTAACCTCAGAGACTTGGGAACTGGTTGCTGGTGCAGCTAGTCTGACCCCATCCCCACCCCCACCCAGACCCCCATCATTGTGGATCTGCTCCATGGATTTCCAGGTCCTCCTGGAGGATGGTGGAAGGCTCTAAACTTCTTCCCTCGGCCCTATCACCTCCTGTGTTTTGATGCAGTTCGTGGCTTTCCTTCTCACCTCTTCCTCAACACCTGCATGCAAAGGACATTTGTTGGGCTATGGTAGCTCCCTTCTCCCCTCCTTCCAATTCTACTTCCCCGGCCGGGCTCAGAGCCCTCTTTTTCTCCCACTGTCTGCCTGGGGAGGGGGCGCCCATCTGGGTTTCATCTTTGGAAACTCCCCCTTACAACTGACCAAAGCGCCCCCTCCCCTCCCCAGGGGGCCCCACCACATAAATGTTTGTAAATTAGGCTGCAAAGGGTTGTTATAATACCCAGGGCTGGTCCCTGGCTGGGTTCCCTGGAAAAGTCCCATGATCCCATTATGAAATTGAGCAGGGGGAGACTCTGGTAGTCATACCCTCACCCCCAACTCTAAGCTGCTGGAACAATCTCTTGAGGCAGAGGCTGGAAATTCTGTCCTTGACTGCCCCTCTCAGGCCCCAGGGAAGGTAAGGCCTGGGGTCTTAAGGTTCCACATCCCTCTTGTCCATCTTCATTTGGTGGGGAGGGATGGTGCACAGTGGCACCTTAGCAATAATGCCCATGTTTCTTTTGCCCATTGGAACTGGAGAATGCACTTTATTTTGGGAGGTGGAGGGGTGAGGAGAGGCTGAGGGGATGACCTTGATCCTGCCCTCCTATAGCCCTATGGGCCAGGCCTTCCCATCCCCTCTCCAGATTCATAGGCACACACCCACAATCATCACTTGGCCCTGGGAGAGGGACCCTGGTTATGACCTTCCATAAGCTCTGGGGAGGTGGGATTTCTGCTCAGGATCATCTTAAGGATCTGTGTAGGTGACTCCTCTCCACTCTTCTGTCCCTCCACAAGGCCAGGGGCAGGCACAGGGTGCTCCCTCCACCTGTATTTCAGGACCTGGCAAAAGCACAGGCGGCTGGCACAAGTTGGCCTTGGCCAGCTCCCCCCAAATCCTTTCTCCCTGTGCCCTAGGGCACGCCTCCCTGGGGCTGGCACCCCCTACACACACCCCTTCCCTTTCCTCTTTGCTGCTTGGTTCAAACTTCTGACCATCCTTCAGCTCTCCTTCCAACCAGCCAAGGCTGCCCCTGGGCATGAGAGCACCACCTGATGGTTGTCAGAGTGACAGAAATATCCGGAGCATTTCTGGTTTCCCTGGTGGGGGTCCAGAACCCCCTGCTGCTGAGCTCCCTGGCCTGGGAGCTGTGGCTGGCTCCTACCCACCCTCTCCCACCCCCCACAGACCCACAGTCTCCTGTCACATGGAGATGCCAGTGTATTTGTGGGATTTCACTCATTATTAATAAAACCTATATTTATACGGTATGTTGGCTGGGTATGTGTCTGCCAGTTGCAGCTGGAGGGTTTCTGAAGCAGCTGGTGTGTGTCAGTCAGGTGTTTGTTTGCCTGTGTGCATGAGAGTCCATCTGTAAATACTCTGGTTATGGTAAATACATGGTTATGGGTAAAGGTATATGTTATCCCTGTAGTAGTGGAGTCTGTAGTGATGTGTCTGGCTTGGATTTGTGTGTTCTGTGCCCATTGCCTGCTCTTTGCCTGTTGTGTGGACGCGGAGGTGTGGTCCTGGTACTTGGACTCTGTGGGCTCTGTGGTGGCTGTCTCTGTGTCTTGTGCGAGCATATAAATGGAGGGTCTGGGGGGGGTGCTGAGGGGTCCTGGGGAATGAGCCTAGTCACTAGGCTGGGAGGGGAGGCTCAGACCGCAGTAGCAGGGGGAACACATTGCAATGGGAACAGCTCCTGAGCTGCTAAGCCCTACACAGTTCTTCCCCTGACAACAAAGACAAGGCATAAAGACATGGACTTCTAATGAATGCACCCAGGTCCTGGGGTGCTGAGACTACGAAGCTGAAGACACAGTGCCTCAATGGGACCACAGATCCTGGGCCAGGTCAGGCCAAAGAGGATCGATTTATTCCCCCAGCCCTTCCCTCTTGGCAACTTTCTTTGTAGCTTGGATGGTATGACTGGCACGAACCTTGGCAGAGGTGTGGGAGTAGGTAACCATCCAAGGTTCCCTGAATATGCCAGGTATAAAACTGAGAAACCTAGCCTAGACCCAAGTCATTTTCTAGGCCAAGGTGGGGGTGGGGGTGGAGTAGTGGGGAGAACTCTTCAGCTGAGAAAAATGGATTGACTTCATATAAGTGGTATGTATGTGTTCAGGGTGTATGTGTGGGTGTAGTCCTAGTTCCAGGCTGTGGCATAAGGAACAGCTGTCAGGGTTCTACCTCTTCTGGAGAATACTGGCCAAGTGATATAGAAGAGCATAGCTTTTCTTTTTTCCTTCCTTCCTTCCTTCCTTCCTTCCTTCCTTCCTTCCTTCCTTCCTTCCTTCCTTCCTTCCTTCCTTCCTTCCTTCCTTCCTTCCTTCCTTCCTTCCTTCCTTCCTTCCTTCCTTCCTTCCTTCCTTCCTTCCTTCCTTCCTTCCTTTCTTTCTTTCTTTCTTTCTTTCTTTCTTTCTTTCTTTCTTTCTTTCTCAGAGCAATGAGGGTTAAGTGACTTCCCCAGGGTCACACAGCTAAGATCAAGTGTCTGAGGTCAAATTTGAACTCGGGTCCTCCTGAATCCAGGGCCAGTATTTTATCCAGTGTGCCACCTAGCTGCCCCAGATGAGCATATCTTTTCAATTCAATTCAACATTTTATTAAAGACCTACATGTAAACTGGGTATTGCAGATACAGAGAATTTATAAAAAACAGTCATAGTCTCTGCCCTTACAGAGCTTGCTTCTACAATGTAAGAAGGGGTCCTGGGAGCTCCTCTGCTCTCTATAGTGAGGGCTGGGGTTGTAGCACTGGGCTTCAGGAGAGGCTGGGCTGGCTGGATTTCCTAGAGCCTCTGTCCCCAGATCCCCACTTCAAATAATCATGGGGCAGCAAGGCCTTTTCTGGGCCACCTCCCCAAGTAGCAGGGTACACTCCTGCTGGGTCCTCTGCTTGGAGAAGGGATAAAACAAGCACAGTTGCTTCAGGGGGAGTCTTGGTTCTCCAGCTCTCAGCTCTCTAGGAGCATTTGTCTGAGGATCAAGTGAAAGAGGAGCTCCCCATTCATGCGCAGGGTAACGCCCCTGTCTTGGTACCTCATCAATCCAGTCTTCTTTCCTCTTAGGAAATTGTGAGGGGAGTTTGTAGAATTCAATGCTTCATGAGTAAAGCCTTTTTGACATGTTACTGAGCTCATGGATGGGTATGCATCTGGGTGTGTCTGGCTGCTAAAGTCAGTGAGGTGATCTCTGGAACACTTGTCAAGGGGTGGTTGGGCAAGGTGTGCAACGTCTGAGTATTATTGAATGGTATGTGTACACCATAGGTGACTACTGTGAATATACTCTATATGTATTGTGTGTAGGCGTACTTGCTGAATGTCTGTGTTATGGGCTACATAGGATTGTTTAGGAGCTGAACTTATGATTTCATTGGCATCGGTCAACAGGCATTCATTCATTCATTGGCAATCAGGGTTAAGTGACTTGCCCAGGGTCACACAGCTAGTACGTGTTTGAGGCCATATTTGAACTCAGGTCCTCCTGACTCTAGGGCCTGTGCTCTATCCACTGTGCCACCTAGCTGCTGCTCAACAATTAAACACCTACTATGTGTCAGACACAGTGCTAAGCATTGGAGGATACAAAAAAGGACAAAAACAGTCTTTACACTCTACCAAAACCTACCGTAATTTAGTTGCTCCATAATTTAAAAGAGTTACTTAAGGTACCAAGAGGTTGAATGACTTGTCCAGTGGCCATTCAACCAATAAATACCAGATACGAGATCAAATCATTAGAAATATTATTTTGGGGGGCAGCTAGGTGGTGCAGTGGATAAAGCACCAGCCCTGTATTCAGGAGGACCTGAGTTCAAATCTGGCCTCAGACACTCGACACTTAGTAGCTGTGTGACCCTGGGCAAGTCACTTAACCCTCATTGTCCCGAAAGAAAGAAAGAAAGAAAGAAAGAAAGAAAGAAAGAAAGAAAGAAAGAAAGAAAGAAAGAAAGAAAGTAAGAAAGAAAGAAAGAAAGAAAGAAAGAAAGATTATTCTGGCAGTTTTGTAAAGGCTGGTTTTGAAAGAGGATTGACTGGTTGCAGAAATACCAGCTAGGGGACTGTGTGTTGCACAAATGGGTGGATTATATTTCTATTAGGACCAAATGATTTAATGTATGTGAAGTACTTTGCAAACCTTAACCCCAAATATCAATGTTGGCTATTGTTATTATATGTACAGGGTCCTTGAACTGGGTATTGCATAATATTCATTTTGTCTTTGACCCTCTTCATTGAGCTCCCTCTAATCTTAGTCATTCCCACTGCTTCAATGATCACCTCCAGAGGGGACTTGAATCTCTCTTTGGCACCGACCTCTCTTTGAAGTTCCATATTTGAATCTCAAAGGGCTTATGTGACATTTCCACCTCGGCTTCCCATTCCCATCTCACCTCAAACTCAGCAGGGCTAAAGACCCAAGCCTTCTGAGTTTCCCCTAAAGACTGCTCCTGAGGGCAACTAGGTGGCGCAGTGGATAAAGTACCAGCCCTGGATTCAAGAGGACCTGAGTTCAAATCCGACCTCAGACACTTGACACTTACTAGCTGTGTGACCGTGGGCAAGTCACTTAACCTTCATTGCCCCTCAAAAAACAACAACAACAACAACAACAAAAGATTGCTCCTTATGGCAATATTACTGTCACCATTCACTTAATCGTCCATCCTCGAATCTCTGGTGTTATCCTTGCTTCTTCCCCTCCTCACCAAACTTAAATCCTAAGATTTCTAGCTACATAAAGTCTCTTATCTGTCCCCTCTTCTCTAATCCCAGCATCCTGCCACAGGCCCTGATTACTAATCTCCCGTACTATTGCAAAAACTTCCTAACTGTTTTTTCCTGCCTCCTCTTTCTTCACCCTCACCAAGCCCATTTTTCACGTTGCTCCCAGGCTAATCTTTCTCATGCATGGATTTGGCCTTGACCCTCTTTTACTTGGAAAAAAACCTTTAGTAATAGAAAGGGCTGGTTGCCCAAGGAGAATGACCTTTAAGGGGCAATAGCAAGTTTTCCTATTTAACATATTACCCTCCACACCCCCCCAACCCATTTAAACTCAGGTCAGTTCATTTCAGTCTACTAAAGTGCCACGTACACTAGGTGCTGGGAATATTCCACTATTAGAAATTACTTTCTTTGGGGGGAGGGGGTGATTTCCTTGCTAGCCTCTTAAAAAGTGCAAATAGCTCACATTTCTAGAAGCACTTTTCTCCCAATACTCCTGTGAGGTAGGTAACACAAGTATTAGTATATTATCTTTTTTTTAAGTGAGGCAGTTGGGGTTAAGTGACTTGCCCAGGGTCATACAGCTAGTAAGTGTTAAGTGTCTGAGGCTGGATTTGAAGTATACAGTATTACAGATGAGGAAACTGAGACCCAGAAAGGTTAAGGAGTTTTTCCAGAGTGAAACAACTAGTAAGTGTCAGAGCTGGGATTTTAGAACTTTCTACTAGAAAATGGAAGGGATGAGACATTAAATAAATTCATGTCGGAAAGGGCTTCTATGGTGCTCTGACACTTACTAGTAAGCAGTAGAGAAGGCATGCTTAAGGCAAACATCTCTTTCACAACTGAGAGCTGGCTCTAGGAGCTCTTCTTGTATTGCATAGCTCTGTGGTGAGTGAGTGTGAGTGTATAAGTATAGACTGAGTCCTAGTTGTGGGTGGTGGGTGGCTCCCCTTCTTCAGCTTACGTGGGCTTGGGTGTGTCAGTTCTAGCACTTTATGCTGGCACACTATTGGGGGGTGGGGGGACTAAGGAGCAGGAAGCCCTGAGGGTTAGTTTAGTCACTGGCCTGGGTGGGGAAGGTCAGATCAGAGCAGCTGGGGGTGGGGGGAGCAAGATGGGGGTAGACGCAGCTTCCCCTACCCCTTCCTCCTAAGCCTGGTCACACTGATCAGGCCTAAAGAGCCAGACACACATGGAACTTAGGTAAGTCCACTGGTCTGGGGCCTGGAATGGTTGAGTCTGTAAGTGCCATTGTGGATGTGCCCGGGTGGCACCCCAGGTGCTGGGCAGGTCAGGGAGAGACAGCAGATGGCCCTAGTCCCTGTATAGAGTGATGTGGAGTGGGTTGTTTCTAGGGGTTCCAGAAAACTCATCTCCAGCTCTAGATAAGTGAAGACATTGAGCTAGAACCAAAGGAGAAGAGGGATTGTAGGGCGTAGTTTTCAGGGGACTAGGAAATAATGCTCCTCCCCACCCGGACTCCTTGCCCCTGAGATGTCGGGGCTAGAAGCCTTGATGGCCCTGCCCTGCCCCCCTCCCCAGCAGTCTAGGGGGAAGGTCGGTTTACCCTTCTCCCAGGGATGGACTGACCTGAGGGCAAGGGGAGGGGGCGTTACCTCACAGTTTGAGAGCGTGCCAACGGATGCCCTCCCCCCAGTGCTTCATCTCTCTATTTACACCTGAAGGGGCCATCAACTCATTATTTAATTAGGCAAGAACTAGGGAGGGTGCAGCTACAGCCAATTGTCAAGAGGAGGAACCGTGGCCCAGCTGGGCTGGGTTGGACTGGGTTGGGCTGGACTCCCAACAGCCTATCTCTGTAGCGGAGGCAGGGAGGGGAGGGAGCTGGCCAGGAAGTCTTCCTTCAGCTCTGAGGAGCAAGGGACTCTGGGAGCTCTAATCCCTGAAGCTTGCAGCACTGGGGCTGGGGTTTAGCCGTCCCTGACCCAGAGGGGCTGCTCCCCGAGGCTGGGCAGCAGCTGGTAAAACCTTTATTCTATTTCCGTATCCCTCATCTCCCCCCTCCCCCAACCCTGGCTTCCCTGGGCTTTATCCTGTTCCTCCCTCTGCCCCTCAGGCATAGGGTCCAGCACTGAGGAGTCAGGAAGTCGGGGTACAATTTGGAGCCAGTGCCGGGTTTGGGGGTTGGAGGCAGGAACAAGCCATGAAAAAGGCTGGGTAAGGTTGGCATTTTCCAGTGTAAGGGAGGCAGGGATCTTTGGAGACTGTTTGAAGCTTGGGCATAGTGGGAAGCTCTTTGCTTTATTTTTAGAAGCTGGAGAACTCACTTGGGAGGGCAATTTGGGGCCCCAGCAGGGAGACAGGAAGGACCTAAGCACAGTGCTCAGTGGCTGCTGTGATACCAGCCTTGTATTTTACCCCATACCTTCATTCCTTCCCACTCTTTAGAAGCATGATTATCAGGAAGGGGACTGGGAACTCATCCCTTACCACTTTTATTTAGAAGTGGACCATCAGAAGAGGGACTGGGCTCTTCATCCTGGGTCCTTCCTGGGCCCTTGGGCCCCTCTTGTGATTCTTAGAATAATTTTTCATAGTCTCCCACATCCTTCTGGGTTCCTACTCTAAGCATCTGTCTGGTGTCCTCAGACTGATGCCTCTTCTCATCCATGTGACTAGCAAGCAGTCGAGGCTCAGAGCTTTCAGGGAAGGATCCCTGTTTTAGGACTAAGGGAGTAGAGTCCTCCCGAGAGGGAAATGGGGGAGTTGGTTCCTTTGTGGCTGGGATGGAGAGGCTAGTGGGTCTGGAGAGAATCCACCACTCAGAGATGCTGTTCTTACAGGTTTGGGGAGCTGGAGGAGGATGGAATGTGGGGCTGAGTCTCCCTGGCTCTGACTAACCCTCCTCCCATCATGCAGTGGCGAAGTCACTTGCCCTGGACATCTTGGGGCAGAAATTTGAGGGGCCCATTTTGGCCAACAGGTGAGCAGAAAGTTGGGGGTCTTGTTCTTCAGTCTTAGAGTTCTTTATGCCTGTCTCTTTCCTTCTGTAGGATGTGGAGGCTGCACCCCTCCCCCTCCAAAAACCAACCAAACAAACATAGGCTTGGATCCCAAGGTCGGCTTATCCTGACTCTGCTACTGAGAAGCTATGTCTTTTTGGACAAATCATTTAATCTCTCTGGGCCTCAGTTTCCTCATCTATAAAGGAAGGAAGTTGGATTATATGATCTCTATAATCCCTTTCAGTTCTGCATTCTGCTTCAGTACCATTTGATTCAACAAGCCTGCTATGTTTGAGTCACTGGGCTAGGCAGCTGAAGATGCCATGGCCAAGATGAAACACTTCCCAAAGACATTCTATTTTGGGGAAACAATAGGTGCACAGATAAGTAAATACAAAATAAATGTAAAGTTCATGCAAAGTAAGGGCAGCCAGGTGGTACAATGGAGAGAGCACCGTACCTGGAATCAGGAGGACTCATCTTCCTGAGCTTAAATCAGGACCCAGACACTTACTAGCATTGTGACCCTGGGCAAGTCACTTATCCCTGTTTGCCTCAGTTTCTTCACATGGAAAATGAGCTGCTGAAGTGGCAAACCACTCCAGTATTTTTGCCAAGAAAACCCCAAATAGGGTCATGAAGTCAGACACGACTGAAAAACAACTGAAAAACAACATGCAAAGTAATTTTAGTGGGAGAAGGCACTAGTAGCGAGGGGATTCTGGATAGTCTTCTCATAGGAGGTAACATTTGAGCTGAACATTGAAGAAAGCTAGAGATTCTATGAAACTAGTGAGAAGGTGGTATATCCCAAGCACGCGGGACGGCCTAGACAAAGGCATGGAGATGAGAGATGGAGCAGCAAGGAATTCAATTTAGATGGAACACAGAGAAAATGAAGAAGAGTAATAAACTTGAAAGGGTAGATTGGATCCAGATTATGAAGGGAGGAGTTTTTAATTTATCTGAAAGAGGAGCCTTTAAACACACACACTTATTTTGAAATGGATAGTTACCAGCAAACATGAACATTTCCATTTATGAGCAAAGTCAGAGAAAAAGGGTTTCATATACAACCACGGATCTTCCATGTACAGCTTTGGGTTTTGTTGTTGCTTTAGGTAATTGGGGTTATGTGACTTGTCACACAGCTGGTAAGTCTCTGAGGCCAGATTTGAACTCAGGTTCTCCTGACTCCAAGGCCTGGTGCTTTGTTCATTGTACCCCTTAGCTGCCCCATACAGTTTGGTTTTTAAAAATTATACATCAGAGAGGCAGCTAGATGGCGCAGTGGATAGAGTACCGGCCCTAGAGTCAGGAGTACATGAGTTCAAATCTGGCCTCAGACACTTAACACTTACTAGCTGTGTGACCCTGGGCAAGTCACTTAACCCCAATTGCCTCACTTAAAAAAAAATATAGAGAGAGGGGGGGGGCAGCTAGGTGGCGCAGTGGATAAAGCACCAGCCCTGGATTCAGGAAGACCTGAGTTCAAATTTGGCCTCAGACACTTGACACTTACTAGCTGTGTGACCCTGGGAAAGTCACTTAACCCTTATTGCCCCGCCAACAAACAAACAAAAACCAAACAACAACAAAAAAAATTATACATCAGCTTTTCCATGATAGAACCAGCATAGCCCATCTTATCTATCCTCTTTTGAACTTTCTTCTCCTGTGTATTTTTATGTGTTATATTAATGTTTTTTTTCTCTTTTTTTATATCACTATCAACTCTGAAAACAAATGCCCAAAGAGCTCACAGAAGTTATAGGCAAAAAATCTTCTTTATTTCATTAGAGGAGGAAAACTAGGTATATGTGCCGGGGACTGCTCTAATACCAAGGAGACCTACTGCAGTGAGGCTGAGTTGTGATACATATAGTAGTGGTTCGCCATCGAGCTGTGGCTGTGGCAATGAGGGAGTAACAGCAACAATGAGGCAAGTTTGATTCATAGCAAGGAGTCATGATCAGAACATGGTCCAGACAAGTAGGTGCTTTTCCAAGTTGGGGATGGACAAGCTGGGCTGGTGTGAAACAGTTCTGTGATTTAGCGGCAGCAGAGTTCATCCAGAGGGTGAGCGCAAAGGATTGTTGTTATGCCAAGCCTAGGGCACAGCTTGCTTGGTCTTAGCTCTGGAAAACAGGGTGTTTCCTAATAGTAAAAAAGAGAGGGGTGGTCTTGGCATCAGGATCCTGACATAACAAATGAAAATAGTGAAACAAAAGAAATTTACATTGTATGGGCAGATCTGAAATGCACCTTGAGTTCATTGACCAAAAGGTGGGAAGCGTATTTTATCCTGTCTTCTTGCATTAAGACTGTTCATTGTATTGATCAGAGTTTTCAAGCCTTTCAAAGTTGTACTTTGCAATGTTGTAGTTAATATAAATTGTTCTCCTTGTTCTGCTCATTTCCCTCCTCATCAGTTCATACAAGTCTTTCCAGGTTTCTCTGAATCCATCCAAGGGGGTGTTATAGGAGTATCAGTTTGGCAGAGGTGTGGAGAAGTGAGTGATTTTAGGGGCTAGGATCTTCTGTCTGGGTTTCTATTTCTCTAGGCCACTGGGGATATTGTTGGTTAGAATGGGATCAGCGGGGGGCAGCTAGGTGGTGCAGTGGATAAAGCACTGGCCCTGGATTCAGGAGGACCTGAGTTCAAATGTGACCTCAGACACTTGACACTTACTAGCTGTGTGATCCTGGGCAAGTCACTTAACCCTCATTGCCCTGCAAAAAACAAAAAACAAAACAAAACAAAAAGAATGGGATCAGGATTGGCGGGTCACTTATGGCTAGGGTAAGAATAAAGTATAACATTGTTTTCTGTTTTTGCTGTTTTCAGGGAACCATGGCCGATTCCTCCTCCACTGGAGTCAACCCCTTGAAGTCCGCTGTTCTGATTTCCCCTTCAGGTTAGTTCTCAGTATAAAGTGGTTCCCACATTACTTTCAATGCCTTGACTCTCCCTCCCATCCCTTTTCAGGCTTCTGATTCTATTTACTTGACTAGCTCACTCTGCCTTTGTCCCTCTTTGCCCTAGTTCTTGTTATTTTAACACCTATTCCTTCAAATCCCATCCTTCTAGTTCGTTATTCACTCAGCCACTTGTCCCTTCCCTCCATTGGAATGGTTCTTTTCCTTTCTATTTCTAGCTCTCTCTGTCTCTCCACTACCAACTTCCCATCTTCCATTTTCTCTCTTCCACACATACTGCTGTCCTTTTCTTTGGTTGGAGATGAAGGACCTCAGACCTTGTCTCACCCTTTCTCTGTTCTTAGGGCTTTTATCCGACACCAAGGAAATTCTGTGGGTGGCACAGCTTCCCCAGGGAGGCAAGGGCAACTGTTCCGAAGCATCCCAGCTCTGGGTAAGTAATTGGTGAGATAGGTCAGTTTTCAGGAGACTACCCTGGTTAGGTTACAAAGGAAGAAGGTTGTAATGTTAACAGTGTCCATCCATCCATCCATCCATCCATCCATCCATCCATCCATCCATCCATCCATCCATCCATCCATCCATCCAATAAAAGAGAGCTTCCAAACAAATAAGTATAATGCAAATCATACAAAGCTGAATTTGACAAATGCCATAAGAGTAGTATAAACTGAGTGCTATGTGACTAATCTGTCTTTTTTTGGTTGGGTTTTTTTTTGTTTTGTTTGTTTTTGTGGGGCAATGGGGGTTAAGTGACTTGCCCAGGGTCACACAGCCGGTAAGTACCAAGTGTCTGAAGCCAAATTTGAACTCAGGTCCTCCTGAATCCAGGGCTAGTGCTTTATCCACTGTACCACCTAGCTACCCCCGACTAATCTGTCTTAAATACACCCTTCATTATTTCCCTTCCAGACCATAAACTCTTACTGGCTCCCTACTAACTCTAATCCTCTACCTGGGTTTTCATGTTAGTCCATGTTTATCCAGCAACTACTGTCCTTATGAGAGTAAGCCTTGTGTGTTAGATATGGGACTACAATTGAAGTTCCAGATTCAAGTCTGCCTCCAACATATACTAGCTTTTGACCATGGGCAAGTCACTTGAGCTCTCAATGACCCAAGCAACTTTCCAAGCCTATAAATTGCTGTTAAGTTGTGAATCTGCACCAGTTACAGTCATACAAAAACAAATATTCTACTTGACAAGTGGAAAGACTTAAGATTTTGGTATAAGAATTCATCATTTGGTAAACATTGTTGGGAAAACTGGAAAACAGTAAGGTAGAAACTGGACATAGGTCAATATCTTAGTTAGACTCCTAATTGATTTCTCACTCCCCATCCCAGATGCCTTTCTGCTGACCCATCCTGTAGTTCCCTTAACCTCCCTAGTTTTCTCTTACCTGCTGTTGCCTCTCATGATTCCAGTTTCCTCCAATTCTTCTGTGATTCAGCCTGAGTCCTCTTTCTAGTTTGCTTGATTCTCCCACCTGGTCCCAGTACCTGTCCTGACTCCTAAGATGTACTGGCACCCCTCCTGACTCCCCATGGCACCTTCCCTCCAGGTTCCCTGGTGCCTTTTCCATCATTCCCCGGCCATCTTTTCCCTATCTCTTCACCAGAATCAGTGCATCGGTACCGCCGAAGCCTGGCTGAGTGGTTCATCCGGTTGCCACGGGAAGAGCGCCAGTTTGGGCCAACGTTTTCCCTGGACACAGTCCATGTGCATCCTGTAATCCGTGAAAGCACCCCTGATGAGCTGTTGCGCCCACCTGCTGAACCCACCCTGGAACACCCACTTCCTCCTGTGGCATACCATCCACTGGCTCTGCCCCAGCTCTTTGACCCTGATGCGTGTGGGCGACGAGTGCAGACAGTGGTATTGTATGGAACGGTTGGTACAGGCAAGAGCACCCTGGTTAGGAAAATGGTACTGGACTGGTGTCATGGGCGGCTGCCCAGCTTTGAGTTGGTTATTCCTTTCTCCTGTGAGGATCTCTCTGCCCCAGGTCCCACGTCCATCTCCCTGTACCAAATAGTGACTCGCCGATACCCACATCTGAAAGAAGTGCTACCTCTGCTAGACAAGGCTGGGCCCCGGCTGCTTTTTGTGCTCCATGGCATGGAGCGGCTCAACCTAGACTTCCGAATGGAAAGCACAGGGCTGCATGGTGACCCTGAAGTGCCTGCGGTGCCTACGACCATCATTGTTAATCTGCTGCGCAAGTTCATGTTGCCCGAGGTAGGTGGTTATCAGCATCTCACCCTTCAAGTGCCACAGCCTCTGGTGTCCATGTCATATCTGAACACTGTCTTTGACCTTTAGTCTTTGTGGTTTCTCTGGCTTTTGCCTCTCACACCCTAACCCTCCTATCTGCTATGATTTCCTCTTTTTTCTCTTTCTTATCCTACTCTTTCCTGAGCACATCCACTTCACTCTTCCTCTCTCAGCACCTTCTGTACTGAGTCCTTTGAACCAGGGGCTTTACAGGAAAAGAGAAGACAAATGAAGAATGACAATAAAGACAGGTTTTTGAAATATTTTTTTTCTTTTAATTAACAAGCATCTATTTTTTCTCCTTTCTCCTTTCTTCCCTCACCCCCTTTACCTCCCACTGGAAAAAAAAAAAAGAAGCCCTTGTAATAATATACATAATCAAGCAAAAGAAATTCTCACTTTGAACATGTCCAGAAATGCATATCTTGTTCTACCACTTGAGCCCATTACCTCTTGGTGTGAAATATGTTGAAAACTCCTGGTGCTTTGCATTTTTCCTGGCTTAACCAAGGCATTTGATGTCTTACACAAGGGAAGAATAGGACCATACCATGTATACAGCCATGTGTAGGCTGAGTGGGGCTGAATAGTTCAGTCTTACGACTCTATTGATGGGGGTACAGAGTTGAAAGACAAATGGATGAAGTACGGTGCTTGGGCAGAGGGAGGGATAGTTCATTGGGCATAGTGACGAAGTTGTGATTAAAACATTCTGGGAACAAGTCATGCAAGTTAAGTAAGTAGGAATGCATTTTCCCCTAGTTCCTTTAGATTATCCATACCTACTCTGCCTATAGACCTTTTTTTTTTTTTTTTAGTGAGGCAATTGGGGTTAAGTGACTTGCCCAGGGTCACACAGCTAGTAAGTGTTAAGTGTCTGAGGCTGGATTTGAACTCAGATACTCCTGAATCCAGGGCCAGTGCTCTATCTACTGCGCCATCTAGCTGCCCCTACACATAGACCTTTATTGCAATGTCAAGTTTTCTGAAAGCCTAACAAAAGAGGAAATCTAGGGTCTGAATTCCAAAATGTTTATGCTATTTTACTACATTGTGTTGTGGCCTATTGTACTGTGTTGTAACCTTAGGCAAACTCTTTTCTTTAGGCTGCACTTTCATCATCTTTAAATGGTGATGACTCATTTGCTTTAATGTCTAAAGGTAAAAGGAACTTCTGAGTTCTTAGGAAATAGAAGGAGGAAGTAAATAAATCTAATAACTAAGTTCCATTGTCATCCTTCCATCCCTCTGCCATCACTTTAGGCTAGCATCCTGGTGACCACCCGGGCCTCTGCAGTTGGCCGCATCCCCAGCAAGTATGTGGGTCGCTATGGGGAGATCTGTGGCTTCTCTGACACAAACCTGCAGAAACTGTACTTTCAGCTCCGCCTCAACCAGCCCGACTGTGGATACAGTGCAAATGGAGTGGGTACTCCCATCACCCCAGCTCAGAGGGACAATCTGGTAGAAATGCTTTCCCGAAATCTGGAGGGGCACCACCAAATCGCTGCTGCCTGCTTCTTGCCCTCCTACTGTTGGTTGGTGTGTGCCACCCTGTACTTCCTCCATGTACCCACACCTGTTGGGCAGACCCTGACCGGCATTTATACCAGCTTTCTGAGACTCAACTTTAGCGGGGAGATACTAGACAGTGCCGATCCCTCTCGGACATCACTGATGGCCTACACTGCCCGCACCATGGGTAAATTGGCCTATGAGGGTGTGGCATCTCGGAAAACCTACTTCTCTGAGAAGGATGTCCGGGAATGTCTAGAGTCTGGGATGAAGACAGAGGAAGAGTTTCGGTTATTGCATGTCTTCCGCCGGGATGCCCTGCGGTTTTTCTTGGCACCTTGTGTGGAGTCAGGGAAGCATGGTACTTTTGTATTCACAGTGCCTGCCATGCAAGAGTATCTAGCTGCTCTATATATCGTGCTGGGTGAACGTAAGACAGCCTGGCAGCGAGTGGGTAAGGAGGCGGCAGAGCTGGTGGGCCGAGTGGGTGAGGATGTTAGCCTGGTGCTGAGTATTATAGCCAAGCTGCTGCCCCTTCGGGTGCTGCCCCTGCTTTTCAACTTACTCAAGGTAATAGTTCTGTCTTCCCACCCCACCATCCCTCCTCTCTGTATTAGGACCCTATTCTTTACATCCTATCCTTCAGGGACATAGTGCTCTAGGCAGCCAGATTTCCTGGGGAGGTTGGGGAGGAAAGAAAAGAATGGGAGGGAGGGAAGAACTCATAAGAGATTTAATTACAGTTGTGCCCATCACCTAGAAAAAAGAATAATTGAATCTGAACTCAGTTATCCCCAAATTTCATTAGACACCCTCTTTTCTTTTTTTTTCTTTCTTTTTTTTTTTTTTTGGTGAGGCAATTGGGGTTAAGTGACTTGCCCAGGGTCACACAGCTAGTAAGTGTTGTGACTGAGGCCAGATTTGAACTCAGGTCCTCCTGAATCCAGGACTGGTGCTCTATCTACTGCGCTACCTAGCTGCCCTGACACCCTCTTTTCTGACAGCTATGCTCTAACAGGTCCCGTTCTTGACCATCTCCTCTCCAGCCAGGAGTGAAAATTTGTTTTTCACCACCATAACTTACTTTGTTTGATGGAGCTGGTAGCTATTTGGAAGTGGACCCAGAGGGGCAGCTAGGTGGCGTAGTGCATAAAACACTGGCCCTGGATTCAGGAGTACCTGAGTTCAAATCTGATCTCAGACACTTGACACTTACTAGCTGTGTGATCCTGGGCAAGTCACTTAACCCTCATTGCCCCGCCCCCTTCCAAAAAAATGAAGTGGCCCCAGAGTGGGTAGGAACACTATTTGACTTAGAAACAGAGGATTTTGATTCAAATCCTAGCTCTGACACTTATTAGCTATGATGAATCTAGACAAGTCACTTCCCCACTGAAGCCTTAGTTTCTCCATCAGTAAAATGAAGAGGCTGGACTAACATCCCTTCTAGCTATAAATGATCTGAGGGCCAGTTCTGAGTAGGGCCCTAGCTTCAAAGGACCTGTGAATTCATGGAAAAAAGGTAGAAGGGAGCAATATTTCTGGGGAAGGGGGATTAGAAAGTGAGGCAGGTGAGGTTTTGGAATGATTCAGTTTGGGAAACCTGTTCTATGATAGTGGTGGGAAGGACTGAGGGTAGACCTCAGGAGGGACTGGCTTCCAATAGCCACCTGTTTCCTAGAAATCAATGAACAAATATGAATATGTGGAGGATATGAAGTATAAGATATGTTTTCTTCCTTGAAGGAAATTGTGACCTTATTGGGTAGAGAAGACATTTAAGTCAAAGAACCACTTACAGTGTATAAAGCAATTTGTTGGAAACTATCAGAGATGCAGAGATTAGATAAGACATGGGGAGGTACAGCTAGGTGGCACAGTGGATAAAGCATGGGCCCTGGATTCAGGAGGACCTGAGTTCAAATCCAGCCTCAGATACTTGACACTTACCAGCTGTGTGATCCTGGGCAAGTCACTTAACCCGCATTGCCCCACAAAAAAGCCCCACAACCCCTCCCCCCAAAAAACCAAATATATAGTCTTAGGGAGTTGCATTGAGAGGTTAAATAACTTGGCCAGGGTCCCAAAATTAATCTACCTCCTGGGTTGTTATAGGTATAACACTTCATCTTTGGGGCAGCTAGGTGGCACAGTGGATAAAGCAAAGGTCCTGGATTCAGGAGGACCTGGGTTCAAATTCAGCCTTAGACACTTGACACTTACTAGCTTTGTGACCCTGGGCAAGTTACTTGACCCTCGTTGCCCCGCAAAAACAAAACAAAAAAGATAAAACATGGTTTCTGTTTTCTCAGGGCTCACAATAATCAAGTAGAGAAATAGACATTTCATAGGGCCAAGAGAGTGGTATAAACAAAATGCTCTATGACTAATCTTCCTTAACTACATCCTTTATCGTGTCACTCTCTGGACTGATAAAGTCACTCCCTTGAATGAGATAAAACCCCTCAGTGGCTCCCCACGGGCAGCAAGCCACATCCCTCTGCTGGGGCTTCATGTCCAGAAGCAACCTTGCAAAAGCAGAGACTAAGGGGAACAAGTATTTGAGGGACTTTCCTATGCAAGAGGGAATAGACCTGTTCTGTTTGGCCCTAGAGAGCACAACTAAGAGCAGTGGGGAGAAGGAGCAAAGAGGTAGCTATTAGCACCATAAAAAACAACAACAACACCAACAAACAAAACTTGGAGGAGATTAGAACTATTAAAAAATGAAATGAGTTCTGCCTCAGTAACTACAACAATAAGAAATAGCTGGCATTATATAGTATTTTAAGGTTTGCAAAGCACTTTGTAATTATTATCTCATTTATCCTCACAACAACACTGGGGAGTAGGTGCTATTATTTATTACACATATTTTACAGATGAAGTACCTGAGGCAGACCAAGGTTAATTGGCGTGCCCAGGGTCACACTGTTAATAAGTGTCTGAGGTTGGATTTGAGCTCAGGACGTCTTGACCTTTGTTCCAGTGTTCTATCCACTGTGTCACTCGGTAAACAGTCAATGCCTTATCTCTGGAGGTCAGAAAGCTGAAGTTATTTTTAGGGGATCTTGTTGGTGAGCTTCATGGTTTGGGTATTTGAAGAACCCCAAGTTCTCTTCCAACTCTGAGCTTCTGTGGTTAAGGCTATACTCCCTCTTATTTTTTTGTTTAAACAGATAAGGAAACCTGCATAGAAAAGGGCAGAGCTTGAGTTACTCAAAGTTATACAAGTAGAAAGGGGGTAAAAGCTGGGATTTCAACCCAGATTTTCATAATTCTAAGACCATTGTTCTTCCTGCTACACCACAGAGCACAACACGATACAAAAAACAGAAATGAGATTCTAGGGGGTAGGTGGGAAGCTAAATAACAACATATAACTATATACAACATGAAAGGGATGTCGTGAAGTGGCTAGTGATAGAGTATGGAGTCAGTATGAACAAGGAAGTCAGAGAAGGGAGGGAGAGATGTTGAAGGCTGGAGTTGTTTGAGGAGGCTTTACCAGTCATGATGGCCATTCCCCTTGCTTCTCTCTTCAGGTTGTGCCTCAGGTGTTTGGAAAGTGGGTAGGCAAAAATCGGGAAGCAGTTGCCCAGGCCATGGTCCTGGAAATGTTTCGTGAGGAGGACTACTACAACGATGATGTACTGGACCAGTTGGGGGCCAGTATCCTGGGGGTAGAGGGTCCACGGCGCCATCCCGACGAGCCACCAGATGATGAGGTTTTTGAACTCTTCCCCATGTTCATGGGCGGACTGCTCTCCTCCCGGAATCGTGTAGTGCTGGCTCAGCTGGGCTGTCCTATCAAGAACATGGATGCTCTGGAAAATGTTCAGGCCATTAAGAAGAAGTTGGTAAAGTTGGGCCGGCAAGGGCTGCCTCCTTCGGAGCTTCTAGATCAGCTTTTCTTTCACTATGAGTTTCAGAACCAGCACTTCTCAGCTGAGGTGCTCAGCTCCCTGCGCCAGCTCAACTTGGCAGGTGTGCGAATGACACCCCTTAAGTGTTCTGTGGTGGCATCGGTGCTAGGCAGTGGTACACATACATTGGATGAGGTCAACCTGGCCTCCTGCCAACTGGACCCTGCTGGACTTCGCACACTCATGCCTGTCTTCTTGCGTGCCCGGAAACTTGGGTGAGAAACTGCTGTGGTTCCTTGGCACTACCCAACCTGGCAGGAAATTGTCAGGCAAAAGGACAGACTGTTCAGTATAGGGGATGAAGGGAGGTTCAAATTCTGTCTCCCCAAATGTTACCTTTGTGACCTCTGTCCAGTCGTTTTTCTCCAGACCTCAGTTTCCACATTTGTAAAATGAGGATGTTGGCTTGGATAATCTCTAAGGTCCCTTCCAGATGACTGGGATTGTTGGGAGTGAGGATGGGAATGATAGAAGAAAATCTTAGGAAGAAATCTTAGATATTGAAGTGGGATGTTGGGGAGCAGAGGAGCAAAAGCTAAATGGGGCAAGTTTGACTGACTAAGGAGATGAGAACAGGATGGGAGAATATGTCAAATAGAAGGCTGAAGGACCGGAGTGATAGGTAAAGTGAATGCTGTCAGCCCCGATGCTCCCCACCCCTGTTCCTTTCCTCCTCCTCACATTCATTGGGTCCCTTCTCTCTGCTCTAGCCTGCAGTTGAACAGTCTGGGCCCTGAAGCCTGTAAGGACATCCGAGAACTCCTTCTGAATGACCATTGCCAAGTCACCACCCTTCGGTGAGTGTGTTAGGATCAACTAAGAGCATATGGGAAGGCTGGCTTTCTCTGGGCCTTGTTTCCTGGTCCCCTCCCCTTCAATTCCTTAAGAATAGGAACTTTGGGGGCAGCTAGGTGGCACAGTGGATAGAGCACCGGCCCTGGAGTCAGGAGGACCTGAGTTCAAATCCAGCCTCAGACACTTGACACTTACTAGTTGTGTGACCCTGGGCAAGTCACTTAACTCCCATTTCCCTGCCCAAAAGAAAAAAAGGATAGGGACTTTGTCAACATTCAATAGACATTTATCAAATGCCTACTAGGTGCTATGTGCTGAGTACAAAGATTAAAATAACCCATTTATAGAGCGCTTTCGGGTCTACCAGCATGTTTCTCACAATCTGTGTAGTTAGTACAAGTATCATCCCTATTTAGCAGATAAGGAAACTGAGGCTAAGAGAGGAAGAGGTTTGCCTAGGGTCAAATTCACACACATAATAGTACAAATAAATATAGTATATATAATTAGGGATGCAATGTGGTACAGTGGGAAGAACAATGGCTTTGAAGTCATAGGACCTGGGGCCACATCCAGGTTCTGCTGCTTGCAGTCTTCCGAAGTTAGGTAAAGTTGCCTTTCAACCCTGGGTCTCAATTTCTGAGTCCATAAAATAAGGCAACTGTGCTAGTTGGCTTCTAAGATGTCTACAAGGTCTAAATCTGTGATACAAGAGCAGAAAGTGACGGAAGTGAAGGAAATGACAAGGCTATTGCCCTAGGAAAATCTGAGTATGGAAAGAATACTTTCAACTGAGATCAAAGAATGTTGTCTTAAACTAATTTATGTGCCCCACATCATCCGTAGGAAAAAGTAAATTGTGGGGCGGCTAGGTGGCGCAGTGGATAGAGCACTGGCCCTGGAGTCAGGAGTACCTGAGTTCAAATACGGCCTCAGACACTTAACACTTACTAGCTGTGTGACCCTGGGCAAGTCACTTAACCCCAATTGCCTCACTAAAAAAAAAGTAAATTGGGGTGCTTGCCCGTGTTGCTCCTGGGATCAGGTGATTTTAGTTGTATGGAGGCATGGGGAAAAGAGAACTTGTCAGAGGAGAAGGTGTCATCTTTACTGGTACTAAAAAAAAAAGACATGAGAGCCTCATCCACATGCTGGGCGGTTTGAGTGAAATGACTAAGGAGAGAAAGGTTCAAGCTTCCGAGCATATTGATTTATTAAGCATTGCATGCCAATCGCATAACAAGTCAGGACCAAACCTCCTCAGCTTTGGTACTGGACCCCAGGTACAGGAGGAGACAGCTTTTTTTAATGCATTAAAAGAAAACAATTAACAGGATATAAATCAGGATGCAAGATTAGGTAATCTGGGGCAGCTAGGTGGCGCAGTGGATAGAGCACTGGCCCTGGAGTCAGGAGTACCTGAGTTCAAATCCAGCCTCAGACACTTAACACTTACTAGCTGTGTGACCCTGGGCAAGTCACTTAACCCCAATTGCCTCACTAAAAAAAAAAAAATAAAAAAAAAAGATTAGGTAATCTGATTTTTAAGTGGAGGAAAGATTAGGGGTTTTTCTGAGTTGGGTAGGGGAGAGCAAACAGGAGTAATTCCCTGAAATCCGTAAAATATGGATCCTTAACACACAAAGACCCTTGCCAATTATCTGTATTCAATCATAAGAACAAGGAAACAGGAACTGATTGATCAGTATGGGGCCAGTTTTCAGATAAGACATGGCTTGCAAGAATCCTTGCATCAATCTTTGGATCTGACTAGGTTTCTGGTCAGCATAACCTAGGTCCTTAGTTAAG
Source organism: Dromiciops gliroides (assembly GCF_019393635.1). NCBI lineage: Eukaryota > Metazoa > Chordata > Mammalia > Microbiotheria > Microbiotheriidae > Dromiciops > Dromiciops gliroides. Next base: position 358,064,823 of record NC_057863.1, on the reverse strand, counting down.
GGTCTCTAAGCAACAGTCAGGGGTGGTCTAGCTTCCCAGCCATTCAGGGCTTGGTTCAAACAATACAACAAAGTTTTTTCACAAGACAGAAATTGGACTAGACCCATAATTGAATGGAAAGGGAACTGAGCTAGCTCCACAATTAAGTCACAAGATGGAGTTAGTATGGTTCACTCAATTCCCACAATTCCCTTAATTCCCCTCCTTTGATTCTTGGGGGAAGGGCCAGCCACTTCCCCCATGAATCACTATTTGCCAAATTTATAAGTTTTTTCATATATTCATAATCAGTATTAGTATGAGTCAGGCTACAGATCAACTACTTTGAGGGCTTACAATGGATTAATTTTTTGTGTGTGTGAGGCAATTGAGGTTAAGTGACTTGCCTAGGGTCACACAGCTAGTAAGTGTTAAGTGTCTGAGGCCGAATTTGAACTCGGGTCCTTCTGACTACAGGGCCAGTGCTCTATCCACTGTGCCACCTAGCTGCCCCACAATGGACTAATTTTGAGAGGTGAAATTTATATGTCATCAAGGTAACCAAGACAACACAGCAAACAAATGCCATGAAACAAAAGCCAAAGCAACACAATGATAATTATCAATATTAAATAACATCAAGCTCCCTTTGTCCTAGTAACTCACTCCCAATGTCCATTCAATTAGCACATTTTGTCTCGAGTCCCAGATGTCCCATGTAGTCATCTGGTACTTGAAAAATCTTCTCTTGGACATTCTGGAATAGACCTCATTCTTGGAGCTGCTTAAAAGTGGACTCTGCTTCTCTGGTCCCAAACCACTTGTAGAGATTCCTAAGTAATTCCGCTAAAATCTGCCAGTAACAAGACTCAGTATAATTTAGTACAACTTCTTAAATTTGGTTTTCCAATAACTAGTTCATGTAAAAACCAGTTCAAGCCTTATGGAGCTAATATTATTAACAACAGAGCTATAAGGAGAACATCAAATCAGAAACCTATAATTCAGGGGCAGCTAGGTGGCGCAGTGGATAAAGCACCAACCTTGGAGTCAGGAGTACCTGAGTTCAAATCCGGCCTCAGACACTTAACACTTACTAGCTGTGTGACCCTGGGCAAGTCACTTAACCCCAATTGCCTCACTTAAAAAAAAAAAAGAAACCTATAATTCACCTGAAACTGTAGAAAATTTCCGTTTTTGCTATTTTTCTCTTTACCTAAACCATGTACCTAATATAAGAATCTTAAAAAAATATTCATGAGGTTCTGACTTGTAAAATAAGCCCTCTGTCCTTTAAAATTATGAGATATATACATTAAGAATGGAAAAATAATTTCATTATCTTTCTAATTATCAGTATAATTGTAAAATGTAAAATCCTTAATGTAATTTTGAGAACTTCTTGCTAAAACATAATCAAAGCCTAAATTTCCCTTCCAGATACATTTGAAAGCTAATCGTATACATATAGCTCTTGGAGAAAATAGTCTAATTCTGTTGCTTTCTCAAATTTCACTATTCTGTTTAATTAGAAAACTTGCATTACAACTTTGTCTTATTACTTTGTCTAATTCCCCCATAGGAGAAAATCATCCCTATATTATATTTTGACCACAACTACAGATTGAATTAGGTTTTTCATACCTGCACCCTATTATAGTAACTGAGAGATGCTCCGATATCCATCTATTAATTAATATATTTAGTATTGTACTTATAAAACTTCTATGACTCACCTGCCCTGATTAAAGAAATTTGCTATGAAAGGAAAAGGAAGAACATAGTTATAACAATGTCAAGCCTGTTCCTTCAAGGGCACAGACTAACCTGACATACCATAACAATGGAAGAATTCCCTTAGCATGAGCCATACGTGACAACCAATCATGTATTAAGACTCCACATTATTCACAAAATACCAAAAGACAAGTTCAGGATTGGGGAAATTTCCTGTTCAGAAAGAAAATAGCATGATAAGGAAACTGAATCAAGAGGATCCTTTCTCAGGTCATGCCAAGTTAGTTTCCTCAGCTTTTCTCAGGGACAGACACCCATCTGTTGCAGTTTTTAGACTTCAGCACATGCCATTTTCTAGTGTTGGCTTCATGACAATTCAGAAAACCATCCCTGTAATTAATTTTTTTTCATCCCTGTAATTAAAACCCCAAACAAAATTATAGTCCCAAGAAATTTTTTCACAAATAGCAGAGTTTCACTAATCACGACTTAGGGCTTGAATACTATTAATTTTCTCATATTTCCCTAACAGTTACATTTCATTTATCCTTTATTTATACATTAAAACTAACCACAGAGGGGCTGCTAGGTGGCACAGTGGATAAAGCACCAACCCTGGATTCAGGAGGACCTGAGTTCAAATCCAGCCTCAGACACTTGACACTAGCTGTGTGACCCTGGGAAAATCACTTGACTCCAATTGCCTCACCACAAACAAACAAACAAACAAACAAAAAAACCTAACCGCATTCTGGAGACATACAACAATTACCTGATAGTTGACTCATATTAATGTATGGAAGTTACATCTTTAAACTACCCTCTACATTTTCATAATTTTTATAAGTGATAGTCAAAATTTTTCAAATGAAAACTCACTCTTTATTATGGTAAACTTGTAAATTCCTCCTTTTTGACAAGGAATGGGAGAAGGGATCATATTTTCTCAGTTCTAGTTACTTAAACTTCAGTACTTTAGAATTTTACAACATGCAGTCAGTAGGGCTGATAAGATTTTTATGACTTGCCTAAATACAAAGTCTCAAGGTATCTCATAGATAAAGATATCTTAAAGGGTCTGTAAAACTTCTTCTTTTCTCTAAACAGTAAATTATTATTATTGTGGTTATCATTATTATTATTATTATCATCTGGTTTAAAAACAAAATATACCCCATTAAATATTTAACAATTTTCAAATATCTATTTTTTTGAGCGTCACATTGTTTTAACAGCTCAATTCATAATCTAATAGCATCCATATAAAAAGAGTTGTTTTTCTTTCTTTTTTAAAAAAATGCTTTTGGGGGGGGCAATGAGGGTTAAGTGACTTGCCCAGGGTCACACAGCTAGTAAGTGTCAAGTGTCTGAGGTTGGATTTGAACTCAGGTCGTCCTGAATCCAGGGCCAGTGCTTTATCCATTGTGCCACTTAGCTGCCCCAAGAGTTGTTTTTCTTTTCTTTTCTTTTTTTAATTAATAAAGTATTTTATTTTTTTTTCTGTTACATGTAAAGATAGTTCTCAACCTTTGTTTATACAAGCTTTACAATTTCAGATTTTTCGCCCTCCCTCCCTTCCCTCCCCCCTCCCCTAGACAGCAGGTAATCTGATATAGGTTACATATATACACACATAATAACATTAATCCTATTTCTGCATTAGTCATGTTATAAGAGAAAAAAAATCAGAGCAATGATGGAAAACCTCAAAATAGAAAAAAAACAACAGCATCAAAAACAAAAGAAATAGTATGGTTCATTTAGCATCTATACTCCGCAGTTCTTTTTTTTTTTTTTCCTGGATTTGGAGATCCTCTTCCATCACGAGTTCCCTGGAACTCTTCTGTGCCATTGCATTGGTGAGAAGAATATAGTCCATCACAGTAGATCAACACTCAATGTTGATGTTACTGTGTACAATGTTCTTCTAGTTCTGGTCATCTCACTCCTCATCAGCCAAGAGTTGTTTTTCTAACAGCATTTCTGATACAAGGATTTAAAATTTTACATTATTAGAAATTAGAAATATAATAATAACATATATAATATTATGTATTTAAAACATGAAATAAATCTTATTACCAGCCAGATGAGGTCAATTCAGCTGAATATATTTCCAAATTATCTTACCAAGAAAATCATTAATCTTATCACCTTTGGCGTTTTATACCAAAGCTCCTTATTTTTAATTTTTTTTGGTGGGGTAATGAGGGTTAAGTGACTTGCCCAGGGTCACACAGCTAGTAAATGTCAAGTATCTAAGGTCAGATTTGAACTCAGGTCCTCCTGAATCCAGGGCCAGTGCTTTATCCACTGCACCACCTAGCTGCCCTTCTGTACCAAAGCTTCTTAAACTGTGGGTCATGACCCGAGATAGAGGGTCTGAATGTAGGAGTCTCAAAAAATTTGGCAACATTAAAAGGTTATATATAAGGGAACAGCTAGGTGGTGCAGTGGATAGAGCACTGGCCCTGGATTCAGGAGGACCTGAGTTCAAATCCAGTCTCAGACACTTGACACTAGCTGTGTGACCCTGGGCAAGTCACTTAACCCCCATAGCCCCGCAAAAAAAAAAAAAAAGGTTATGTATACCTATTTTATATACCTATATACCTGAGGTTGCATAAAAATTTCTCAGGCAAAAAGGGGTCACAAGTAGAAAAAGTTTAAGAAGCTCTGTTTTGTACTAATAATATCTAAGATCTAGTATTTTTGTTGTTCAATCATTTTAGTCATGTCTGACTCTTCATGACCCCATTTGGGGTTTTCTTGGCAGATGCTGGAGTAGTTTGCCACTTCCTCCTCCAGTTCATTTTATAGATGGGGAAACTGAGGCAAACAGGGTGAAGTGATTTGCCCAGGGTAATAGAGCTAGTGTCTGAGGCTGGATCTGAATTCATGAAAATGAATCTTCCTTATTCCAAACCCATTGCTTTATCCACTGTGCCGCCTAACTGACTCTATGGAATTATCCACATGAAAGAAATAATAATAACAATAATAAACTTTTATATAATACCATATTCCAGGCACTGTGTAAAGCACTTCACAATCAGTATCCTCACAACAACCCAGGGAGGTGGGTACCATTATTATTATTTTCTTCTTTACAAATCAGGAAACTGAGGTAAACAGATAACTTGCTTAAGATCAGACAGCTAATAAATTTCTGAGACCAAAGTATAATTCAGGTTTCCCTGCGCTTTTTTTTTTTTTTTTTGCATTTGATGCCACATTTAATAGAGCACATTTTACCACGTCATAATTTAGTTACAGGACAAATCTCAACCAAATTTAATCTGGATTTGCAACCACAAAATCAAAACCTCAATTTTCCAGACCCATTAGGCACCTGTGCTTTAGGATTTAGAGCCCAGAGTTAACAAGTATCTCAGCTCATTTTCTGGGTTTGTTTTTTGTTTTTTGTTTTTTTGGGTTTTTTTGTGGGGCAATGAGGGTTAAGTGACTTGCCCAGGGTCACACAGCTAGTAAGTGTCAAGTGTCTGAGGTCGCATTTGAACTCAGGTCCTCCTGAATCCAGGGCCAGTGCTTTATCCATTGCGCCACCTAGCTGTCCCCTAACTCAGCTCATTTTCAAAGGTTCACTGTAGTACTTTCACATTTCTATAAACTTTTCTTCTTTTTTTTTTTTTTGTTGTTTGTTTTCTGTTTTTTTTTTGTTTTGTTTTTTTGCAGGCAATGGGGGTTAAGTGACTTGCCCAGGGTCACACAGCTAGTAAGTGTCAAGTGTCTAAGGCTGGATTTGAACTCAGGTACTCCTGAATCCAGGGCTGGTGCTTTAACCACTGCGCCATCTAGCTGCCCCTTCTATAAACTTTTAATTCATTTTCTTTTAAAAATCATCCAAAGAGGGAACTCAGTTCCTTTAGTGTTTGTAATCTAGCTCCACCCTGTCTTTCCTAGAGGCTTTTTAGTTTTAATCCTGGGTAGAAGTTATGGAAAGATTCCAGGTGGCAGCCTCAAATTCCTATCCCCTTGCTTTGGAGCTCATGAGATTATAAAGACCAGGGAATATACCTCCAGAATGTTTTTTTTTCAGGGGTAGAGTACTGTATTTCCTAGTCATATCCCAAATAATCCATATAACTAATCTTTATTCCATAGAATTTCTCCTTTGCAAGTTAGTACAAAACTTTACACAGCCCTGATTAATTGCAATATGGTAATCTTTTGGGGTTTCTAAGAGCTTATAAATGAATGGTTTCTTTCTAATATTCTTTGGTGGACTTGCTTCTAATTTACTTAAGCAGTTAGTTTTGTTTTATGATGCTTTGAAAATTCTATTTCAACCTTCCCAAAAGACATTCCTAGTTGCTGGTCACCTTCCTTTCTCATAATTGTTTGTCTATTCATGGTCTAGGCCCAGGTAACCATGGGGGTAGAATAGATGGTCTCTCCTCACAGACCCCTTTTCAGTTTAAATAACCCTTTCCATTACTTAATTACATTTTACTCATTTTAAATCTGCTCCCCAGGGGGCAGCTAGGTGTTGCAGTGGATAAAGCACCGGCCCTGGATTCAGGAGGACCTGAGTTCAAAGCCAGCCTCAGACACTTAACACTTACTGGCTGTGTGACCCTGGGCAAATCACTTAACCCCTAACTGCCTCTCAAAAACAAAACAAAACAAAAAAATAAATTTGCTCCCTGATTTAAAAAAGCTTTTCTCTTCTCATGGTCAAGAAAGAGTTAATAAGGGGGCAGCTAGGTGGTGTAGTGGATAGTGCATCGGCCCTAGAGTCAGGAGGACTTGAGTTCAAATCTGGCCTCAGACACTTAACACTTACTAGCTGTGTGACCCTAGGCAAGTCACTTAACCCCAATTGATTCACCAAAAAAAAAAGAAAGAAAGAGTTACTGAGAGGCAGCTATAAAGTTCCAGATAAATTTTGACATGCAAACGGTATATCTATTTTTCCCCTTCATACTGGGATTACTTTCAAACTAACTGCCTTCCTTCATTACACTAAAACAGTATTTCTATCAGTCTTCATGGAAAAAGTCATCTAAGTGCTTTTTATCTCTGAAACTTTCACAGAATTTAATTCTTATTTTTCCTACATACAAACTCTACTGAGTGGTACCTCAAAACTCACTGAGATATTTCCAAATATTCTATGTTTCTCCTAAGTGCCTTATCAGATAGGACAAAGAGAAGGTAATGAATTCCTGAAGTTACCCAAAGTCCCAGGAGTTCTCCCCTGCAATCTTAAAATGATTAATTTCCAAACTCCTTAATGATTAATTTCTAATCTCCTTAATCTCCAAAGCTCAAAGATCTTCTAAGATGTTTTTAGCAATTACCATAATTTGGAATCTCTAATTCATTTATATTAAAACCTTTTTTTTTCTTGGTAAGGCAAGTGACTTGCCCAGTGTCAAGTGTCTGAGGCCAGATTTAAACTCGGGTCCTCCTGAATCCAGGGCCAGTGCTTTATCCACTGCACCACCTAGCTGCCCCCCAATGGTCTGTATAGTCAAAACTATGGTTTTTCCAGTAGCAATGTATGGCTGTAAGAGTTGGACTATAAGGAAAACTGAGCACCACAGAATACTTTCAAATTATGACGCTGGAGAAGACTTTTGAGAGTCCCTTAGACAGCAAGGAGAACAGATTAGTCAATACTTAAATTAATTCAGACTATTCATTAGAAGATCAAATACTAAAACAGAAGCTTAAATGCTTTGGCCACTTAATGAGAAGACAGAACTTATTGGAAAAGACCCTGATGTTGGGAAAGATTGAAGGCAACGGGAGGAGGGGACAGCCGAGGATGAAATAGTGTCACGGAAGCAATGAACAGGAGCTTGGACAGACTTCAGGACATAGTGGAGGATAGGAGGGCCTGGTGTGCTATAGTCCATGGGCTCACGAAGAATTAGGTATGACTGGATGACCGAACAATAAGTTTTATTTATTTTTATTTTATTGATTTATTTATTTTTTGAGAGCAATGGGGGTTAAGTGACTTGCCCAGAGTCACAGAGCTAGTAAGTGTTAAGTGTCTGAGGCCAGCTTTGAACTTGGGTCCTCCTGAACCCAGGGCTGGTACTTTATCCACTGCGCCACCTAGCTGCCCCTTGAACAACAAGTTTTAAGATAGTATCTTTTTTTTTTTAGTGAGGCAATTGGGGTTAAGCGACTTGCCCAAGGTCACACAGCTAGTAAGTGTTAAGTGTCTGAGGCTGCATTTGAACTCAGGTACTCCTGACTCCAGGGCCACTGCGCCACCTAGCTGCCCCCCCAAGACAGTATCTTGTTTTTTTTTGGTTTTTTTTTAGTGAGGCAATTGGGGTTAAGTGACTTGCCCAGGGTCACACAGCTAGTAAGTGTTAAGTGTCTGAGGCCGGATTTGAACTCAGGTACTCCTGACTCCAGGGCGGTGCTCTATCCACTGTGCCACCTAGCTGCCCCCGCCAAGATAGTATCTTAAGGATATAAAGTAATGTGCCAGGCAATGTGCTAAGTACTTTATTAGCATTATCTCACTTGCTCCTCACAACAACCCTCGGAGGTAGGTGCTATTGTTATCTCCATTTTACATTTTAGGAAACTGAGGCACAGAGGTTAAGTCACTTGCCCAGGGTCCCACAGCTAGTAAGTATCTGAGTCTAGGTTTGAATTTAGGTCTTCCTGACTCCAGGCCCATTGCTCTATCCACTGTACCACCTAGCTTGTCTTAGCTGAGACCTTTATCAGAGCAACATGCTGCAAAGACTTTTCTCCAGTTACCTGATTCTCTTCTAATTTTAGCTGCCTCTGCTTCCTTTCTACCATATGTAAGTCACACCTGACTCTTTTATGGCTTCTTCCGTTGATTTCCTCTTCAAAGCTGCTCTTAATGAATAAAGGAATCCCTGTCTGGGAAGTCTCAGGCTGGTGGGCCACAGAGCCAAGTACTCAAAATTGGAGGGAAAAACATGAGAGCCACCTGAACCAGATTAAAATGTAATTGGTGGGGGAGCTAGGTGGTGCAGTGGATAAAGCACCAGCCCTGGAGTCAGGAGTACCCGAGTTCAAATCCAGCCTCAGACACTTGACACTTACTAGCTGTATGACCCTGGGCAAGTCACTTAACCCCCATTGCCCCAAAAAAACCCCAAACCAAAACAAACAAAATATAATTGAGGAGGGCAGCTAGGTGGTACAGTGGATAAAGCACTGGCCCTGGATTCAGGAGGACCTGAGTTCAAATCCAGCCTCAGACACTTGACACTTATTAGCTGTGTGACCTTGGACAAGTCAGTTAAACCTCATTGCCCTGCCCCCCCCAAAAAAGACCAAAAAAGTGTAATTGAGAAATATTTAATAAAATACATAAAAATATAATAAAACATAGATAACATGACATTTTTATGACTAAGTCAATATGCAGCCTGCAAGCATCCTTATATATGGCTCAGTGGCCATGGTTTCTCTTTGAGTTTGAGACCACTGGAGTAGTGGAAAGAGCACTTGATCTGGAATCAAAGCACTTGGTTCAAATTCTGGTTCTGCTGTTTACTATCTGTGTGACCATGAGCAAGTTGTTTCTTTTCCCCTAAGCCTCAGTTTCTTCAACTGTAAAATTAAACAATTGAATTAGATCAAGTTTTCTTTTTCTTTTTTTTTTGCGGGGCAATTGGGATTAAGTGACTTGCCCAGGGTCACACAGCTAGTAAGTGTCAACTGTCTGAGGCTGGATTTGAACTCAGGTCCTCCTGAATCCAGAGCCAGTGCTTTATCCACTGCGCCACCTAGCTGCCCCAAGTATTCTTACCTTAGGATCTGTGAACTTGGTTTTAAAAAATAAAATGGTAGCTACTTCAATATAAATGGAGCTTTTTGGTAATATTATACATTTTATTTTATGTGTTTAAAAATATCATTTTGAGAAGGGGTACATTCACTTCACCAGACCACCATGAAGGTCCATTACAAAAAAAATTAACCTCTTGACTAGATGATCTCTCAGGTCTCTTCCAGTTCTAAATCCTGTGCTGCTAAACAGATTTCACCTTAATGACAATGTTATGGGAGGACAGTTGTATGACTCGCTCTCAACCCAACACCCTCCTAGAGATGGCCCTGGTGTTAGTTCTCGGTAAAGGTTGTTGACTATGTGGCCTCCCTGCCTCAGAACTCCGAGGTAGGAGGGGGCATCAGTTTCCCATATGTCTCCTTCCTTTTCCTACTGCAGTCTCTCCAACAACCCAATCACAGCAGCAGGCCTGGCCCTATTGATAGAAGGGCTGAGTGGGAACACTTCCTTGACCCACCTGTCTCTGCTGCACACTGGGCTTGCAGATGAAGGACTGGAGCTGCTGGCTACCCACTTGGAACGAAACCAACAGCTTCGGGAGTTGAACGTGGCCTATAATGGAGCAGGTGATGCAGCAGCCCTTGGTTTGGCCAGGGCTGCCAGGAAACACCCCTCTCTGGAGCTGTTACAGTGAGTGATCATCCATTCCTTTCTTCCCCTATTCTTGGGCCCAACTTCCATCTTTCCAAGGCCAGATACTCTTCCCACTCTCCTTATCAGATCAGCTACCCTTGAGGCCTACCTGTACAGAGGATCCTCCTCAGTCTTCACATCTTTTGATTAATGCCTGCGATTTAAACTCTTCTGGTTCCTACTTAACGTTGACTCCTTTGTGATTGGCACCAAACTTTTATTTTTCCACCATTGTTTCTCCTGTGACCCTAGCTGCCAGGTTCCCACACTGGCTCTGGTCTACACTGTGCCCTGTGGTTGGTCACTACCCCACCCTTAAGTCATCATTGGCCACCATGCTCTCATCTCTAACTTCCAATTAGTCTCCCTTCTCCACTGCTTCTCATTGCCTTGTTGTCCTTTCTCCCTTATTATCTACTTTGCCCATCCCACTGTGCTTCTTGATGAATCACCCCTTCTCTTCTCCCTTTCCCCACTAGCCTCTACTTCAATGAGCTGAGCCCAGAGGGCCGGAAGAGACTACGGGAGCTAGAAGGTGCTACTACTGGAGGGGCCCGAGTTGTAGCATCATTGACTGAAGGCACAGCTGTGTCAGAGCACTGGTCTGTGATCCTGGGTGAAATTCAGCGCAACTTGAACAGCTGGGAGAGAGGCCGGGTCCAGCGCCACCTATCAATGCTACTTCGAGACCTGGAAGACAGCCGCAGTGCCACCCTTAATCCCTGGCGCAAAGCCCAACTGCTGCGGGTGGAGGGTGAAGTCAAATCTCTGTTGGAGCATTTAGGTGGCCCAGGGAGCTGAGGCAGGCATTAAGCACAGAATTGTCCTAGTCATTGGTACCCACCCCCTTGTCCCTTGTCAGCCTCTCTGTATGGGGGGGGGGGGAGCTTTCTCTGATTTAAAGGGCCTCTTCAGAATTTGGGATAATGAGGGAATGGCCACAGCACTGCTTTGATATGGCATATTCTTCCTGTGCTCCCTAAATTCTGGGGAATCCATATCACAGCTGTGAAATTGTTGCTGTATTACCATTAGTGGGACTTGCTTGCTCTTGTTTTGTTAGGGGTGGTGTTTCAACAGTGGAGTAAGGTGGGCTCTTCCTTAGCATTTTTTTAAAATTATTTTTTTGTGTGAGGCATTTGGGGTTAAGTGACTTGCCCAGGGTTACACAGCTAGTAAGTGTCAAGTGTCTGAGGTCAAATTTGAACTCAGGTCCTTCTGAATCCAGGGCCTGTGCTCTATCCACTGTACCACCTAGCTGCCCCTCTTCCTTAGCATTTTAAGGGGTCGAGTCACTTCCTTCCACTCTCCCTGAGAATTAGGGTATGAAGGCTGAGCGTCATCTCAGCCACCCCTACTTGATGTGGCCCATGCTTGCCTCTTGTTCCTGGAGAGTTGTGAAGACGATGACCATCTACCTGCCTACACTGTCCACTCCTCCTTCTCCGTGGGCTAATCAGTCCTCTTTATGGAATCAAAGGGCATCAGCAGACGCCTTTTTCTTCCATTGGTGCCTTCTCCTTATTTGCTTTACCGAGACTCAATGATGCACAAAGCTTGGTGGCTCCCAGAAGCAGGTGCCCTGATTTGCTGCCATTAAAAACAAAAACATGTGTCTTCCACCTGATGCTGTGGTGTCTTCTTCCTTGGCAAAAATAAAAAATAAAAATAAAAAACTGCATTATTCACTGAACCCAGAGATGACCCTGGGCATGGTTCTCAGGAAATAACCAAGTAAGCTCTACTACTGACCATGAGGGCTCCCTTCTTCAGAGTTCTGGGGCAAGAAAGGGCATCAGTTTCCCATGTAACGATCGGAATGACGCCACCTGCTGGGGAGTTACTGTAGGAACGCTCCTTCATGAGGAGAAGGCCTCTGTGGGCAAGTCATGCGGTCAGGTCCTTGGCGTCAGGAAGTGATGTTTGCTCGTGGGTGCTGTCTATCAAAGCTACCAGCCAATCAACTTGAGGAGCCTCCCATTTCTGGGAGGGGAACATGACGTAGGAAGTGAACGCCGGCGGAGGGGTTCTTCCTTTCTTTGTTCCTGACCTCACCATGGCAGGTTGGATGATGGGGTCTCTTAGAAAAAGTTAGATTTTTACCTTTCTCTCTGATTCTAGTGCTCTTTAATAAATACTTAAACGCTTAAATACTCTTGCCAAAGCTTATAATTTTTTGGCGACCACTCATTAGATTTTAGATAACAAAGGTAGAATTTTAGCCCCTTACACCCATCTCTCTCTTTCCTTCTACTTCTGTCTTCAATAATCTGCTCATAGCAGAGGCCCTGGCCCTTTTGGTGATAGGGTTGAACTAACTTATCTCCCGTCTTATTTTAGTTATGAGTGGTTTCATGACCTAGAAGTCATTTAGGTATGGGGGCCAACAGGCTTTAGGGGTTAAGGGAGATAATTGGAGAAATGATAGCCCATGGTTTGCTTCAGGGCTGGCAGTGTTCATCTCAACTTTATCTTTAGGCTCATAATGATAGTACCTGTACCTCTTGGTTTGGAATACACAGAGTGGAGTAGAGGGAGATTCTTGAAGCTGGTTGAACAGTGGCAGAGGGGCACCTTCTGGGGAAAGTTGGGGCCTAAGAAGGGAGACAGGAGAAAGTTCTTCACTTTCCTAGAAGCAAGGTTCTCTTCCGTTAACCATTACCTTAGGCAGCAGTGTCTTGAAGGAGGCGGGACTTGGGGGAGGAAAAGGAGGGTCAGCTGCTTGTGGTGGACCTTGTCCCTACCCTGAGCACTGGGCCCAGACATGGAAGCAGCAACAGGTAGCGAGCATAATGAAGTGCCCCCTAAGGAGGGGACCTTGGTGGGGGATACTCAAGATGGGGAGGCTGGTACCTTGGAGGTAGTGGTCAAGGTGTGGGTATCAGGGAGGAAGGAATTATGACAGGACAAATATTTGCTCCATTCACATTCTGCATATATCTCTACTTGTATCTGCGTCAGGGATCCTGGGGTTAGGGAAGGAGCTGGGGGCAAAGGGGCAACCTGTATAGGAATAGGGTTCAGATAATAAAAGATCATTCTGGTGGCATAATCCAGAATTGGGGAGGGTGTGTGTGGACCTTGTGCTCACCCTGCTTTTTTCCCTCCAGATCCCCAGGACACAACCACATTAACTCTGTGAGTTCTATAAAGAGGAAAGGGGAGATGAGTTGTCCTCTCTATGTTGAGGGGAATGGAAGAAAGGAAGAGGACACAGGGAATATTGTTTCTGCCGTGTTTAGTGGGGTTGGGGACTGGGGTTGGAAAGAGGAGAAAAGGGATGGTTTTAGCTTGGGGTGGGGCTCTGATGAGACCTGATGGGTGGTATGGTGCCCAGGATGGTACTGTGCTTCTTTCCACCTGCCTCTTCACAGGAAGTTTCAATTTAACCCAAAGCTGGGGATTGATAATCCTGCACTCTCATTAGCTGACGACCACCTTGGTAATTTTCTCCAAACCCCAAATTCATCAATTTCCTTCAAAAGAAAAGTACCTCAGCTTTCCCCCAAATACCTCCATCTCCATAGCAACCACCCTCTTCCATCACCTAGAGAACACCCAGCCAGTGAAGGGGGCCTCGTCCATTTTTCCTCATCCCCATGCCATTAGAGTCCCCTAAACCATGCCCTGTATGTGATAGGCACTCTCACCGCACATGTGTGCTTCACTTTATTCTCCATTGTTTCCCCATTGCTTCTCGTACTGCCCTTTGGCAGTAAAATGGAATAGCAACAGTGTCCATGGTGCTAGACTGCCCTTCCTCCCACCCTGAGTCTGGTCTCTCCTCTGACAGATTCCTGGGGCCCTCAGCGCCCTCGCTTCTGTCTTCTGAGCAAGGAGGAGGGGGGAAGATTTGGCTTCTATCTGCATAAAGAGCTGGGCCGGGCTGGGCACATAGTCCGAAGGGTGGAACCAGGCACTTCTGCTCAGCGCCAAGGACTTCAGAATGGAGACCGGATCCTGGGGGTCAATGGGGACACTGTGGAGCATGAGGACTACTGTGGGGTAAGGTTGTCTAGAACAGGGGTGGTGCCAAGGCTGGTCACTCACTGAGACCCAGAAAGAAGTGGTACTCTCAGGAAAAAGTGAGACTGTTTAAATGGGAATATGTCCAGATGTGACTATCTGGAGGGGTGTTCCTTCAGGAGCTCCCCTCGTTCTCTCCCTGCCCAGGTGGTACGGCGAATCCGGGCTAGCGGTCCCCGGGTACTGCTGATAGTGTTGGCAGGACACGTGGAGGAGGCTGTTCGTGCTCAGCAGCCTGATGGCAGCCGTCTCTGTCCTGTCCTGGATTCTGGTGTCCGACCTCGGCTGTGCTATGTGGCAAAAGATGAGGGTGGCTTTGGCTTCAGCATCACCCATGGTGGGAGCTGGTTCTGAGGATTTGAATGGGGGGAGGCAGGCAGGCAGGCAGGGAGAAGGCTCTCACGATGTCCTGGGCAGGCAGCAGCCTGAACCCTGTTCTTTGCTCCCAGGAAAGAGGGGCTTTTTCTGGTTGATGTTGAGTTGTGGAGGAGCAGCAGAGCTGGCAGGGGTGCCCCAGGGGGCTCGGTTGCTGGAAGTCAATGGGATCAGTGTGGAGAGTTTCTCACATAGTCAGCTCAGCAGAAAGGTACAGAGCCTCTTCCCCTGCCTTTTTTACTTGCCCTCTGGACATCCAAGAAGTCCTGTCTTCTCCCTTCAATCAGCACATCTATAGATGGGGGAGGTGGGGAGGAAGGGTAAAGAAGGATCTTCTCTGCCTAAAAGAGGTGTCTCCTTTCACCCAGTCTCACACTAGACTAATCTTACCTCAGTACTGGAGAATGTGCTTTTTTTTTGTGTGTGTGTGTGTGTGTGTGTGTGTGTGTGTGTGTGTGTGTGTGTGTGTGGCAATTGGGGTTAAGTGACTTGCCCAGGGTCACATAGCTAGTGTTAAGTGTCTGAGGCTGGATTTGAACTCAGGTCCTCCTGACTCCAGGGCTGGTGCTCTATCCACTGTGCCACCTAGCTGCCCCAGGATGTGCTTTCTTGATGTTACACTTGAAGCACACTGGCTCTGAAGTCAGAGGACCTGTGTCTTCTGACCCTACTTGATCTTAATCCCACTTCTGATACATATCACCTGTGTGACTTTGGAAAGCCACAATTTCCTTAAGCCTCTGTTTCCTCATCTGTAAGATGAAGGGTTGGAATAGACAGTCTCTGAAATCTTGTGCTGAACCTTGACCCCTCCTTTGATGGTTCATCCTAGGGTCCCTTCTATCCCTGACCTTTCACTGTGCCAGGGCCACATGATGACCCAGAAAGCCCTTGATGTTTGGGAGGAGATGATTCTGGGGAAGTATCTGTCGAGCTACTCTCTCTGGTTGTTGGGTATTTATGTCTGGCCCGGGGGTCCCCACAGCTTCGGGAGAGCGGGGATCACGTGGCCCTCTTGGTGGTAGGGCCAGAAGTGGAAGAACAGTGTCGTCAGCTGGGCTTACCCCTGGCTGCCCCCTTGGCTGAGGGCTGGGCACTGCCTGCCCGGCCACGCCGGTTGCATCTAGAAAAAGGACCCAAGGGCTTTGGGTTCTTGCTTCGAGAGGAGAAAGGCCCCAGTGGGAAGCTTGGTGAGTGGGGAACTGTGGAGAGTATGGAATGAGAGTGGTGGGTGGGTGGGGAGAGCAGGGGTGGGCATGCACATAAGCCAATAGCTACCTATCTCCTCCAGGCATGTGGAGGGAGCCATGTTTCCTTCCCTTCCCATACCCAGGTGATAACATGTCCCATTTGATCCTAAGGTCACATGTTCTTGCGCTCCCCATGTATGTATTGGCAAATGTGTCCTCCCCATACAACTCAGGAGAACAGGTCAGTGTCTCCCTGTCCTGGGCCGGCCACATGCATAAGCCTGGGCTGATGGAAGGAGCAATGAGCATGTCTGTATCCCAGGGCAGTTCCTATGGGAGGTGGACGCAGGGCTGCCAGCAGATCAAGCTGGGATGCGGGCTGGGGACAGACTGGTCGCTGTGGCTGGGGAGAGTGTGGAGGGAATGAATCACGAGGAGGCTGTGACCAGGATCCGGGCCGAGGGCCACCATCTCTCCCTGATCGTAGTGGACCCTGATGCTGACAGCTTTTATAGGATGGTATGAACTAGTACCTGGGGGTGGAGCTAGAAGGTATATCAAGACCGTGGAGCACAAGTTTTGTTCTGTCTCTGTTTAGGTCCGCCTGTCTCCTCTCCTCTTCTTGGAGGATGCTGGTTCCCAAGCAGAAGGTCCTGCTTCTTCCCAGAAGCTCCCTTCAGTATCCCAGGGGGAGGATCAAGCATCCTTGTCAACAGATCTGGCCTCACCACTTGGAGTCTCTACCTCCCTTGTTCCTCCTGCCCTACCCAGCTTCCGGCAATGCCTTCTGAGCCCGGGGCCTAATGGTGGTTATGGTTTCCGACTCAGTTGTGGAGCCGATAAGCCTGATATCGTTATTTCCCAGGTGATGTACCTTGATTTTAGCTCCTATACCTAAGGGAGCCTCCTCCCCAGCTCATATCTCACCTTCCATGTTATCTTGTGTTCCATATCACCACAATGGCGTGGTCCCTTAGGAATACCTATTGCTGTGCCCTCCCTCCATTGTACCATATCTGACTCTGCCGATTGGCCTTTGTTCCCAGGTGACCCCAGGGGGCTCAGCTTCCCAAGCAGGACTTCATATAGGGGATGTGATTCTGGAGGTGAATGGACAATCTGTGAGTAGGGAGAATATTTTTGAGGTGCTGCAGCAGCTGATTGACACTAAGCCACCCCTTCGCCTGAGGCTGGTGGCCCAGGGAAGAGGAAGCACTGAGGCCTGGAGCTCTTTAGAACCAGGAAAGGTGAGAATTTAGAGGGGCGGGTGGTGGTGGGAAGGATTATAGTATAGCTCTCAGGGTTAGACAGATGGACAGCATAGAGGGCACCAAGGTTGGTCCTGAGAGGTTTGGGGGAAAGAAAATGATCATTGGCTTCTGGGTTCTCAATCGGTATCTTCTTTTATTTCCAAACTTAGGACTGGATTGTTCCCTCTGAGAGGCTCTAGAATAGCCTATCTGGTGTGGACCTGCCTGATGTTGCTTTGTCTACTACACCTCTTTGTTTCAGGAGTGGATGGAAATTCCTGCGCCTAGGGCCTAGAGAGATGGGATGTCCTCATAGGACTCCATAGGCCTCCGGGGATAAGTCTCTTTCCTTTTCCAGGTCTTCACTCCTTGGGAAAGGGTGGAGGAAGTAGCTTTGCCCAATGTAGTCACTGGATTTGCTGTCAACAGCTCCCCATCCATACTCCCATCCAGGAGAAATGTGCAGGAGTTTGATAGGAGGGCTGGGGGCCCCCAGGATAAAATTTGTTTGTGAGAGAGCAGGATCTGCAAACATGGGGTCTTCTCTGTTGGACCTGAGGGGTGGGGTTGGTGCTCTCCATTGATGTTTGATGATGCTGAACATTCCATTAAAGTTGGAGACCAGTATCATAATTCCCTCTGTGATATCTTCCTTTACATGATATCAAGTCATAAAGCTCTGGCCCTGGGGCCAGGAAGGCCTGTGTTTATGTATTATTGTTTTTGTTTTGTTTTGTGGGGCAATGGGGGTTAAGTGACTTGCCCAGGGTCACACAGCTAGTAAGTGTCAAGTGTCTGAGTTCGGATTTGAACTCAGGTCCTCCTGACTCCAGGGCTGGTGCTTTATCCACTGCACCACCTAGCTGCCCCCAAGGCCTGTGTATAAATCTGGCCTCAGACACTATCTGTATGACCCTGCGCAAGTCACTTAATCTCTGCCTCAGTTTCCTCAAATGTAAAATGGGGGTAATAATATTCATCTTCCAGGGTTGTTATGAGACTCAAATGAGATATTTGTAAAGTGTTTAATAAAATGCTTGTTTCCTTCCTTCCCTCACAACCTATGGGGAAAGCAAGGGACACTGGGATTCCAGGGCAACAAGTCAACATTGACTTAGAACCTATTGAAATTACCCTTTCCCACAAGTCTGGTTGCCTGTGTTTGTCTTTGAGTAGAAGAAGGAGTATGGGGCAGAGAGAAGGGAATAAGCATTTATATAGTGCTTACTGTGTACCAGGAACTGTGCTAAGCACTTTACGTATATTGTTTCATTTGACCCTTACAACAACCCTTGGAAGTAGGTGCTGTTACCATATTATAGTTGAGGAAACTGAGGTAAACAGAGGTTAAGTGACTTGCCCAGGGTCACACAGCTAGTAAGTGTCAAAGTGTTTGAGGCCAGATTTGAACTCAGGTCCTCCTGAATCCAGGGTCGGTGCTTTATCCATTGCACCACCTAGCTGCCCCCAGTGAACTCAGGTCTTCTTGATTCCAGGCCCAGTGCTCTCTCCACTGCAACACTTAGCTGCCTCTGACACAAAGACCAAGATTCCACAAGTCAGGGCGGGGGTGGGGGGGTGGGGGGGTGGGGGGGTGGAGTAAAGGCACTATTTCTTTCTCTTTTTTTTTTGGTGAGGCAATTGGGGTTAAGTGACTTGCCCAGGGTCACACAGCTAGTAAGTGTTAAGTGTCTGAGGCTGGATTTGAACTCAGGTACTCCTGAATCCAGGGCCTGTGCTCTATCCACTGCGCCACCTAGCTGCCCCGAAGGCATTATTTCTATGGATGGGGTTGGGTTTGCCAACATTTCTTTCCGCACAACTCGATAGACAAAGCATTAATTAGATGTTTCTGCCTTCAACCCAATATGCTTTCTCCCAACTAGTAGAGCTTCTTCCCGTGCCAGCTTCATCCAGAGAAGAGACTCAAGGGCTCAGAAAGAGCTATAGCACAAAACCTTTATTGTCGGGGAGCCTAGAAGGCCCTAAAGTCCATGGTCCCCAGCTTCAGAGGTCCAGGGGGTTGAGCCCAAATTGCTGAAGCTGTTCTTTGTGCCTCTCATGGAGCCTCAGAGCCGTTGCATCCCACTCCAGCTTGGCTGTTGTCAGTTTGGTCAAAAGTCCATCCAGGCTGCGCTGTAAAGCAGGATAATTTTTTACTTGGTCTTAGCTCCACAGAAGAGATAAGTGAATGACGCCTCACAATGGCTTTGGAATTTCACCTTACTTCTCATTGTTTTCTTTCTTTTTTTTTTGGTGAGGCAATTGGGGTTAAGTGACTTGTCCAGGGTTACACAGTTAGTAAGTGTCAAGTGTCTGAGGCCGGATTTGAACTCAGGTCTTCCTGACTCCAGGGCCAGTGCTCTATCCACTGTGCCACCTAGCTGCCCCTCTCATTGTTTGTTTGTTTGTTTGGTTGGTTGGTTTTGTTTGGGTTTTTTTGCGGGGCAATGGGGGTTAAGTGACTTGCCCAGGGTCACACAGCTAGTAAGTGTCATGTGTCTGAGGCCAGATTTGAACTCAGGTACTCCTGAATCCAGGGCTGGTGCTTTATCCACTGCCCCACCTAGCCGTCCCCTCATTGTTTTCTTAAAGCCCTTAGCTCCAAGGACCTAAATTAGCCATGCCCCCTGCTCTATGCTGAGGGAGATGGAGGACCCCAGACCTTTGTGGATATGTCTCTTTGTAGCCCATTTCCAAGTCAAGTTTTGCCTTCATCATTGAGATCTGAAGAGCTAGTTAGGGAGGGGGTCTCAAAGTCTGGGAGGGATAGGTCCAAGAACAATGCCTACTGGATGGTACTTACATGTAGAATTTCTTCATATTTAGCCTCCATCTCTGTCACATAGGCCTGTAGCTGAGCAAGGGTCTTGTCTCGCTCTGCTAATGCCTGTTCAGCCTCTCCCTTAGCAGTTTTTGCCTCTCTTTGGCATGTCTCTAGGGATCCAGGAAGAGGATTAATGAGGAATGTGAAGCCCAACTAGACAGGGTCTGCTTAGTGACCTGTGGGAATCTGCCCCATTTGCATTTTTTCCAAGTAACAGAATACCATTGGTTGTCCCACCTAAAATAATTCAGTCTCATCTCTTCATCCCTGTCAACCTCTGCTCATTGGTCCAGTTCTAGTTCTGCTATACCCCATTCTCAGAACACAGATTCTCAGTTACCCATCTAGGAAGTAGAAATTCATACCCAGCTCTTTCCGAAGGACCTTTACTTCTTCTTTCAGCCGATGGCTCTGTGTCTCAGTCTCCTCCCTCAGGGCTTGGTACTGACGACTCATCTCTTGGGTTATGGGATGGAAGGAGGAGTGGGAGGTACTCCCAGTAAGGAAGAGCATAGAATTAGAATTAGAAGAGACATCATTGACCATCTAGTCTAATTCATACCAGAATAAGAATCCTTCCTACAACATACCAATTTGTCACCTATTTTTTGCTTGAAGATTTCTAGTGAGAGAGAACACACTACTTTCCAAGTCAGTCCATTTTACTTTTGTCTTGATCTAAATTTTAGGAAATTTTTTCCTTATCACACTTAAATTTGCTCCTCTTGAGCTTCTACCCATTGTTCTTAGTTCTGTCCTCTGTAGCTGAAAAGAACCAATTTAATCCCCTTTTCATATGACAGTACTTCAAATATTAGAAGACATTACCCCTAGAAGTTTTCTTCAGGCTTAAAAATTCCCAGTTCCTTCATCTGATCCTTATATATCATGATCTTGAGGTCCTCCATCCTGGTTGTGTTCCTCTGGATACTTTCCAACTTGCATCCTTCTTAATATGTGGTACTCAGAAATGAACATGATACTCGATATGGGGGGATGATAGTATAGGAGGTTGCTTTGGGAAACCCTTTTCCATGGCTTGGTGATAATGAATATAGAAAATCCTGCTTGTAAAGTCACCAAAATGGTGGGAGTTTATAATAAATTAAGTATAGAAAGGCAACCAGATCCCCTGTCCCAATTCCAGTTCTACAATCACTGTGGGTTAGAAGGGTCATGAACCTTGGGACATCCCTTTGTAAGATTCCACAAGACCCTCATTCAATTTATGCTGAGTGGAGAAAGCCCAATGACAGAATTTGTCCTAAATTGTCCTATAGTCTGAGGCCCCTCCTCTCACCTGAATACACAGCCTTGACATCAGCCCTAGCGCCCTCTGCCTCAGCCTCCAACTCCTGCAGCCTTGCTCGTAGGCGTTCTCTGCAGGCAATGGCCTGACGAGTCTCATCCCGCTGAAGAGCTGGGGGTGGTACCAATGAAGTCCTCAGTCCACATGGAATAGCCTATTCTCCCAGGGTACCTTGTCATCCTCCCCCCACATCCCTCCACACACTGCTAGACTCCTTTCCTTCCCCCTCCTGGAGACTCCAAGCAACTATTTGCTCAATATTTTACTTCTCCCAGCCCTGAAGTCTATCAGTCATTCTGGAAAAAAATTCCTTCTCTACTCTGGTCCACAGAAAATGGCATCCTCATATGTCTGTAAGGATTATAATGAATTCTAATCCTAACCTTCATTACCTAGACCTCCCACATAAACAATCTTCCAGAAGTGTATTTAGCTATGATCTAGTTAGGGGCAAATTTGAAATCGGTACCACTTCTACTGTCCAAGGAATAAAGAGGAATATAACAACCTCCTTGGGGGACTTCCTCTACTGTCTCCTTACCCAGATGGTCACGAAGGATGTCCAACTCCGGGGCTGTTCTCCTGTGTTTAATCTTGGCTTCAGCATCTGTCCTTGGCAAGGAAGAATCATAGGACCATAGATTTAGAGCTAGGAGGGACCTGATTATCTAGTACAATTCCCTAATTTTATGATGAAGAATCTGGTGGGGAGTGAATTTGCCTAAGGCCACACAGCAATTCAAACAAAACCTCCTAGTCTATGACATATTACAAAACAGGAAGTGGGGGACAGTTTTATGAAAACCAGATAAAGGGCCTAAACTATTATAACTTCTTTCTCATTCTTCCCTTCAAACTCCAAGTTTGGGAACCTGGCTGGGGTGAAAACTAAAGGTGTCTGTTGTGGGCACATGCAGGCTCTCTGGAGCTGGTGGTACAGGGGTGATAGATAGTGACAATCATAAAAGTTGAGTAGGTCACAATAGGCTAGGCTGACCCAGATGAGATTTGGGAACCCTGATGATCCCAGGAGAGCCTGAATTTTGTTTTCATGCATAGTCTTGGTCCCTGGGAACAGGAAGAGATGGAGGATGGGCCTCCAATTAGAGAAACACACGAGTCCATTCTTCCCCATTCCTTAATCCTGCTCTTTGGGTACCCTTTCCCTAAATGAAGGAAACAAGGCTAGGAGGAAGAACAAGCTCAGACTAAATTCCACCATGAGGAAGAGGATCAGGACTCTAAGAAATGCTAGGTCGACAAAGCCAAGAATGTCTTCTCATTTTACTGATACTGTTTCCACCAGCTTCTCCCCACCTGACTCACCTGGACTCTTCTTTTTCTTTTTCTGTCCCCCAGCTCTTGATCCCTTTCCTTTGCTTTTTGGTGGCATCTTGGTGTCCTGTAGGAGGAAATGGGCTTGTGTTCAAGTTTGGGGTACTAAGGAGATGCCCTCTACTTTCATTTCAAGGTGACTCTCTTTGGTGGAATAATAATGGGTTATCAGGCTCTTATCCTCTATGTAAAAAAATTCCTCTGGGTCATCTTTTGAAGAAAATAATTTTTTGTATAAGATTGGCTTTGTGCCTGCCTATGCCCCCTTTTTCTCTGCTTTCCCCTACCTATAAGTACCTCCCCAGCTGTGCCTCCTTATCTGTTCTCTGGTGTGTCTCCCCAGAGAGCTCATATTGAAAGGCAGTGGAATGGTCCAATGAGCTGGAATACTGAGGAATGGGTTATATTAGGGGAACCAATCCAGATCAGCAGTAGAGGTGGGTGGGGCTAGTGGCAGGAAGGTTGAGTTTCTGGGCTGCCTTCTGCCCTAGCAACTGAGAAACTTGGGAGTTCCTAGGAAAAATTAACTAGTGAGTTTGTTCCTATTCTCCATGTACTTTCTTCCCTGAATCCATATCCCAGAAGGAACTGCTGAAGAATGACTTGGGGAAGATTGGTTAAGACATTTTTGGAGACCCATCAGTTTGGAACATAAATTTTAAAAAATTTTAAATAGTTTTATTATGCTGATGATAACAACAGCAATGATAACTATTTGGTATAAATCCTATAAGATGAAAAGTTTGAGTTAAAAGATTTCTTCTTAATTTTTCTATTTTTTTGCTTTTATATTACCTACCTGTTACTCTCTGAATATGTTCTCCCCCTACCCATTGAACCATGTTACAAAGAAGAAAAAAGTTCAGCAAAAATAACCAACACATCTAAATTTTATAGTATAATATGCAACATATACTTACAAACACCTCTGCAAAAAAAAGGAGGTGAATATGCTCATCTCTTCTTTTTGAGTAATCTAGTTCTAAAATGTCATGGTTTTATTGCATTTTTTCATTCTTACATTATTGTTGGTTTTGTTTTACTTTTCACCAATATACTTTTATTTATATAACTTTCAGCTCTCAATACATCCTCCCCTACTCAGAGAAGCAACCCTTTTAATAAAGAATTAAAAAGACGGGGCAGCTAGGTGGCACAGTGGATAAAGCACCAGCCCTGGATTCAGGAAGACCTGAGTTCAAATCTGACCTTAGACACTTGACACTTACTAGCTGTGTGACCCTAGGCAAGTCACTTAACCCCAATTGCCTCACCAAAAAAAAAAAAATTAAAAAGACAAAAA
Source organism: Dromiciops gliroides (assembly GCF_019393635.1). NCBI lineage: Eukaryota > Metazoa > Chordata > Mammalia > Microbiotheria > Microbiotheriidae > Dromiciops > Dromiciops gliroides. The sequence continues at coordinate 358,041,037 of NC_057863.1, read as the reverse complement.
AATAAGACTTCAGCAAAACCAACTATCAGATCAACTAAGTCCAACAGTATATGCTGTATTCTACAGACATACTCCCCTTGACAATGCTAAGATGGAAGGGAAATACATTTTCTCATTCCTCCTTTGGGGCCAGGCTTGGTTATTATAATTACACACTGTTCAGTTTAAATCGTTTTTGTTGTTGTTCTTACCATTTACATTTGTAGCACCCACTCCAGGCTACCTCCCCAGAAGGCAGACATTACTATCAGTTTGCAAGGTACTCTGGGTCTACACTGCTGTTGTTATTTGTCTTTCATTAGTTTAGGAGCCCAAGCCAATGGGCTTTCCCTTAATTCAACCAGTAGATGCAATTAGCTCAAAGAAGCTGCTTTTACTAAGATAGAGCAGTAAAAACGTAGCTACAAAACATTTCCCCTATTAAACTTGGGTATGTGTTCCTACAAATACATACAGTACATGAAAAGAATAAGCACAAAGTACAATAGTAGTGTGGTCAAGGCAACTTCATGTTCTCAATATTTATTCTCTCTGTAGTCTTGACACTGCTTTCCTTTGGGCACAGCATTTCTTCCTGTTGCTCAGCTGGGCTCCCAGGGTCTACTCCCTTCCTTAGCTTGCGTCCATTGCCAAGGCTAGTTCTCTCTTGAATTCTTAGTCTTATTTCTTCTTTTGTTGGCAGAGGTCCCATTCCTTGAACTGCTTCCTGTCTCAAGTGACTGCAGAGCTTAGTAAGTTAGCATTTTAGAGGTGATCTAGGGCATGGCTGGTTTATCTGTCAGGCTTCCTCTCTAAGTCCATAAAGGAAAATTTCACACATTTTGAAAAAAGGCAGCAGTGTTAGCATTTTGTTAACACATTATCACCCAATTATTTACCCTTTAGCTTCCTGTCCTTCATTACTTTTTTTTTTTTTTCCTGTGATCACCTAGGTGAGTATAATCAATTTGGTCAGGGACCAGCTCCCTCCCTTACAAAGGCTGTATTCATTTTGTACTTTTTTGTCCTTGTTCTGTTTACTTCATTTTGTATCAGTTCATGGCTTTCCATGTGTCCTCTATTCTTCACATTGTCATGGGGAAAATAGGGTAGGGGGTTTGGGAAGGGGATAGAGGTTAGGGTCCTTAGGAATTCCTCTTTAAAGAATTACACCCGGGGCCGCTAGGTAGCGCAGTGGACAAAGCACCGGCCCTGGATTCAGGAGTACCTGAGTTCAAATCCAACCTCAGACACTTGACACGTACTAGCTGTGTGACCCTGGGCAAGTCACTTAACCCCCATTGCCCTGCAAAAAAAAAAAAAAAAGAATTACACCCTCTTGTACGCAAAAGCAGTTAGAATAAGATGGTAGTTTATTTCGGGGCTGAGGAAGGGAAGGGAAGGGGAGGGAAACCAAGAGAAATCTTTGGATTTCTCATGGAGAGAAAGGCATAGAGCATGGCTCTGAGATACCAGTCTCCTCAAGCAGGAGACTGGCAGGTACCTTTTTTTTGTTTTTTTCGGGGCAATGGGGTTTAAGTGACTTGCCCAGGGTCACACAGCTAGTAATTGTCAAGTGTCTGAGGCTGGATTTGAACTCAGGTACTCCTGAATCCAGGGCCGGTGCTCTATCTACTGCGTCATCTAGCCACCCCTGGCAGGTACTTTTATAGAGGGCTAATGGGGGTGACCATCTGCCTGTGGAAAGTTCCTTTAGTGAGGGAGGACCATCCCCCACTGGTGGTGGCTGGGGGAATTGGGTGAGGGGTGGAGGACCATCCCCCACTGGTGGTAGCTGAAGGGATTGGGTGAGGGGTGGCTGCAGATCTCTTCAACACAAAGGAAGCAGCCACACCTAATCTTATCTATCGCCCCAGGTATGAGGGAGACTAGAATGAATGGTGGGGGTCACAGAACTAGCTCAGTCTGAACTGGTTCTGCTTATCTCTCTAGGCTTTTCTGTCCTCTGGTTTAGTTTTTCAAGAAGAAGGTTCTTTGATGTGCCCCAGAGAATTTCTGGGGTGCCCTGGGCCCATAACAATATTCAGCATGTCTTATGATGTAGCAATTTTCCATTACTTGTGTAACAGTTTAGTTAGCCATTCCCCAATTGATGGATATATACTTTGTTTCCAGTTCTTTGCTCCTACAAAAAAAGTATTGCTATATATACTTTGGTGTATCAAACATTTGTTATGAATCCACTATGTGGAACACATTTTTACAAATAAATATTGTCATGGGGGAAATTGGTTGGTGGGGGTCCTTAGGTATTCCTTTTGTGTGTGTGTGTGTGTGTGTGTGTGAGGCAATTGGGGTTAAGTGACTTACCCAGGGTCACACAGCTAGTAAGTGTTAAAGTGTCTGAGGCCGGATTTGAACTCAGGTCCTCCTGAATCCAGGGCCGGTACTCTATTGGCTGCGCCACCTAGCTGCCCAGTATTCCTTTTTAAAGAATTAAACCCTCTCGCACATAAATCCAATTAGAATAAAATAATCTTTTATTTAGGTGCTAGAGAAAGGAGACCAAGAGAGAAGCCAAGGATTTCTCTCAAGGGGAGATGATTCAGAGACTACTCTCTGAGATATAGCAGGGAGGATATCTTCTATCGGAGAAGTGGAAAATAAGGCTTGTACTGCTCAGAATGAATAGCCTATACTAGAAAGAGCAATGGAATAAGACTGGGGTGATCTGGGTCCTAGTTATAGCTCCACCACTAAATAGCCAAAAATGATTAGTAGCTATACATCTGGTCACAACCTTCTGAGTCTTGGTTTTCTCATTTGTTAATGAAATGATTCTTTTCTCTCTTTTTTTTTTTCTTCCAGGACAATGGGGGTTAAATGACTTGCCCAGAGTCACACAGCTAATGTCAAGTGTCTGAGGCTGGATTTGAACTCAGGTACTCCAGAATCCAGGGCCGGTGCTTTATCCACTGCACCACCTAGCTACCCCTTAATGAAATGATTCAATAGGGACTTTCCAAACCTAAAATCTTGATGAACTGAAGAATCTAGAAATTCTGAGGTTGTTTTGTTTGAGATTTGTGTTTTGTCACTAGCCCTCTTGTATTTTACTTGTCAACTTCATCTGCAAGAAGTCTTCAGTTATTACTTCTGTTATGGGCCCAAAGCACCCCAGAAGTTATCTGGGGTACATCAAGGAACCTTCTCCTTGAGAAACTAAACCAAAGGACAGACACACCTAAGGAGATAAGTGGAACCAGATCAGACTGAGCTAGCTCCGAGACCCCCACCCTTCATTGCAGTCTCCTTCACCCCTAGGGAGATAAGATTGGGTGTGGTTGATACCTTTGTGTCCTGAGGAGATGGCTTGAGAGATCTGCAGCCAACCCTCACCCAACTACTCTAGCCACCACCAGGGGGGATGGTCCTCCCTCAATAGGGGAACTTTCCACAGTAAGACAATCACCTTATTAGAACACCATGGGACCTCTATAAAAGTATCTGCCTGTCTCCTGCTCGAGGAGATTGGTATCTCAGAGCCACACTCTGTGCCATGCCTTTCTCCCCATGAGAAAAAGTCTAATGATTTCTCTCTTGGTTTCCCTTCCCTTCCCTTGCCCCTAAACAAACTACTATCTTATTCTAATTGCTTTTGTGTGCAAGAGGGTGTAATTCCTTTTTTTTTTTTTATTTTATTTTTTTAGTGAGGCAATTGGGGTTAAGTGACTTGCCCATGGTCACACAGATACTAAGTGTTAAGTGTCTGAGGCCGGATTTGAACTCAGGTACTCCTGACTCCAGGGCCCGTGCTCTATCCACTGTACCACCTAGCTGCCCCTTGGGTGTAATTCTTTTTTTTTTTTTTGGCGGGGCAATGGGGGTTAAGTGACTTGCCCAGGGTCACACAGCTAGTACCTGTCAAGTGTCTGAGGTCAGATTTGAACTCAGGTACTCTTGACTCCAGGGTTGGTGCTTTATCCACTGTGCCACCTAGCTGCCCCGGGTGTAATTCTTTAAAGAGGAATTCCTAAGGACCCTAAACCCCTAACCCCTACCCAAAAACCCTACCCATTTTTCCCCCTGACACTTCTATGCAACATTTCTGGTTTTGACCTTTCTCCTAAACTCTAGTCATGCATTTCCAATTCATATACTGGATGTCTCCATATGGATGTTCTTCTAGTTTCTCAAACTTAACATGTACAAAACTGAACTCATTATCTTCCTGAAAAACTAACAATTTTTCTGCAAAACGGATGATTTTGATTACATTAAATTAAAAAATTTTCGTACAAACAGAAGCAATGCATCCAAAATTAGAAAGGAGGCAGAAAGCTGGGAAACAATTTTTATGGCCAGTACTTCTGATAAAGGCCTCATTTCTAAAATATATAGGGAACTAAATCAAATTTATAAGAATCCAAGTCATTCCCCAATTGAGAAATGGTCAAAGGATATGAACAGGCAGTTTTCTGATGAAGAAATCAAAGCTATCTATTCCCATATGAAAAAATGCTCTAAATCACTAATGATTAGAGAGATGCAAATTAAAACAACTTTGAGGTACCACCTGACACCTATCAGATTGGCTAAAATGACAAAAAAGGAAAATAATAAATGTTGGAGAAGCTGTGGAAAAATTGGAGCACTAATGCATTATTGGTGGAGCTGTGAACTGATCCAACCATTCTGGAGAGCAATTTGGAATTATGCCCAAAGGGCTATAAAGCTGTGCATACCTTTTGACCCAGCAATACCACTTTTGGGTCTTTTCCCCAAAGAGATCATGGAAAAGGGGAAAGGACCCACATGTACAAAAATATTTATAGCTGCTCTTTATGTGGTGGCAAGGAATTGGAAGTTGAGGGGATACCCATCAATTGGGGAATGGCTGGACAAGTTGTGGTATATGAATGTAATGGAATACTATTGTGCTGTAAGAAACGATGAGCAGGAGGAGTTCAGAGAAACCTGGAGGGTCTTGTGTGGGCTGATGATGAGTGAGATGAACAGAACCAGAAAAACATTGTACACAGTATCATCAACATTGTGTGTTGATATACTGTGATGGACTATGTTCTTCTCACCAATGCAATGGTACAGAAGAGTTCCAGGGGACTCATGATAGAAGAGGATCTCCAAATCCAGGAAAAAAAAAAGAACTGTGGAGTATAGATGCTGATTGAACCATACTATTTCTTTTGTTTTTGGTGCTGTTGTTTTTCTATTTTGAGGTTTTTCCTCATTGCTCTGATTTTCTCTTATAACATGATTAATGCAGAAATATGTTTAATGTTATTATATATATATATATATATATATATATATATATATATATATATATATATATATATATATATATATATATATATATAACCTATATCAGATTACCTGCTGTCTAAGGGAAGGGGAGGGAGGGGAAGGAGGGAGAAAAATCTGAAATTGGAAAGCCTGTATAAACAAAAGTTGAGAACTATCTTTACATGTAACTGGAAAAAAACCAAAACAACAACTAACCATTTTTCTCAATTTCCAAACTCTTGTTAATGGTTCATCATTTTTCCAGTCATATTGGGATCAAAGCTTTGACTCCTTTGTTCTCCATAACAAACACCAAATCCCATAGATTCTACCTGGGTAGTATCTGTTGCATCTGGTCCTTCCTTTCTATTCTTACTACCATTACCTTAGTTGAGAAGCTTTTTGCCTCTCATTTGGACTTTTTCAAAGCTTTACTATTGTTAACCTGAAAATTAATGAAAACAATCAACATAGCAAAATTAAAGTATTTAACTGGGACAGAGGAGTTGCAACTCATAATACCACACAGCAGGTGCTAGAGTACCCGAAGATGGGAACTGGGGACAAGATTTATATGAAATACCAGAACAGAGAGAGCCATGAGATTGCCTTTGGGAAGAATAAGTTTCTCACATTTTCACCAGATGGGTTCATTTGCATAATAAGTTAAAGATCTGGAGGAAACCTTGGGAATCTCAGGAGGAAGAGAGTTTGGGGGGAGGGGAAATGGAGGGTATTACAAATCAATCAGAAGAAAAAAACACAAATTAATCAGAATCGGGGAGCTAGGTGGTGTAGTGGATAAAGCACCAGTCCTGGATTCAGGAGGACCTGAGTTCAAATCCGGCCTCAGATACTTGACATTTACTAGCAGTGTGGTGATCCTGGGCAAGTCACTTAACCCTCATTGCCCTGGAAAAAAAAAACCCACAAAACCAAAAACCAAAAAACAAATTAATCAGAAATCAGAATATAATGTTGGGTCACCCCAGGAAATTCATTGGCCTGGGAACAAAACTAGATGGAATTCAGTCTGTTCTTGATCAATTGTGTTTGTCACTAATTAGTCTTCCTGTCTTTTATATCTTCTTTCTTTAACATATTCTACAAAGCATTGCCAATATACCTTTGATTACATCACTCAAATACTGTCAAGTGGATCTCTGATATGATCAATTTGGGTATTCTCTCCAATGATGCAGATTACAATCCATCTATGCTTTCTCATGTTGTGTGACTTTTTTTTTCTTCTAGTTTTTTGTGGGGCAATGAGGGTTAAGTGACTTGCCTAAAGTCACATAGCTAGTAAGTGTCAAGTGTCTGAGGCTGGATTTGAACTCAGGTCCTCCTGAGTCCAGGGCTGGTGCTTTATCTACTGCATCACCTAGCTGCCCCCTTGTTCTGTGACTTTCAATGTTTGTTTTTTTTTCAGGGCAATGAGGGTTAAGTGACTTGCCCAGAGTCACACAGCTAGTAAGTGTCAAGTGTCTGAGGTTAGATTTGAACTCAGGTCCTCCTGAATCCAAGGCCAATACTCTATCCATTGCGCCACCTAGCTGCCCCCTGTTCTGTGACTTTTTTTTTATTCATGTTCTCCCATAAGTTTGCTACAGGGATCTACCCTGTGTACTGGAGGTCTTCCTTGTTCTTCTTGACAGCTTAAGGAGGGATACTAGTGGTTCACTCTGATTATCTTGTTATCCCTCAAATTTATTAAGTAACTAGCCCATTTTTCTTCCTATCCTAAAGTTCCTTGATGATATATTTTACTCTTGTTATTCAAAAATTCCCACTGGTTGTGTTTCAGTCTGATCACATCCATCCTTCACCTCTACATTGCCCTCTATGTGATATAAATGTTTAATTATTCAGAGTCTTTTTGTATTCCATTTCTTGCTAGCATAAAGCAATACAAATGACAAGTTAGCATTAAAAAGATGTGCCACTGTTTCCAGGGTATAGCTGGGGTCATTAAAGGAGATTTGCAGTTTCATTAAGGCAATCCAGACCTCTCTTCTCATATCTTATTGTCCCTAACTCAGTGTCCAGTTGTGTCTGACTCTTCCTGACCCCATTTGGGGTTTCATTGGCAAAGATACTGGAGTGGTTTGCCATTTCCTTTTCCAGCTCATTTTACAGATGAGGAAACTGAGGCAACAGGGTTAAGTGGCTTGCCGAGAGTCCCACAGCTACTAAGTGTCTGATTTGAACTCAGGAGGGTGAGTCTTCCTGACTCCAGGCCTGGCACTCTATCCACCGTACCACCTAGCTGCCCTCCAGATAGATATAATTATGGACAATAGTAGTGAGGCACAAATTTAGAGAATAAGTTCTATAAATTATCATTATCATTATTATTTTTTTTTTGTGGGCAATGAGAGTTAAGTGACTTGCCCAAGGTCTCACAGCTAGTGTCAAGTGTCTGAGGTCAAATTTGAACTCAGGTCCTCCTGAATCCAGGGCCGGTGCTTTATCACGGCATCATCTAGCTGCCCCAAACTCTATAAATTATCCATCAAAATGCATGTCATAACCTGGGCAATAGAAATTAATCATCCACTTCTTTCCTGCTTTCTTCTTTCCTTCTTTCCTGTTCTTTCCTTCATGGATGGTCAGGATAAACTATTTTGAGTGTTATGACTATATCTTGTAGGATTCTTTGCATTGTTTTTAGGGCATAATGAAATAACATCTGCTAACAGGAGCATATATGGACCTTATCATAGTAACTGAACAAAAACTTCAACTTCAACTTCATGCTGGATTATTTCCATCATGGTGGTGAACATCTTTGGTAAGCAAACATCTCCTTTTTTTATGCTTCAGCTGACATTGGTGATCAGAGGGTCATCAAAAAGGGTTATTTTTGCTGTTATAATTCACAAAGTTTTAAATGATTTTAATGTATGGATAGGAGATACATTGTTGAAAAAGAGCTTTTAAGATATCATTGTGGGCAGCTAGGTGACACAGTGGATAAAGTACCAGCCCTGGATTCAAGAGGACCTGAGTTCAAATCCGGCCTCAGACACTTGACACTTAACTAGCTGTGTGACCCCCCGCAAGTCACTTAACTCTCATTGCCCTGCAAAAAAAAAGAAAAAAAAGATATCATTGTACTCTTCAAAATCAAATGCATTTGACAATCAACAAACAAGAACCGGGAGTTCTTATATTTTCTATGTCTTTCAGGCAATTGCAAAATAGTAAAGGTGTTTTCCATTGTTCAATATCAATAGCAGAATCCTGCTTGTTTCCTACTAATATCCTCATTAAAGATGTCTTTGATTTGTGTATAAATTATTTTCTTAAATATTTTGCATAGATGGCAAAATAGATATATAGGGCTGTCTAATGTTCTTTCACTTCCTTTTTTTTTGGGGGGGGGAATATGAATAAATTCTAAGATAACTCCCCCCATTTTATATTCCTCCTTTTCTTTAGATACCCTGTACACTGATTCCTCAATGCTTTCACAATTATGTTATCTTCAGCATAGATCTCCTATATATTAATTTGATCCAATCCAGCTGCCTTTCAAACGTTCTCTTTAGCATCTTGTTGACTTCCCCTATAGGCACATATGGAACTGTGATGTTATGAATTAATGAAAAAGCATTATTGTCATGGGGGAAATGGTTGGTGTGGGGGTCCTTAGGTATTCCTCTTTAAAGAATTACACCCTTGGGCAGCTAGGTGGCGCAGTGGATAAAGCACCACGCCGGATTCAGGAAGCTCTGAGTTCAAATCCGACCTCAAACACTTGATACTTACTAACTGTGTGACCCTGGGAAAGTCACTTAACCCCCATTGCCCAGCAAAAAAAAAAAGAAAAAAAAATTACACCCTCTCAAACACAAATCCAATTAGAATAAAATAATCTCTTTAAGCACTAGAGAAAGGAAACCTCAAGAGGGGTCTTGAGGGGAGATAGTTCCAGACATGGTTCTCTGAGTTACCTATCTCCCCAAACAGGAGAAAAGCCATAGCTTTTATAGATGGTAGATGGGGGCGATCACCTGAGAGTGGAATGTCCCTTACTGGGGGTGGGCTGGGAGAAGCTCTGTGAGGGGTGGTTGTTAGAGCTATTTCTGTTCCCTTGGTGCCACTCAGGCAGCAGCCATGCCTAATGGCATTATCTTCCAGAGGGTTGGGGGAGATTGGAAAGAAGGGTGGTGGTCCTGGAGTTAACTTAGTGAGCTGGTGCTGCTTTATCTCCCTTGTTTCTTTAGGTGTGTCTGTCCTTTGGTTTAGCTTCTCAAGGAGAGTCACCCCAGACCTGTGTCCTTTAGTTTAGCTAGCCAGTTTCCTAATCTCATAACAATTGCTATGTGTCAAATATTGTCTTAAGCACTTGGGATACAAATGCAAAAGGAAAGACAGTTCCTGCCTTCGAGGAGTTTACATTCTAATAAGGAGAAACAACATAGAAAGGGCAATGAAGGCTAGGCAGTGGGCCTTTTGGTTCTGAATGTTATAGGAATGGTAAATGAGGCTATAAAGGATTAGATGGACATATCTCTTCCAGGAGAAAATGGCTCAGTTGCATGAACTGACAAAGGTATGAGAAAACCTATTGCACTAGAACTGTGTATAGTCTTGGTTGGAGCTCCCTCTAGTGGGATTTCTGCTTTTGACCTCCATCTACCCTTTGGGTAATTCTCCACTGAAGGGGGAAGGAGAGGAAGAACTGTTGGTAATGGAAGTTGGGAGAAAAAGATTACAGATTTACTGTCCTTCTCTTGGCCTGTAAGCTACTCCTTGCCACTCCAACCCAAATTCCATTATCATCTCATCTACTTGGGTAAAAGACTTGGCCAGTGTTAAAAGCTGCAAAAGCTCCAATGGCCTGTTCTGGCAGGAATTAAGGCACCTGATGAATCTGTCTCTGGATAATTCTTCCTTCCTCTCTCCACCCTCTTCTCAATATCAGAAATAAATCTGCAGGAACAAGTACATCATCTGAAATTAACACCATACTTCCTCTGAGGAACAGGCCATGGAGATTCAGCAGAAGCCCATTCACATTTATTTACCTTGTAGTGGCATTGGGTACTCTTCTAGGTACTCCAGACATTTAATAGGACTGGAAGAAGACACTAACATTGGCCAGAATAGATAATCCATGTACATATAGGTATTATTGAATTGATTTCTTAAATCTCTATAACTTTTCTTCCAAAGATTTCAAAACACAATACTTCCCCATCACACACACACACACACACACACACACACACACACACACACACACACGCTTTGGTGTACAGTATTGTAGAGTCTACACAATAGCCAAACTATAATCGTCACTGTCCCTTCATACATTGTACCATTTCCTAACTCTGTACTTTTGCTCATGCCCTTTTGTTTTGTTTTGTTTTTTGGTGAGGCAGTTGGCATTAAGTGACTTTCCTAGGGTCACACAGCTAGTAAGTGTTAAGTGTCTGAGGCTGGATTTGAACTCAGGTCCTCCTGACTCCAGGACCAGTGCTCTATCCACTGCAACACCTAGCTGCCCCTTGCTCATGCACCTTTAACTGGCCCTCCCTCTCCCTAGTTCTACCTATCATCCTTCAGGGTTTAGTTCAAATACTCCCTCCTCTGAGCCTGCCAGGTAAAAGTTATTTCTCCATCTTATCTCATAGCACTTTATACTTTACTTACATAGTTATCATATCTAATTTATATTATATCCATCATGGTTAGTCTCGATAATATGAAGCTCAAAGACTAAGTGGCAAAAAGCATATCACATCTATCACATCCAGGAAATGTATGATCAGAAAAGGAGGTAAGCTAATCTTGTAGTAAGAACAAAAGAGAAAATGGGGGGCCAGTGCTCATACTGGTACTCATGAAATGTTAAAATACTTAGAGGAAGGTGTCTAGCATGTAGAATGGATTCTTGATGGATGATTTATTGGATGATATAGGCAAATGAGTTAAACAGGATGCAAGGCATGGATACATGTTGATCTGTTATCACTGAAAGGGCTACCTACATCAATGAGTTCACAGCTCTCATTGTATCTGTGCATGTCAGATCTTTTCCTATTAGATTGTAAGATCCTTAAAGGCTAGACACCTTATTTATCTTTATATCTTCCTAAGTGCCTAAAACATGGACAATTAATAAGTACTGAAATAAAAGAATGAATGAATTTTATTTGTCTTTTCAGAAGAGCTTCAAGGTAATCAACAGAGATTCCTGTCCTCATCAAAAAGTCTATTTGTGAAACAGGTACTATGCTGAATACTCAAAGTCCAAGATTTGATGATGCAGCAAACAACATATAGACAATAGAGAAAATACTGTAATACTCTTATGATTTACAAATTATACTACACACATGAAAATAGAACGGCCTTTAGGATAGGAAATGAGTATATTCTCTTCTTTGCAGGTGAAATGAAACAGTAGATGGGGGCAGCTAGGTGGTGCAGTGGATAGAGCACTGGCCCTGGATTCAGGAGGACCTAAGTTCAAATCTGGCCTCAGACACTTAATACTTACAAGCTGTGTGACCCTGGGAAAGTCACTTAACCCTCATTGCCCTGCTCCACCCCCAAGAAAAGAAGTGAAACAGTAGAACTCATGATATACTAGATAATTTATGAACACAGCTTAGAACCCGGTTTGGAATCCTACCTTTCATACTTTCTATACCTTACAGAAATACAGAAGGGAAAGTGGTTTTATCAATAGCTGATCTTTTTATTAAGTTTAGAAAGGATGGGGACATCATCCTTGCAAGTCTCTGGATATTCAGTCCAAAGGCCCCTCTCTGTATTAAGAGTTATATGTAGGGGCAGCTAGGTGGCACAGTGGATAAAGCACTGGCCCTGGATTCAGGAGTGCCTGAGTTCAAATCCGGCCTCAGACACTTAACACTTACTAGCTGTGTGACCCTGGGCAAGTCACTTAACCCCAATTGCCTCATTAAAAAAAAAAAAGAGTTATATGTAGAACCAATAGAGAAAGCAGACCACCCTTTCTTTTCTTTTGTATTTTCAATGTGAGAGATAGGACCCATACAAAAAGGATGTAGAAATAATTTTAAATAGCAGAATGAAAACCACATATATAAATGCTGAAGGGATACTATATATTCTAATTTGAAGCATACTGAAGAAGATATGATTTGGGAAAAAGTCCACCAGATTAGTTACATCAAAGTGGACCTTAGGAGGAAAGATATATGTGTATATATATATGTATATATGTATATATATATGTATATATATATTTTTTTCTCCCAAGGTCCTTTTATTCTCACACTAACACACTAGATACACACACACACACACACACACACACACACACATATATATATATATATATATATAAAACCTTTCAAAAGAACTTCAGTTAGTTTAACCCTGATTACAGGTCAGAGGTGCCTGGTTTAATAATTTTTTAAAAGTGCAGGAACAGAGGCTAGTTACACATTCATTTATTCTTTCATTCAAAGAAGAGTATAGGGGCAGCTAAGTGGCACAGTGGATAAAGCACTGGTCTTGGATTCAGGAGGACCTGAGTTCAAATGTGACCTCAGACCCTTGACAACCCTGGGCAAGTCACTTAACCCTCATTGCCCCAACAAAAAACCAAAAACAAAACAAAGAAGAGTATATTGTACTATTAGTTCAATTAATAGTATATCAATTAATTAATAAAATACAACACTATTATAAATGTGCTGTACCATGTGCTGTAGGAGCTACAAAAATGAATGACATACTTGTCCTTGATGATTTTACAATCTAACAGAAAACACATGTACATGTGTGTGCATATATGTGTATGTGTGTATATATATGTATATATGTGTATGTGTGTATATATGTGTGTGTGTATATATATGTATATGTATATATGTGTATGTATGTGTATATATATATATATATATATAAAACTAGAAATACACACAGTAGGGAGCTATGAACAAGGTGCTATAGGAGTTCAAAGCAAGGAGTGGTTTAAAGTAGTAAGCACTGAGATGGGTCAAATTTAATGAAGGATAAAGAAGATTTCCATGGATGTGGATGACAGAAATATCCAGGATAAATAATGAGATAGAAAACAGCACCTAGATTAGGGGGTCTTAACCTTTTTTTGTGTCATGGACATATTTGGCAGTCTGGTGAAGCCTATGGATCTATTCTCATAATAATGTTTTTAAATGTATAAAATAAAATACACAGGATTATAAAGGAAACCAATTATATTGAAATGCAGTTATCAAGATATTAATAAAACAAGGTCATGGACCCCAGGTTAAGAACCTCTGACTTAGAAGCCTTTGATGACTTGACCCAGTCATCTGACCCAGAAGAACTACATCTTCAGGTGCTGAAAGAAAGGTCAGGTGTGATTGCTGAGTCACTATCAGCAATGTTTAAAAAAATAGGAAAATAAGAGAAGTGCCACAAGATTAAGTAATGGCAAGTGTTGTCTCAGTTTTCAAAAAGGGGAAGAAATCAGAGTTTGTAAACTATAGGCCTGTGAGCTTGACTTTGATTGCTGGAGAAATTCTAGAACAGATCATTAAAGAGATGGTTAATGTATGCTTAGTGATGCAGTGACTACCAAGAACTTTATCAAGAACAGACCATGTCAGACTATCTTCATTCATTTTTTGGACAGGATTTCCAAACTAGCAGATGAGGGGAATGCCAGGGAGCTAACACACTGATTGGTGGGCTCAGGATCCAATGGGATCTTGACAGACTAAAGTTTTGGACTGAATCTTGTAAGATGAAATCCAGTAAGGATAAATATGTGCTTGTTGACTTGACAAATACAGGACAGGGTTTGTCTGAAAAAAGATCTGGGTTTTTTTTTTTTTAGTGGACTACAAGTTCACTAGGAGTCAGTACTATAGTACAGTAGTCAAAAAAGCTAATGTGATTTGGGGTTGCATTGAGAGAGGTATAACTTCAAGGGACAAGGAGATGACAATCCTTCTGGATTCTGCCCCTGTCAGATCACATTTGGAATATTGTGTTCATTTCTGGGTACTGCAGTTTAAGGAAGATATTAAAAAATTAGACTATCCTGAGGAGAGCAACAACAGTGGTGAAGGTTCTTGAGTCTATATCATGAAGCAATTAAAGATGTTCAGTTTAGATAAGATTTAGAGGAAACTTGATAGCTATGGTCAAATATTAAAGGATTGTCATGTTAGAGATTAGACTTGTTCAGTTTGACTCCAGAGGACAAAACTTGGAATGATGGGGGGAAAATTGCAAAGAGGCAAATTTAGAATTGACATCAAGAAAAATTTCCCAGCAATTAGAACTGTCTCAAAGTGGGATGAGCTGCCTCTAGAGGTGATAGATATTCCTTCCTTAGAAGCCTTCTAGCAGACCACATATTGGGTATATTATAATGGAGATTCCTTTCATGGCTGGGTGGGACTAGATGGCTACTGAGGTCTCTTTAAACAATCACACTCTGTCATTGTGTGTTGAAAGTAGTGGGATGGTGGTGTTTGTAGTGGAGAAGAGATGGATGACAGACAAGGGATATTACCTACCAAGGTAACAAGACTGGAAAGTGTTGAGAGTCGGCTGGGAATAGTCTAATTCATATAGAGGATATGTATACAGAGTAGAGAGAGATAAAGCTGGAATGCTATTATAGTGTCAGGGGAGGTTATCTTTTGCTCTCTAACTGATAAAACCCAGAGTTGAAGTGATGAGTTCAATACCATACAACAAAGGTAAGGTTGGGCCAGAACATGGAAGGTATTGAATGTAAGGCCAAGGAATTTAATTACTAAGTGGGCAATGGGAATTTTGAACAGGAAAGTCACCTGATTAATCTTGTAGTAACATTGAGGATAGCTTCAAGAGGGGAAGAGACTGGAGACAGGAAGTCTAAGAAGCTAATGCAATAGTGAGAGTTGAGAGATAATGAAGACCTGAAATAAGGTAGTGACAATTGCAACATAACATCCTGCTTCTTTAGCGTCTCAGCTCTTGTTTTTGCTGGATTTTTGTTTTTTCTTTGTCCCTTTGTCCCTAAGCCCAGAATTAATGAGGAAATTTTTGCTTCTGGGAACTGATAGTGTCTTCTTCTTCTTCTTTTTTTTTGGTGAGGCAATTGGGGTTAAGTGACTTGCCTAGGGTCACACAGCTAATAATTGTTAAGTGTCTGAGGCCAAATTTGAACTCAGGTCCTCTTGAATCCAGGGCCGGTGCTCTATCCACTGCACCACCTAGCTGCCCCAAGTGTCTTCTTTGTAACTGACCTCAGAAAAAGGGGGTTTGAACTATAGAATCACGATGTCAGAAAGGTAAATTCAGTTAACTAGTATTTATTAAGTGCCTATTACATATTATGCTATGCTAATTGCTGAGGATACAAAGAATGGCAATCTAATGGTAGAGGCAGCATGCAAATAACTAAGTACAAACAAGATATATACAGGATAAATTGGAGGTAATCAACAAAGTTTTAATTGAATTGTAGAATCAGGATGTCAGGAAGGTTCCTTTCTTACCCAGATAAAATTGACTTCCTTTATCACTGCAGTGGTTTGGGGAAAAGGCAGGATCTGGGGGTGGGATCAGGGTTTTACTTCCCACAGACTTGCAGCTGTGGAGCCTAAAGTTCAGAGCTACCAAGGTATGACAAGGGACTTTTTTTTTTGACAAGGGACTTTTTATGGAGGAAGACTTAGTTCCTTTTTCAAAAACCTTCCCAACCAAACCATTTGAAAATAAGATGAATCAGTGAAGTGGTAGAGTGTATCAGCTCAGGGAAATAAGTCATTTTTACTCCCCAGTTGAAAGAACTGAGGATACTTGGATTTCAGAAGACTGGAGATATGGCAAAAACATGAAGAGTGCAGAGTGGTATAATGAAAAGAGCATTGGATTTGGTATAAGAGGGTTTGGATTTTAATGCTGGCTATGCTTACCACCAGAATGATCTTAGGAAAGTAACGTTTCTGAGAAATTTCTCCACCTCTAAAATGAGGAAATTAGACCATAGTCTCTAAGTTTCTTTCAGTACTAAATTCGATGAACTGTTTACAAGTATTTGAAAGTGGAGCGCGGGGGGGGGGGGGGGGGGGGGGGGGGGGGGGCGCGCAGCTAGGTGGTGCGGTGGATAGAGCACCGGCCCTGGAGTCAGGAGGACCTGAGTTCAAATCCGGCCTCAGACACTTAACACTTACTAGCTGTGTGACCCTGGGCAAGTCACTTAACCCCAGTTGCCTCACAAAAAAAAGAAAGTGGAGCAGGAATTAGGTTTATTTTACTTGACTCCAGAAAGCAGATGCAATGTGTAAACTCCACGTAGAGAAAAGCTTGCTAACAAGTAGAGCTCTCCAAAAGTGGAATGGAGGAAATGAGAGTTCATTTTTCTTCTAGTAGAGTACCTAGTACTGCTCATGTTCCAGTTGGAATGGACCATTTCTTTGGTCCTTTCATGTTCTGAGATTCTATGGGCAGGCAAAAGAGCCCCAAAACAGAAGTTTATGATTAGAAATGCTGCTTTCAGATTACGTAGGCAAGGTCTTCGCATCTCGTGCAACAAGTAGAGGAAGAGAATCTTGCTTAAAGCAGAAATTCAATTCCAAGAAAAGGAACACAGTGTCCCAAACCCAAAAGAGGAAATGTGTTATTTTTGTGCGTGAGGGGCGGGGAGCATGGAAAAGAGGTTAAGAGCCCTAACCCTGAAGGTCTTTCTAGGGGCCCCAAAGGGTTTGCAGGGCAAATGATTCTATCCCCCCCAATCCTCCTCCTCCTCCTCCTCCTCCAATATGGTGGTAGGGTTGTAATAATTTACCTCTCTAACAAACAATTAAGACCTCAAGGAGAAAGCGTCAAAATTCCATCCAGGGAAGTTGGGACCCTTAGGTCTAAGATCCCTCCAGATCTTTAAGCCCATTACCCACATAAAACATGGTGGCCTGAGCTTCCCGCCTGCCTTCTACGCATGCTCCTCTCCACCCACCTGCAGGGTCACCCTACCCACCCCGCCCACCTCCGGCCCAGAATGTGGGGCGTGACTTGATGGCGGGCCCCACCGCCAACTTCCTCCTATCTTCGCCAGCTTCCCCCCCCCCCAACTTCTGGATTAACTTCACGAGGTGCGAGGAGAAGGCAGTGGGGGCGGCTGACAATTCCTCTAAATAAAGCGTGCCCCTTCCCAGCTCTCTGCCTCCAGCGTCCTGTCAGCGTGTTCGTTTTACGACCCCAGCGCACGCACGCGACGCCTCCCTTCCCCAGTCCGGGAGCGTGCACGCGCGCGCCGGAAGCTTGCCCTCAGCCTCAGAGTGGAGGAAAGCCGAGACGGGGGATGGGAAGGTGGGGGTTGCTCTACCTCCGAGACGCCTTCGCCTAGCCCCTCTTTAAAGGGACGCGCGCGCGCCCGCGTTGGTATGCGCGCTCCTCCCGTCCCCACTCCTTCCGCGCACCGCCCCCTGCCCTCCCCTTTCCGCGCACCGCCCCCTGCCCTCCCCTCTGGACTAGCGCTCCGCCCTGGCCCCCGAGAGCCGGTGGCGGCGGCCGGCAGAGGGAGGCTCCGCCTCCGGTCCCCTCCCTCTTTCCTCTCTCCCTCCCTCCCTCCCTTCTTCCTTCCTTCCTTCCTTCCCTCTCTCGGTGCCGGGTTCCCGGGTGGGTTTCCCCCCGCTGCCCCGAGCCTCCCCGGGCCATGGCCGGCAACGTGAAGAAGGGCGCCGGGGCCGGGGGCGGCGGCGGCTCCGGGGGCTCGGGCTCGGGCGGCCTGATCGGGCTCATGAAGGACGCCTTCCAGCCGCACCACCACCACCACCACCTCAGCCCCCACCCGCCTGGAGCGGTGGACAAGAAGATGGTGGAGAAGTGCTGGAAGCTCATGGACAAGGTGAGGGGGCTCGGGCCGGGCCGGGGGAGGGGAAGCCGAGAAGGTGGGGGAGGGGCCGGGGGCTGAGGAGGCCGGCGCAGCTGGGACCCCGGAGCTGTGCCGGGGGTGGGTGGACTCTGAACTGGGGCGATGGGGCGGGGGCGGGGGGGGTGTCTAAGAGCAGGGGCTTAGGGGTTTGGCATGGAGCTGGTGAGAGTTGGAGCAAAGGGTTTCTCAAGCCTAGAAAGAGGAAGTCTCCAGGGAGTGGGTCAGGGGATCCAAGGATAGATGGGGCTGCAAAAACAGAGGGGGTGGATGTGTGGGTAGGGTCACGAAAAGGGTCTCGGGGGTGGGGGGCAAGTTGGAAGAAGAAGACCAGGGACATTTGATTTACTAGAGACTTGAAGAGCCTGTGGATCATCAAGATATGGCTATGAATTATGATTTAGTTAGATCTGGAATTAGTTGTTAAAATATGCCAAGCGTTGGTGAGTTTTGTTTTTGTTTTTGCCTTTTCATTATGGTAGAGCATATGGTTTCCCTTGTATTTTAATAGACTAACAAGAAGGAAATTGGGATGTAAGGTGCCTAGTGGGGGCAGGGAAGGAACTTTATTCTCTAGATATATCAGATGACTTAAGTTTGACTTTAAAAACATTTTTTTTTAGTTTTTTTTTCTGTGAAATATTATATATGCTGGTATTTATAGACTGAATTGATTTGTGGGCTGATTTAACTAGTTCTGGTCCAATGCATCATCTCCTGGGAGATGAAATGACTGAGGAAGCTGAGCTGCATGCATACCCCTTGTAGTCTAACTTTTTTTCTGGCTTCCTTTGGCTACTGATTAGACTCTTTCTTAGGCCTTGATGCTGATTTAACTTGATTAGCAGTACAACCCGAGGAAACTTTTTCCTTCACTGCCACAAATGATAGAAAATAATTCATGAACCCTTCTGTATTTTAACCACTTTTAAGTTTAGTGATCAGATCTTTACTCAAAGAAAAATAATACAAGTATCCAAGGTATTTGAAACAATGTCAAACCAATCTGGACTATTAGGGAGAATTCAACACGGAGTCACTTTAGGAGGGTGGAAGTGAACAACTGTTATAATATAGACAGTGTTGTTATTTCCTCTAGTAATTGTCAGAATGTAGACAGTTGGTATTTCCTGTAGTGTAGAAGAGGTTGTGTGATTCTTTGCATGTCACTGTTCTTTGGTTCCTCATTTGTAAATTTCTCACCCAGCTGGTTTGGAAAAACAGCTAATAGGTCATTGTGATAAGGTGTGATACAAATACTTAATAAGCCCTTTGTTATGAATTAACAGCTTTGTTTCATATCTGCAATTTAAAAATCATTCCATAAAATTTTCGATGTTATAGTCGCTCATCTAAAGAACTGGCATTTTCATTCATGATACATGTATCTGTCTGATAGAGATCATATGCACAGTGGCCAAAGATCAGCTGCTCTCAATGTTCTTGCAAGATTTAGCTTACTGGTGCTAAAATGTTAATTTCATTTTTAGTCATTGATGTAATAAAGATTCTATAAAAAGTTATCTGCAAAAGACCTCTCGACATCATTTTTCTTGGCTTTGAATATTTCTTTCTATCTGAAGTACTTGTAGTTTAAATTTTATAGCAAAGAGTTGACTTTAGAAAAGAAAAATTTGAATTTCAAATTAGTAACCTTAATCAGGGGTTGGGGTGCAATATATACAAAATTTTAGAGATGGAGACTTTTCCTCAGAACCATAAAGTTCTCATATTTTCCTAAAAATCTAGATATGTATATGTTCTGCTAAGTTATTTTTTTTAATTAATAAAGTATTTTATTTTTTTTTTCCGTTACATGTAAAGATAGTTCTCAACTTTTGTTTATACAAGCTTTACAATTTCAGATTTTTCTCCCTCCCTCCCCTCCCTCCCCCCTCCCCTAGACAGCAGGTAATCTGATATAGGTTTTATATATATATATACATATATATATACACACACACATAATAACATTAAACAAATTTCTGCATTAATCATGTTATAAGAGAAAAAATCAGAGCAATGATGAAAAACCTCAAAATAGAAAAAAAAACAGCATCAAAAACAAAAGAAATAGTATGGTTCATTCAGCAGCTATACTACGCAGTTCTTTTTTTTTTTTTTCTTGGATTTGGAGATCCTCTTCCATCACAAGTTCCCTGGAACTCTTCTGTGCCATTGCATTGGTGAGAAGAATATAGTCCATCACAGTAGATCAACACTCAATGTTGATGATACTGTGTACAATGTTCTTCTGGTTCTACTCATCTCACTCATCATCAGCCCACGCAAGACCCTCCAGGTTTCTCTGAACTCCTCCTGCTCATCATTTCTTACAGCACTATAGTATTCCATTGTATTCATATACCACAACTTGTCCAGCCATTCCCCAATTGATGGGCACCCCCTCAACTTCCAATTCCTTGCCACCCTAAGTTATTTTTTAATAGCTTCATCAAATCTTTTCCTAGTTTTAGTATGTTGAATTTTTATTCTTCAGAATGTTTGTAGCCATTTGCATCAGAATAAAGAAACTGCCAGCCTTTGGGTTCAAAAAATGCCTTTGGCAGTTCCTAGGGAAGGGAAGTTTTCAGCTGAGATTCTTACCTTATCTTAGTATGAACTCTTAGAATTTTTGGAGGCTGTTTCCATTCTTCTTATTTTTCCAGGAGGGTCAATTATTATGTGATCAATCTACATTCCACAGCATATATTTGACAGAATTGAAATGAAAACTGGTATTTGTTTTAAAAGGTGTTGATCAGGGGGCAGCTAGCTGGCGCAGTGGATAGAGCACTGGCCCTTGGAGTCAGGAGGACCTGAGTTCAAATTTGGCCTCAGATACTTAACACTTACTAGTTGTGTGACCCTGGGCAAGTCACATAACCCCAATTGCCTCACAAAAAACCAAACCAAACCAAAACAAAAAGGTGTTGATCAGTCCTAAGATGAAATTTGGCTTCCATATTTTATGTACACAGGGAAGGGAAAGAGGAAAGGAAAGAAAGAGAATAAGCATTTATATAGCATCTACTATGTGCCAAGTACTGTTCTAAGTGCTTTACAAATATTCTCATTTGATCTTTGCAACAACCCTTCAAGGTAGGTGCTTTTATTCCCATTTTAACTGTTGAGGAAACTGAGGCAAACAAACTTGCCTAGGATTACACAGGTAGTATTGGGAAGTGGATTTGAACTCAAATCTTCCTGACTCTAGGTTCTATATTCTATCCACTGTACCACCTCCATATCTCTATCTACCCTTGATGCCCCAAATCTAACATTAAATAGCAAATCTTTGGGGGAATGGAGTTTTGCAGTGGCATGGTTACTGAGCAATAGGATTGTTAAGCAGGGAGTTTTCTGTTATTCCAATACAAATTGGTATTGGATAAATTCATGTATAGCCTCCTATTCTTTCCAGAGTGGAAGTTGCTTGGGAAAGGATTTAATTCTTAAGTAGACAATGTGAAAGTGCTAGTGGGAAAGGTTATTTAAGTTGACTTAAGTTCACAAATAAAGTATGCATGACTAATTACCAACAATCCTGAGACTGACTCAATACATTTATGAGGTGTATGTGTGTATGCTGGAAGCAATGGACTTGGAGCCCCTGGTTACAAATCTGAAATCAATTATTAAGTATTTATAATGATTTAAACCCTTGTGATGCAAGAAGAGGTTCAAAATTGGCTCTTTTCTTCAAGGAGCTCATGTTCTAATGAGGGCGATAACATGAGAATAATTAGGTATATACAGATTACATGGGAGCTTATCTCAGAAAGAAAGGTAACAGACCTAGAACTGCTGTTTTGTAGAACAAGGTTGAGCTTTGAACTGAGATTTGAAGGAAGTGAGTGGGGGAGTTCGGAAGGTAGAGGTGAGCAAGGGAGAGCTTTCCACAGATGGGGGACAGCCAGTGAGAAGGCATGGAGATGTAGATGGAGTGTCTCGTTGGAAGAACAAGATCACATAGCTGGATTGTAGTATATACTGGTAGAGATAACTAAATTGTGAGAAGACTGGAAGGGTAGGCAGGGGTCAGATTATGAGCCTTGCACTCTTGAAAGGAGAGAAAGGATGCTTGACCCAAGAAAGTAGCAGTTCAAGTACTGCAGCTTTCCTTAGGGTAGTTGTGACACCTCATTGTACCTCAGGATCATCAATATTCCCTTTAAAGTGTTGTAAATTTAGATTATGTGGGAGAATGAGACTGACTGTAGGATATACCAGGAGTGTTACTGGTTTTATCTCTAATAAATCTCTGGTATGAATGGGTTTTTTGGTTATTAAATACAAAATAATCACAGTTAATTGAGGGTTCTGGTTAGTTGAGTGCCAGTCAGGCAAGGTTTTATTTGACTTTTGTTCTTGGGTTTATAATTTTCAGTAAAGAAATGGCTCCCAAATATATGGTGTTTTGAAAGTATTATTAGCCTTCTTGTTCCCATCAAATTCTATTACATTATATTCTACATGTATGTCTTTTTTGGGGGGGGCTGGGCAATGAGGGATAAGTGACTTGCCCAGGATCACACAGCTAGTAAGTGTTCAGTGTCTGAAACGGGATTTGAACTCAGGGCCTCCTGAATCCAGGGCTGGTGCTTTATCCACTTCGCCACTTAGCTGCCCCCTACATGTATGACTTTCAACAGAAAATCCCAGATTCTGAACTCAGAATTCTTGGGTCGTCATGGTGACTGTCACTCCATTAAGGAGCACAGTAACTTAGTTCTACCTATTTAAAAAAATCCTTTTTGCTATATTAACAAAAGTGCTCCCCCTATTATATATTTTAACAAGTCTTAATATTAATTTTTTTAGCTTTTTTAAAAAAATTAATAAAGTATTTTATTTTTTCCTGTTACATGTAAAGATAGTTCTCAACTTTTGTTTATACAAGCTTTCCAATTTCAGATTTTTCTCCCTCCCTCCCCCCTCCCCTAGACAGTAGGTAATCTAATATAGGTTTATACACACACACACACACACACACACACACACACACATAATAACATTAAACATATTTCTGCATTAGTCATGTTATAAGAGAAAAATCAGAGCAATGACGAAAAACCTCAAAATAGAAAAACAACAGCACCAAAAACAAAAGAAATATTATGGTTCATTCAGCATCTATACTCCACAGTTTTTTTTTTTTCCTGGATTTGGAGATCCTCTTCTATCATGAGTTCCCTGGAACTCTTCTGTACCATTGCATTGGTGAGAAGAATATAGTCCATCACAGTAGATCAACACTCAATATTGATGATACTGTGTACAATGTTCTTCTGGTTCTGCTCATCTCACTCATTATCAGCCCTTAATATTAATTAATACAATACTTTAGCAGGTTCTACAACCAGGTTTTTGAGAGCTGACAGCTCCAAATTGGGCTTTAGGGTGGTAAGAGTCTTATCAGCTTAGTAAATGTCATTCAGTTTCTTAGAAGGAAGGAAGTTAAGGGTTGTAGTCACAATATACTAATTTGCTATTTCTTGGATGGATATTACTCATTTGCTAGACAACTGCTTTTCTGAACCCCAAATCTACATTGTTTAACAGACTTTGGGGGATTCAGCCCTTAGCTTTGTACCTCCCTCTTTTTGTTTTTCCTCCCTCCCTTCCTTTCTTCTTTCCTTC
Source organism: Dromiciops gliroides (assembly GCF_019393635.1). Classification (NCBI taxonomy): domain Eukaryota; kingdom Metazoa; phylum Chordata; class Mammalia; order Microbiotheria; family Microbiotheriidae; genus Dromiciops; species Dromiciops gliroides. Next base: position 358,017,264 of record NC_057863.1, on the reverse strand, counting down.
CTCCCTTCCTCCCTCCCACCGTTCCTCCTTCCATAATAATTATTGAGCATCTCTTCTGTGTGAGGCAGCAACTTAGATTCTGTGGGAAATACAAAAATAAGACACATCCCTGTCCTCGTGGAGCTTTACCATTGCCTGGGGAGGAGGACATACATATACGACCAATAGTTGTGCTGTGTGAAATAGAATGTGAAAGTGGAGAACAAGTGGTAGAGTACTGTAGTTCAGAAAGAGATCATTTCCGCTTGAGGGGAAGGCTTCACAGGTGTTACTGGCTGGAGAAATAGGCTACTAAAGGAAGAACCAGATCCTTCAACTGATAGGAAGGGGAAGGCTGAGAAAGAGAAATGAATTACTTTCTTTCTTTTTTTAAAAAAAAAAATTTTTCCCAGAACAGTGAGGGTTAAGTGATTTGCTCAGGGTCACACAGTTAGTAAATGTCAAGTGTCCGAGGTCGGATTTGAACTCAGGTCCTCCTGAATCTAGGGCCCATGCTTTATCCACTGTGCTACCTAGCTGCCCCATGAATTACTTTAGATAAAAGTATTAATGCAATCTGAGTTGGTGATAAGCTTCATATTCAAGCATTTTCATTAGAAGTGGTTACCTCTATAGTGGGAATAACTGCCTCTATAGGCAGGCTGTGTAGAACAGATTATTATTTTGTCAAAGTTTTGGGTACTATGCTTCAAAAAGTTATCACGAGTACTGTATTCTTTTTTTAATATGTCAATTCTCATTTCTAGTTGACAATGAAGTTTATTGTAAAGGTTTTCACTAAAAATATTTTAAAAATATTTTGCATATCACTACATTACTATCATGTGGCATGCTGTGGATGGTTCCTTCCAAGGCCCCCAAAGAAAGTATCTTCAGATAGTTGTAGAAAATAATGGAAAAATAAGTTTCACATAATAGAAATCTGTCAGTCAGCAGACTTTACTGGAATTTATCTGTTATGTGTTCATCTGAAAGCATAGAAAGAGCCAGGTTCCTCGCATATAAATGTTTATTAAATCGACAAGGAAAGGTATTGCTATAACAAGGACTTTTTAATCCGTGATCGCTTATTTCGAGTAGTGCTCTATTTACCAGACTTTAATAGAACAATAAAAAATATTTTGGATAATTTATTGAAGTTTATTATAATGAATCTAACTTGTACAATCAAATAGATAAAAGGCATTTATTAAGAAGCATCAGGAGATACAAAGATAAAAATGAAACTGTCCCTGTCCTTAAGGAAGACCCTTTCTGTTGTGGGAGACGCATGCAAATCCATACAGGGTAATTTTCAGGGGGCCCTAGTGGCTGGGAAATCACTAAAGGCATAAGAACTCTACTTTGAAGGAAATGGGGAATTCTCAGGATGTAATTCAGAAGAGTGCATTGAGAGTCATAAGGAGAGATTCTGTTGAATAGAATTGGGAATTGCAATGTCATGTGTGAAGAAGAAGACCAGTTTGTCTGAACCAGAGTATGTGTGGAGTCTAATGTATAATAAGCCTGGAAAGGTAGCTTTGAACTAAATTGTGAATGGTTTTAACTGTCAAACAGGGGTTTGTATTGATTCTTGAGATAGTAGAGAGCCAGTGGTATTTATTGAGCAGAGGAATGCCCTGTGTTTTAGAGATGCCACTGGTAGCTGTATAAAATATAAATTGAAGCTAAGCAGTGAGGCTGGGAAACCAATTAAGAGGCCATTGCAGTAGTTTAGGCAAGAGGTAATTAAGATCTGAACTAGGTTGGTAGATGTGTTTAGAGAGAAGGAGATGGTTGCAGTGTGAAAGTCTAATTGGCAAGATTTGGCAACTGATGGAGTTTGTGGGGTGAGAATGATGAGTCATGGATGACTGAGGTTGTGAACCTGGGTGATGGAAAGACAGTAGTACCTCAACAGAGATAGGGAAGTTCAGAAGAGGGATGGATTATGGGGGGCATGTTGAGTTTGAGATGCCTACAGTAAGTCTAGTTGGAAATGTCTAGTAGGTGATCACTGATATGGGGCCTGAGCTCAGTAAAGACTGGGGCTGAATCTATACATATACATTATAGTACATATATAGATAGGGAAGAGGAGAGTGGAAGATGAAATCACATTTTCCCAGTTTCATTTGATTTAGAGGGGAACATTTTTGAAAACTGAATAAAAGTAGTACTTACTGAATATGATGGTGTGGTGGTGTTTTTTTCTTTTCTTTTCTTTTCTTTCTTTCTTGCTTTTTTTTTTTTGGTGGGGCAGTGAGGGTTAAGTGACTTGCTCAGGGTCACACAGCTAGTAAATGTCAAGTGTCTGAGGTTGGATTTGAACTCAGGTCCTCCTGAATCCAGGGCCCATGCTTTATCCACTGTACCACCTAGTTGCCCCTCTGGATAGGATATGATGTTTTAATATTTATTAGCAGTGCTTCTGCATCAGTGAAACTTGGTTTTGGAATTTGTGTATATAGTGATAGTGAGGAAAGTAGGGGTATTAGTTACTTAATACTAATGGAAACATTTTCAGTAAAATTCTTTTTGCATGTTTTGGCCATCAGTGTTCATTTAAGGAGCCACATTCCTCAGAATATCATATAATAAAATATTTATTGATAATAGCCACAGGAATTGGTATTGTTCTTTAGTACTGGTAGAGTTTCTGAAGTATTAATGCCATTTACAGTAGAAACAATGCATTCTTAGCTTTTAAAGCACTTTATACTGTTAAAAACACTGTTCCAAGTGAGATTATCTTGTAGCATTTAAAGCTTGTTAGACCATTTAGTGGTTTAAAAATTCTGTGACTGAGCATGCTTTGATCAGTTCAGTCTTTAATTTTTTTTTTTAATGTTTTTTTTTGGTTTGTTTTTTCGGGGCAGTGAGGGTTAAGTGACTTGCCCAGGGTCATACAGCTAGTAACTGTCAAGTGACTGAGGCAAGATTTGAACTCAGATCCTCCTGAATCCAGGGCCAGTGCTCTATCCACTGCACCACCTAGTTGCCCCCAGTCTTTAATTTTTGATGATTTTCTGAGAACTTTTTTTTCTTCTCTGATGTTTTACTTTTCCTCATCTTTAAAATGGGGAAATAGTTATGATCTATGTTAGACTTTTGGGGAGAAGAAATAACAACAAAGCCACCGTGAAATGTTTCTAGAATGATCACATTTTGTGTTGGGTCAACCAGGAGCATTGGAGGCCAGATTCAGTACAGATCCCATAAAATTCCTTCCCTCAACAATTTTATGAAAGGGAAAGAAGGCCAGGAAAGTAGCTGTGGTTTTTATTGATCTCTTGCTGTGCTTGAAAATTAATGTTTTCCAAAGGTTGACTGGCATGAAGGTTTCTCTTATAAAAAAGCTATGGGCCAATCACCCATGATAGTAACCTTGGTATTCTCCTTGGCTCCTCACTTGCACTCACCCCCACATATCCAATGTATTGCTATCTTGTTTCCATTTTTCCATTTCTCCTTTTCTTTCCCCTCACGTAGCCACCACCCTGGTGCAACCCTGAAGCACCTCATGCCTGTTGGTTTGATCTCTCCCTATTCCAGTTCATCCTCTACTCATCTGCCAAAGTGATCTTACTAAAACATAGGTCTGACCATGTCAGTCCCACTCCACTCATCCATTACCTCCAGGATTAAATAGAAAATCTTTGGTTTGGCTTTTGAAGCTCTTCACAATCTGTTTCTTCACATTGTTCACTAGCTGTCCACTGTGTATGGAATGCTCTCCCTCTTTGCTCTCCTTATCTTTCCCTCCTGACTTCCTTTGAGACTCAATTGAAATTCCACCTTCTTTTTTTCACTCTTAGTAGTATTTAATTTTTTTCTAGTTCCATGTAAAAATAGTTTTCAACATTTGTTTTTATAAGATTTTGAGTTCCCAATTTTTCTCCCTTCCTCCCTTCCTTCCCCCCTCCCCAAGACAGAAAGCAATTTGATATAGGTTATATATACAATCACATTAAACATATTTCTGCATTAGTCATGTTGTGAAACAAGAATCAGAACAAAAGGGGAAAACCTCAAAAAACACAAAAACAAAAAAAGTGGAAACAGTATGGTTCAATCTGCATTCAGATTCCATAGGGGGTTTTTTTGGATGTGGAGAGCATTTTCCATCGAGTGTTTTGGAATTGTCTTAGATCATTGTATTGCTGAGAAGAGATCTAAGTCTGTCACAGCTGATCATCACACAATGTTGCTGTCACTGTGTACAATGTTCTCCTGATTTTGCTTACTTCACTGAGCCTCAGTGCACTTAAGTTTTTCCAAGTTTTTCTGAAATCTGTCTGCTCATCATTTCTTATAGCATAGTAATAGTATGTTACATTCATATACCACAACTTGTTTAGCTATTCCCTAGTTGATGGGCGTCCCTTCGATTTCCAATTCTTTGCCACCAACAGAGAGAGCTGCTATAAATATTTTTTGTACATGTGGGTCCTTTTCCCTTTTTTATGATCTCTTTGGGATACAGACTTAGTAGCAGTAATACTGGGTCAAAGGGTATGCACGGCCTCATAGCCCTTTGGACATAGTTCCAAATTGCTCTCCAGAATGCCTGGATCAGTTCCCAACTCCACCAACAATGCATTAGTGTTCCGGTTTTTCCACAGCTTCTCCAACATTTATTATTTTCCTTTTTTGTCATATTAGCTAATTTGATAGGTGTGTGCATTTCTCTAATCATTAATGATTTAGAGCATTTTTTCATATGGCAATTGATAGCTTTGATTTCTTCACTTTAAAACTGCCTGTTCATATCCTTTGCCCATATCTCAGTTGGGGTAAATTCCACCTTCTGTAAGAGGCCTTTCTTTCCTGGCTCCCCCCCCCCCCCCCCAGTGCCTTCCCTCTGGTATTACTTTCCATTTCCACTATATACTATATCTCACATGTACAGAGTTGATTGCATGTTGTCTTCTCCTTCTCCTTTAGCATTGTGTTTTTGCCTTCTTTGTGTCCCAGGTGCTTAATACAGTGCCTAGAATATAATAAGTGCTTAATAAATGCTTGTTGACTGACTAGTTCTACCTTGTAAGTTTGGAAAAAGTGTTAAGAGTGGCCTAGTAGTAGCAGACAGTGTTAAGAATTAGGCTTCTCACTACTACGTGCTATCATTTCCCAAGCTCTTGGAATCTATGAGGAGCAACTTAAATGAGGCTAACTCCATAGCGTAGGGTCCTGGTTAACTCCACCAGTCTCTTTCATTTATCTATTTATCTCAGTTACATTTAAGAGTAGCACACAAGGACCCTGCACCAACACAAAAGAAACATTTATTAAGTGCTTGGTATATGTGTTGTCTTCCCACATTAGTTTGTAAGCTCCTTGAGGGCAGGGACTATCTTTTTCTTATTTGTATCCCCAGTGCTTAGCACAATACCTTGCATATTGTAGTTGTTTAATAAATGTTTATTGTTTGTGTATTATTGTTTTATTGCAAGAATCACTTCCACTTAGGCTTTACTCCTGGGACTCAGTGTGGCATGAAGGTTACTTTAGGCTCTTGAGACTATGCCAACAGAACACAGTCCTTGTCAGACCTTCTACCAAGCTTCCAAGTCTTACCAGTGTGGGCATGGTGACACAGTTTGCCCAAGGACCAACCTAATTAAGTTTGGAGAGATTCATTGCCAAGTTGGCTGCAGGGAGGTGAATTTTTCTGCCATAGCAATATTTAAAAACTGTCTACTGAACTATAGAGTGGTTGCTTTCTGCATCAGTGGAGGAAGTATCCACATTGACTAAATCACTAATCATTGAAGTATATGTTAGGCCACTGTACTAAGTACTGGAAAACAAAGATGAAAAATGATATGGCCCTTGGCCTCAGATTTTATATTCTACCTGGAGAGAGAGCATATGACTTAATATAGTATAATGTGTTATGGGGAAGGGAAAAAAAACCTAAAAAAAAAAAGTGCTATAGATTTGAAGAGGGAAGGGTTAATTGTACCTAGGGCTTCTATAAAGGAAGTGGTGGCACCTGAACTAGGTCTTGAAGGAGAAAAATATGGATTTCAATAAGCAGAGATGAAAAGGGAAGTGGATTCTAGGTATAGAAGACAGGAATTCATGGAGGAAGTTGGGAGATGAGATAGCAAGGTGATCTAGTAATAACTAAGTCTATTTTGACTGAAGCCAGAATTGCAAGGGGAGTAATGTAAAATTAGATTGGAAAGGTTAGGTTGGAGCCAGATTTTGATCCTTAAGTGTCAGAATAAGATGGTGTATCTTACTCTATAGGAAATAGGAAACCATGAAAGTTTTTGTATTCACTTCTACAATACTTATTAAACACCTACTCTGTGTGAGGTGCATTGCTAGGCAGTTGCTAAGTGATACAAAGACAGGAAACAGATTTTACTCTAAAGGAATTTACATTCTGTTGGGGTGATAGAATATGTATCTCTGGAACAAGGGTTCTTTTTTTGTGTTTTATTTTTTAATTAATTTTTGTTGATGTCTTTTTTGTTTACGTCAGCAAAATTTTACCCAATGTCTCTCCCTCTTTTCCCTCCAAGAGAGAAGTCCTATATGTTAAATATTTTTAAAGAAAACAAAAAATTAGCAATAGCAATGAAAAATTCTAAAAAATATACGCAGTGTACCACACCTGTGGAACTCCCATATCTACAAATTGGGTTGGGAGTATCTTCTTATATTTCTTCTTTGGGGCCATGGTTGTTTGTAATTTTACAACATTCACTTTTGGTTGTTTTGTGGTTCTTTCCATTTACATTCTCTTTTTTTCCCCTTTTTTGTTATTTTTTTAATCATAAAAGAATTTTATTATTTTTCAATTACATGTAAAGAAAGTTTTCAATATTTATTTTCATAAGATTTTTAGTTCCAAATTTTTCTCCCTCCCTTTCCTCCTCCTTCCCCAAGACAGAAAGCAATCGGTATTGGTTATATATGTACAATCATATTAAACATATTTCAGCATCAGTTATGTTGCGAAAGAAGAATCAGAACAAAAGGGAAAAACCTCAGAAAACAAAAACAAAAGTAGAAACAGTATGGTTCAATCTGCATTCAGAATCCACAGTTCTTTTTTCTGGATGTGGAGAACGTTTTCCATCATGAGTTCTTTGGAATTGTCTTGGATCATTGTATTTCTGAGAAGAGCTAAGTCTATCACCCACATTTACATTCTTTTTGGGGGGGGCAGGGCAATGAGGGTTAAGTGACTTGCCCAGGGTCACATAGCTAGTAAGTGTCAAGTGTCTGAGGCCGGATTTGAATTCAGATCCTCCTGAATCCAGGGCTGGTGCTTTATCCGCTGAGCCACCTAGCTGCCCCACCCATTTGCATTCTTGTAAATAACTCTGCTTACTTAATTCTGCATCTGATTGTACAAATGTTTCCATACTTCTTCTTATTCATCATATTTGTATACATCACATTTCATTTTTTACTATTTCACTCTGTATCAGTTCATGTAGATCTTTCCATGTTCCTCTGTATTTATCACATACATAATTTCTTAAAGCACAGTAAAATTCCATTACATTCACGTATCATGGTTTGTTTAGCCATTTCTCAGTTGATGAGCATATATTTTATTTCTAATTCGTTGCTTTCACAAGCAATGCTGCTATAAATATTTTGGTATAGGGAGTTCCTTGTCAGTGATTTCCTTGGGGCATAAGGCTAGGAATTTAATCTTTGGGTCAAAGGGTATGGGCATGTTAGTTCATTTTAGTTATTTTATTTGTATAATTCAAAATTGTTTTAATAATGGTTGTACTGGGGCAGCTAGGTGGCACAGTGGATAAAGCATTGGCCCTGGATTCAGGAGGACCTGAGTTCAAATCTGGCCTCAGACACTTGACACTAGCTGTGTGACCCTGGGCAAGTCACTTAACCCTCATTGCCTCAACCCCCCCCCCCCCCCAAATGGTTGTGCTGATTCATAATTGAGCAGGGGTTCTTAACCCTTTAAAATTATTATTATTATTTTTTATCATGTACCCTTTTGGTAGTCTAGTGAAGCTTGTGGAGCCTTTCTCAGAATACTTTTTAAAAATTGCCTTAGAGGTTAATGAAAATAAGAATGTAACTTTTTTTCCATAGGTGAGACCATCCAGACCTCAGGTTAAGAGCTCCTTCTTTAGAGTTAAATAAATGTAGTGTCTTTACAAACTTCATATTCTACTCAAAGTAATTTCCAGTTTTAGATAGCACTAATAACCTGGAGGAATCAGAAAACACCTCATGTAGGAGGAGCTAGCATCTGAACTATACTGTGAAGGAAACTAGGGATTCTACAAGTCTTGGAGGGAGTGTGTTCAAACTGTGCAAAGGCATGAAGAAGGGAAATGGAATGTCTTGTAGGGGAACAGCTAGAAGCTAGTGTTATTGGAATGGAGAGTACATGAAGAGGCGTAAAGTGAAATAAGACTAGAAGATAAGTTGGGAGCAAGATTGTGGAGGGCTTTTCTATGGCAGGCTGAGGATTTTGTTTATCTTATAGATAATAGAAGGTTTTTGAGTAGGGGAATGACATGGACAGGTAATATTTTTTTTTTTTTAGTGAGGCAGTTGGGGTTAAGTGACTTGCCCAGGGTCACACAGCTAGTAAGTGTTAAGTGTCTGAGGCCGGATTTGAACTCAGGTACTCCTGACTCCAAGGCCAGTGCTCTATCCACTGCGCCATCTAGCTGCCCCGACAGGTAATATTTTAGGTATATTAATTTGGCAGCTGTGAGAAAGATGAAATGAAGAGGTGTCTATGTGACCCTGGGCAAGTTACTTAACCCCCATTGCCCCGCAAAAAAAAAAAAAAAAAAAAAAGAAATGAAGAGGTGTGAGATTGGCAGTCCAGGGACCAATTAGGAGGCTGTTGCAGTGTCCCAGGTTAGAGGCAATGAGGGCCTCCACTTGAGTAGAAGTTGTTATGTAAGTACAGAGAAAGAGCAGATGCTGGATAGAAGAGGAGTCATCAGGATTGGTCTGACCAAACAGTGGATAAGTTACTAACTGGAAGTGACACGGATGCCAATGTCACTGTTACAGTTTCTACACTTATTAAAGTAAGAATGACCTAGGGGTCCTTGGTCCCAATTTCCTCCCCTCCCTCAAAAGCATCAGCATAAATTTTACCAAAGAACCAAGAACAATCACCAATTAAAAAAAAATCTTTCAAAACTACCCCCCAAATGAAAGTATACTATATATTTAAAACATTGGCATTTGTGTTATTTCCAGTTTATAGTCATATGTCATGTTCGCATTTATAGAAACAATCACGGTATTCTTGGTGGAGAATTAATGATTCTCTGATAGGTTCAGGGATAAGAATTAGTTTGACTACAAAGTCAAGTTGTCACAACATTCTAGTTATTATCTAATTGTATATTTAACATACTTACTTGGGTGCTTTGTGCTGTTCTGGGGGATGTTATTAATTTATTATTGAATGAGTTAATTATTCTTTTAGGAGAATCGTGTTATACTTTTTTTAGACTGTGTGCTATAAGGTGTGATTGTACAAAATGCTAGGGGTGGGGGAGATGGCATATTTTTTTTTTTTAAGTGAGGCAATTGGGGTTAAGTGACTTGCCCAGGGTCACATAGCTAGTTAAGTGTTAAGTGTCTGAGGCTGGACTTGAACTCAGGTACTCCTGACTCCAGGGCCGGTGCTCTATCCACTGCGCCATCTAGCTGCCCCCGGAGATGGCATATTTAGCCAAAAATCTAAATGAAATCAACCCTCATCTTTCCACATATTCTCCAGCTAATTGAGAAATGTTTAAGAATACTTTATTTGTTCTATAGTTTGCTGTGTTCTTTATGTTTGTCAGATTGGGTATTGCATTGAAAACAAAATTGAATGCATTTTTTTCTGCAGTTGATGTGATAACTGAAAGTCAGTTGGTTTGCAACCATAAGGGACAGGGTGTATCTAAAAAGTACTTTGGTGCTATTCAAAAAACCTGATTTAGTAATTATAGTTCACCTATTTTGGTAAGTAGGTGAAGGAGAACAGTAATTAGGAGAAAAAAGCTTTTCTTGTGTCCATTTTGGAGACTATGTTTCATTTTGAAAAATTTTTTGGAGGAGCTATTAATTGTTCTGTCTTAAAATATAAATGCAAATTGTTTTTAGTTAAAAAGCTGTTAAGTCCCTCAAGTTGATTGATTTGTTTTGTTTTGTTTTGGTGGGGCAATGAGGGTTAAGTGATTTGTCCAGGGTCACACAGCTAGTAAATGTCAAGTGTCTGAGGCTGGATTTGAACTCAGGTCCTCCTGAATCCAGGGCTGGTGCTTTATCAACTGTGCCACCCAGCTGCCCCAAGTTGATTGATTTTTATAGTCACTTAGGTATACAGAATTTTCATTGTGTTATCTATACACTAGTACATTTTTTTCTTTTGTTTTACATTAAATTAATTTCACACAGATTGAAATTTTTTTTTTTCCGTAAGGCAATTGGGGTTAAGTGACTTGCCCAGGGTCACACAGCCAGTAAGTGTTAAGTGTCTGAGGCCGGATCTGAACTCAGGTACTCCTGAATCCAGGGCCCGTGCTCTATCCACTGCGCCACCTAGCTGCCCCAGATTGAAATTTTTAAACAACTTGAATTATATTCTGAACAAGTTAATAATAAGAAATTGATAGCAAAAGTAAGAAAATATGGTGGAAATTCTACTGTCTTTTATTCCAGTTAAGTACATGAAGCTTTTTAGAGGGTAAATACTTCACTGGGTAAGATGGATATATAAAAAATTTAAAATGCGGGGCAGCTAGGTGGCGCAGTGGATAAGCACTGGCCCTGGATTCAGGAGGACCTGAGTTCAAATCTGGCCTCAGACACTTGACGCTAACTAGCTGTGTGACCCTGGGCAAGTCACTTAACCCTCATTGCCCAGCCCCCCCCTCCCCAATTTAAGTTTTAAGGAAGCAGTAATCATATAAACTATGGATTTATATTTCCTATTTTTCTAGACCACACTAAAAGTGCAAACCTTTTAGTGCAGAAAATTGTTAGGATTTAATAATCCAGAACTGTATTCATTACTCTTCTGTCCATTTTCTATAGGTTGGTTTTTGTTTTTGTTTTTTTACAATTTTTCAAGGAGAATTTTATTCTCAATTACTACGATCATACAAATTTCCAATTCACTTTTTCCTACTGAACACTTTACTTGACAGAAGAAAATAGGGAAAGTAGAGGCAGGGAGTGACTAGGCGAAGTAGTAGATTAAAAGTGCCAAGCTTGGAGTTAGGAAGACCTGAGTTCAAATTTGGTTTCAGACAGTAACTTTGTGACCTTGTCACTTAACTCTGTTTGCCTCAGTTTCTTCATCTGTAAAATGAGCTGGAGAAGGAAATGGTAAACCACTCCAGTAGCTTTCACAAGAAAACCCCAAAAAGGGGTCACGAAAAGTTAGACGTGACTGAAAAACCACTAAACAGAGGCAGTGAGAGGCCTATTGTGGATGTAGTGTACAACAAACAGTACTAGAGCTCCTGATGGTTTCCCAGGCTATCCACTTCTCTTTTTGACATTGCTGTGAATGATACTTTAAGTTCATAATATGGAGAAAGAAGTAAGGTAGTCATTTTTGCTACTGTAGGATAATGAAAATCAAAACAAGTTTACTAAATTGAAGACAAACTTGATTAGAAAGCTGTTTATTTTTCAGTTTTCCCCTTAACATTGGAGTGTTTATAGAATTTTCTTAAGCCTGAAATAGCTGAACTCCCTATTTTCTTGGCGGCTCATTAAGCCTGCTTATTTAAATTCATTGTAGACTAAAGGCAGGTTGCTCTAGATTCTAATGCTCTGTTAACTATTGACTTGAAATAGTTACAGGGAACTTTTTTGGGGGAGATCTTTCCAGCTTATTAAACTCTGAGCATATGTCCTTTTTCTTTCCTACAAATGACCCCAAATTTTAGCAGATTGTTTTCCAGGGGATAAAAGGCTTAGATTATTCTTATAGCTAATGTTGAATACCCAGTAGTTACTTGGCTGAGATTGTGTAGTGTATATGGACTTTTGAGGAGTTAGTGTAGTGCTGACAGCTACTTGGGTATAGAGTGGGAGGATTACTTGTCTCTGGCTATGTAAAAGTGCAAATACTCTTTTTTTTTTTAGGACTGGCTGGTTGGCTGGCTGGGACCCTGGGAGGAAGAGGCTTAACAGCTGCAATGGACTGGCTTTTTTTTTCCCTTTCTTTCTATATGTTTCTTGCTGCAGTTTTTGACAGGAGACTGAAACTCATGTTCTTTTTTTTCCCCCCCAGTTACCAAATGGTTACCTAAAGGAAGAGAGAACCAGATATTACTAGTAATGGAGGTGTGGCTATTGCCAGGAATAAAGGGGACAATTTCCAGTACATTTATAGTAACAAAAAGATGAAGGTTAGCTACTTGCCTCTTTGCAGAGACTGGTCTTAGCTGCATAGCAGTGGCCATATAGAGAGATATTATAATATTAGAATTGAAATGAACATACCAGGTATTTTGGTCCACTTCAACTCTCTTCATTTTATAGATGAGAAAACAGGTCCAGAGTGGGTAAAGTATTCCATCCAATGTCATATAACTAGTTTATGGCAGATTGGAATGTATAACCTAGGGCTCTTGACTTTCTTCTTCTTCTTCTTTTTTTTTTTTTTTGGTGGGGGCAATGAGGGTTAAGTGACTTGCCCAGGGTCACACAGCTAGTAAGTAAGTGTCAAGTGTCAGAGGCCGGATTTGAACTCAGGTCCGCCTGAATCCAGGGCCAGTGCTCTATCAGCTGCACCACTAGCTGCCCCCGACTTTATTTCAATATGCTTTCCTTTATGTCTTTTAAGTGCTACAAAATACTGCTTCCTCCATGAAGTCTTCCCTGATTTACATGCCCACCTCAACCCCCACATCAGTAATGATCTTTATCCTCTTCAACTTCATGTAACATTTGGTTTGCACCTATCTTTAGGATTAGGTCATTTAGTTTCAATTAATTTTTTAATCTAGTCTTCAGTGACACTTTCTTAAATTTTTTATTGCATTATAGTCAGGAAAAGATGCATTTAGTATTTCAGCTTTTCTGCATTTATTTATAGAGTTTTTATGCCCTAATACATGGCCAGTTTTTTTTTGTTTTTGCAGGGCAGTGAGGGTTAAGTGACTTGCCCAGGGTCACACAGCTAGTCAAATGTCAAGTGTCTGAGGTTGGATTTGAATTCAGATCCTCCTGAATCCAAGGCCAGTGCTTTATCCACTGCGCCACCTAGCTGCCCCATACATGGCCAGTTTTGGTGAAGTTGCCATGCATAGCTTCTCAAGGAACATAGTTATCCTTTCTTTTTCCATTTAGTATTCTCTAGAGGTCTGTCTAATGTTTCCAAAATCCTATTCTTTCTTGTTTATTTTATGGTTAGATTTATCTGGGTCTCAGAGAGGTAAATTGAGCTCCTCTGCCCCCATTACAGTTTTACTGCCTATTACTTCGTTACTCCTTTAATTTTTCCTTAAAGAATTTGGATGCTGTGCCATTTGATACATATATATTCAGTATTGATATTGATTCATTGTTTATGGTACCTTTTAGGAAAATTTAGTTTCCCCAATTATGTCTTTTAATTTAGGTCTATTTTTGCTTTTGCTTTGTCTCAGATCATAATTGCTACCCCTGCATTTTTTACTTCATCATAGATTCTGCTCTAGCCCTTTATTTTAACTCTTGTGTATATCTTTCTGTTTCAAGTGTATTTCTTGTTTTTAAAAAAATAAAAAAGAATCTGGGGGCAGCTAGGTGGTGCACCGGGCCTGCATTCAGGAAGACCTGAGTTCAAATCAGGCTTGAGACACTTGACACTTACTAGCTATGTGACCCTGGACAAGTCACACATTGCCCTGCAAAAAAAAAACAAAAAAACCCAAAAAAGCAAAAAAAAAAAAAGAATCTGGTTTCTAATCTGTTTTATTATTCTCTTCTATTTTCTGGGTGAGTTCATTCCATTCACCATTATGATTACTAAGCGCATATTTAACCAGTCCTGCATTCCTAGTATAAACCCAACCTGAACATAATATTTGATCTTTGTGATGTATTATTATCTCTTTGCTAGTAATTATACTTTTTGCTTTAATATTCATCAGGGAAATTGGACTGTAGTTTACTTTCTCTATTTTTTGCCCTTCCTAGTTTAGATATCAAAACCATATTCATGTCAAAGAAGAAATTTCTATTCCTTTAAGTATAAGGAACTTATACTTACTTCCTTTAAGTAAAAGACTACTTATTTTTTTCAAACAGTTTATATAGTATTGGAATGAATGATTCTCTAAATGTTTGGAATTTGTAAATCCATCTGGTGCTGGGTTTTTTTTTTTTTCCCTTAGAGAGCTCATCTATGAGTTGTTTATTTTTCTAAAATAGGGTTATTTAGGTATCCTATTTCCTCTTCTGTTAATCTGGGCAATTTATATTTTGGTAAATATTTGAACTAGACTTTGAAGGAGGGAAAGGATTTCAACAGGCAGCAGTAGAGGGTCTTGCCTTTTTGGGCATGGGAGAGAAGAAGAGAATGAGATTGGGGAATGAAGAGTAGTCCATTTTGGCTCAATAAGGAGTAAGACTATAGTAAAGCTGGAAAAGTAGGTTGGAATCAATTTGTAGAATTTGATTAGCCTGGAATTAATGTAGAATACCAGGCTAAGGAGTTTTTGTTATTTTGGTAAGTTGTGGGAACCTTGAAGATGTGAAGGCACATCTGTGGTGTAATGGAAAGAGTGATGATCTTGGAGTCAGGAGAGATCTGGTTTGAAATCCTCCATCTGACCCTTATTGGCTGTGTGATCTTGTGGAAATCCTTTAACCTTTCTTAGCTTCAGTTTTTTAAAAATCTCATCAAGGTTATAAGGATTAAATGTAAAGCACTTTGCAAAACCTTAAATCCTTAAGTGAATGTGAACTATTATTATCAGTTTTGTGGTTAGTATTTATTATGCACCTATTATTTGTTAGGCTTATTCTAAACACTGGGGATACCAAGAAAGGTAAATGACAGACCCTGCTCTAAAGGTGCTCACATGGGGAGATAACATGCAAACATGCAAACAACTATATGTATGGGATAAAGTTGGAAATAATCAACAGAGGGAAGGCACTAGAAATTAAGGGGATTGGGAAAGGCTTCCTGTAAAAGGTGGGATATTAGCTGAGGCTGGGGGGTAGAGAGGAGGAGGGATAGTATTTCATAAAGGGAGCACAACCTATGAAAATGCTGAGGTCAGGAAAGGTATGTCTTGTTTAAGGAATAACAAGGAGGCCAGTGTAACTGAATTGCAGAATACATTGTACGTTTGGGAGAGGGGTGGGGTGTGTAAGGTGTAAGGAGACTGGAAATGTACAGGAACATGTTAAGAAGGACTTCAAACACAAAACAAGATTTTATATTTGATCCGGGAGGTGATAGGGAACCACTGGGGTTATTAAGTAGTGAGGTGATATGGTCAGATGTGCATTAGAAAGACCATTTTGGCAGCTGAGTAGAGGATGGAAGGGAATGAGGAGAGACTTGTCAGGAAGACCAACTAGTAGGCTACTGCAGTTCACATGTGAGAACCTGTATAAGGATGGTAGCAGTGTCATAGGAGAGAAGGGGGCATATGCAGGAGTTATAAAGATATAAATTGATAGTCCTTGGCAACAGATTGGATATTGTGAGAATGAGAGCGCTACCAACCTGTTGAGAAAGACATTGCAAGGAAGCTCCGCCATGAAAAGAAAGCATGTGAATTAGCATCTGGAAGGGATCTTTCTGGGGTTTCAAAGGTCAGATTAGCGTCAGGAAGTGATGTCTGCTGTCCGTCCGTGGGTCCTGTCAATCAGTGTTACCAGTCAATTAGCTTGGAGCTGTGTGTGTGGATGGCCCTGTTTCCTGTTTCACAGGAGACTTCTGGGAGAAGCCACAGAGGAGTGGGGCCCCTTTTGGTACCCGACTTGGGTTTAGTGGGAGGACAGATGCTGGGCTCTCTTAGATAGTTAGATGAAGTTTGCTTTTTACCTCTCTCTTCACTAACTTCTTTTTTTTTCCCTCCATTATACATTCTTTTTTAAAAATTAATAAAGTATTTTATTTTTTTTCTGTTACATGTAAAGATAGTTCTCAACCTTTGTTTATACAAGCTTTACAATTTCAGATTTTTCTCCCTCCCTCCCCTCCCTCTCCCCTCCCCTAGACAGCAGGTAATCTGATATAGGTTATATATATACACACACACACACATAATAACATTAATCCTATTTCTGCATTAGTCATGTTATAAGAGAAAAAAAGTCAGAGCAATGATGGAAAACCTCAAAATAGAAAAAAACACAACAGCATCAAAAACAAAAGAAATAGTATGGTTCATTTAGTATCTATACTCCGCAGTTCTTTTTTTTTTTTTCTCCTGGATTTGGAGATCCTCTTCCATCATGAGTTCCCTGGAACTCTTCTGTACCATAGCACTGGTGAGAAGAATATAGTCCATCACAGTAGATCAACACTGAATGTTGATGTTACTGTCTTCACCAACTTCTGATGCACTTTAATAAATACTTAAAAGGCTAAACTCTTGCTAGAGCTTCTAATTTAAGGCAACCACTCATTAGATTTTAGACAACACAGCTAGAATTTTAGGCCCTTACAATATGGAGGGTTGAGATAGAGTGAGGAGTCAAGAATGACACAAGTTGTGAGTCTGGGTGACTGGGAGGATGGTGGTACCCCCAATGTTTTTTTTGTTTGTTTTTTTTTAAGTGAGGCAGTTGGGGTTAAGTGACTGGCCCAGGGTCACACAACTAGTAAGTGTTAAGTGTCTGAGGCCGGATTTGAACTCAGGTACTCCTGACTCCAGAGTCGGTGCTCTATCCACTGCGCCACTTAGCTGCCCTTGTACCCCCAATGTTAACAGGGAAATTAGGATGTGGGGAGGATTCTGGGGTTCTGAGTTCAATTTTGGATATGTTGAATTTAAGATGTCAGTGGGACATTCAATTCAAAATGTCCAATAGGCAGTTAAAGAGGCAAGACTTGATGTCAGCTGAGAGGTTTGGGCTTGATAAGTAGATATGAGGATCATCTGCATAGAGATGATAACTGAATCCATGGGAAACTGATGATTTCAACAAATGAAATAGTTTAAAGGGAGACGAGAACATGCATTAGGAAGAACGTTCTGGTAGTGGTGTGAAGGATGATTTAGAGGGTAAAGAACTGCGGCTAGTGAGATAAGTTAAGAGGTTATTATAAAGTCCATGAGCTATTATTGTTGCAATGGAGAAATTCTAGAAGCTTTCCCAATTCAAACTGGGATAAAGAAAAGATGGCTTCTCTACCCACTCTTATTTGACATAGTTTTAGAAATGCTAGCTATAGCAATAATGTTGGATAATGAAATTAAAAGTGTAAATATTGGCAGGGAGGAGATGAAATTATCCTTATGTGGAGATAGCATGATGGTATACTTAGAAAACCCCTGAAAATCAGTTATAAAACTGAGATGATTCATAGTTTTAGTCAAATGACTGTATATAAAATAAAAATAGAAAAACCCATCAGCATTTCTATACAGTACTAGCAAAAACCAGGGAGAAATGGTAAGGTAAGTTCCGTTCATAGGGATAGGAACTAGACCTGCAATTTCACTGGTGTAGGGAGCTTCTGGGTGAGGAAACTCACTCTAGTAGTGCAGGTTTGCGCTTTCTTTTCTAAGCACTGAAAGGTTAAGTGACTTATGTAGAGTCACACAGCAAGTATGTGTCAGAATATTTACCATAGCAACTCATGTATTAGTCTACTAAGGAAATGTGTTGGTGGAGGGAGTGCCTACATTGATGAAATTGCAGTTCTTTTGAATTGTTCAAGATTATGTTACACATTTTTATTGATTCATTATGTTTGCTTGGTCTACAAAGAACATTTTCTCAATGTGTTCAGTTAGTGATGTACAAAGAACTTAAACATAGACCATTAAATGCATTTCTTTAATATCCTCCTTGATATTTAGAGATTTAGTCATAGTTAGCTGTTAAATCAGAAATTTGAAATTTTCCTTGATCTTTCCATAATTTTCCTTTTCCATTTGTTCCAGGTGGTACGTTTGTGTCAGAATCCAAAGCTGGCTCTAAAGAATAGTCCTCCTTATATATTGGACCTGCTACCAGATACTTACCAGCATCTTCGCACAATCTTGTCAAGATATGAGGGGAGAATGGAGACACTTGGAGAAAATGAATATTTCAGGGTATTCATGGAAAATTTGATGAAGAAAACTAAGCAGACCATCAGCCTTTTTAAAGAAGGGAAAGAGAGGATGTATGAAGAGAATTCTCAGCCTAGGTAATGGAGAGTTCTACAGAAATACTCATGGCTCTACTCTTTGATAATCTGAATGAGTGATATTTAAAAATAGTTGAATGAATCTCCTGTTTTAAGTATATTAAATGAATAATATAAAGGTAGAATTTGTCATAATTGCATTTTTTATAGCGGTTTGAATTGCTATGTCAGGTCTTGAGACCATGTCTTACCTTTCAGTCTTCTCATTTTATTTTCTTGGACTGGGGCCAAGGGAGTAACCAGATGGATATGGAGTTGGGGAGTCATTTGGAGTCTGTGGTTGTATAGTCTGTTAGGGACTTCAAAAGACATTAAACTTGGAGGTTTGGGAGAAAGATGGGGGGAGCAGCTAGGTGGCACAGTGGATAAAGCACTGGCCCTGGATTCAGGAGGACCTGAGTTCAAATTATATTACTATTTACCTCATTTGATCCTCCCAGCAAACCTGTGATTATTGATTCCGCAGTTAGGTGGACCCAGTGGATAGAGTGCTGGAGATAAAGTCTAGAATCTTGCCTCAGACACTTAAGAGCTATGTGACCCTGGACAAGTCACTTAGCCTCTCTGTACCTGTTTTTCCATCTATAAAATGGGGTTGATAATAGTTCCTATCTCACTGGTTTGTTGGGAGGATCAAATGAGGTAAATAGTAATATAAGTTGCAAACCTTAGCTATTATTATTAGTTATAATGTATGTTGAAGTACTTTGTAAATTCTAAAGTGCTATAGTATGCTATACATATGTAAATTGTTATTGGAGAAATCTATACTATTGTCAGCAATCAATAATAGTCAACAAACATTTATTAAGTACTTGCTATGTGCTAGGCTCTGTACTAAGAGTCAGAAATACAAAGAAAGTCATAAGAGGATCCCTGCTCTCAAGGAGCTTACAGTTGAGTGGAGGAAGACAGCACATAAAAAGAAGCTGAAAAGAGAGAAGGATGGTGAAGGAGCACTGTGAAGTCTTGTGCAGCCAGAATGGGAGGAAATGATTTGAGGAGGTGTGAGTTGTAGAGTTGACTGCATCTTACAGGAGTTCCTGGAGACCCATGGGGTGGGAAATGATGAGGTGAATTTTCCATGTGCCCTCCTTAAATGGTAGAAGACTGGTGAGGACCTTTCCTCTCCAGTTAGAGGAAAGAAGGAGCCCCGGGGTATAAGGAGTGCTATTGTGCTATCTGGGCTTAAGATACTTTCAGTGCCATTGACCAACTAAGGTAACCTTGCAATTAAATTTTTTTTTTTTTGGTGAGGCAATTGGGGTTAAGTGACTTACCCAGGGTCACACAGCTAGTAAGTGTCAAGGGTCTGAGGCCAGATTGGAACTTAGGTCCTCCTGAATCCAGGGCTGATGCTTTATCCACTGTGCCACCTAGCTGCACCCCCAAGGGTTGTTTTGAAGAAGACGCTTTGTAAATCATAAAGCTCTGGCTAAATGCGAGCTGTTGTCTATCTCCTACTTCATAACTTCCATAATCTATTACCCTCCTGATTTTTTCCTTAACTGTTCCATTTCTGATTTTCTTGAATCCTTTTCTGAAACCCTTAAATGTTGGTGTTCCTCAGGACTTTTCCCCATTTTTCTTCTTCATCTATATCTCATACAGTTAATTTTTTTTATGTGCTAGGCATTTTATTTTTAATTGAAAAAACAAGTTTTTATTCATGTTTCCTGTTTCTTACATGATCATAGTTATCCTCAGTATACTTCTCCCTTCCCCTAGCCCTTCCCAGAGAGCCATCCCAATAACAAATAGTATTTTGGGGGGGTGGGGCAATGAGGGTTAAGTGACTTGCCCAGGGTTACACAGCTAGTAAGTGTCAAGTGTCTGAGGTTGGATTTGAACTCAGGTCCTACTGAATCCATGGCCAGTGCTTTATTCACTGTACCACCTAGCTGTCCCAGTAGTAATTTTTTAAAAAAATTTCATTTATTTATTTATTTATTTTAGTGAGGCAATTGGGGTTAAGTGACTTGCCCAGGGTCACACAGCTAGTAAGTGTTAAGTGTCTGAGGCCGGATTTGAACTCAGGTCCGCCTGAATCCAGGGCCAGTGCTCTATCCACTGCGCCACCTAGCTGCCCCAGTATTTTTTTTTTTTTAAGAGAAAAAAAAAAGTCAGTGCAAACTGATTGATATATTGAAAAAGCCCCAAAACATGTGCAGGTGAGTGTCAATTTGATCCATTTTATAGTTATTTGAATGGTATCTCCTGTTCTGTTTTTGATTATTGGGTTTTTTTATTATATAGAAATGCTGTTGATTTTTGAGGGTTTATTTTGTAGCCTGCAACTTTGCTATAGCTATTAATTGTCTCAGTGTTCTTGCTTATTCCCTAGGATTTTAAAATATACCATCACATCATCAGCAAATAAGAATAGTTCTATCTGCTCTTTACCTAGCTTTCTGCCTTTAATTTCTTTCTCTTATCCTATTGCTGATTTTAACATTTCCATAACTATATAAAATAGTAGTAGACAGAGTGGGCATTCTTTCTTCACTCCAGTATTTATTGGGAAGGATTTTAACGTATCCCTATTGCATTTGGTGCTTGCTTTTGGTTTCAGATGGGTGCTTTTTGTGATATTAAAAATGATCCCTCTGTGCCTATACTTTGTAAGAGTTTTTAGCATAAAAGAGTTATGCACTTTAAGGCTTTTTCTTCATCTTTGAGAAAGTTTTATTGAGAGGTTTTAAATGTTTTAGTTTTTAATATTATCAATTATGTTGATTATTTTCCTAATGTTGAATCATCCTTGCATCCCCAGTATAAATCCCATTTGGTCATAATTAATGATTTTTTGGATAAATCACTATATACTGTTTGACAGGATTTTGTTTAAAATTTTTGTGTCAACGTTCATTAATGATATTGGCCTTTAAAAATGATATTAGCTTATAAGTTTCCTTCTGTGTTTTATCTTTCCATAGTTATTAGAACTATATTTGTCTCACCAAAGATTTCCGGTAGAGTGCTTTCTCAGTTTTTGAGAATAATTTGTGAAGTATTGGCACTAATTGTTTTTTAAAAGATTAATAGAATTCTCCTGTCAATCCATCAAGCCAAGAACTTTTTTTCCCCTTCTTCCCTTTGCAAATAGATCTATTTCCTTTTCTGAGATTAGTTTATTTAAGATCTCAAATGGGCCTTCTTTTAAAAAAATTTTTTTTTGTTACATTTTAAGATCCAAATTTTCTCCCTTCCTCCCCATCCTACACTAGAGAGAGGGCCACTATTTGACACAGATTTATAAATATATGTGAAACCATGCTATGCATACTTCTGTTTATCAGTTCTTTCTTTGGAGGTGGATAGGTTTTTCTATCATAAGTCTTTTATAGTTGATTTGAATATTTATAGTACTCAGAATAACTCGGTTGTTTACGATTATGCTTTGAACAATATTCCTGTTGTTGTATACAATGTACTTGGTTCTGCTCACTTCACTTTTTATTATTTCATGTAAGTCTTTCCATGTTTTTCTAAATCAACCAGCTCATCATTTCTTACAGCACAGTAGTAGTATTCCATCACAATCATATACCGCACTTGTTTAGCGATTTCCCAATTGATGGGCATTCCCATAATTTCTAGGTTGCCACCACAAAGAGAGTTGCTATAAATATTTTAGGAAATATAGGTTCTTTTCCTTTTTGCTTGATGACCTTGGTAAACAGACCTGATATTGTTTTGCTGGGTCACTCTTTGGGCATAATTCCTCATTGTTCTTCCTGGCCTTTTGATAGTTTGGTTATTTTATATTTTTGAAGTTATTCCTTTATTTCTTTTTCCTTCTAGTTTTGCTGTGGTTTCACCTTGCCTGTTTGCTGTTTTGTCAGTTTGATTTTCTACCCTCTTTTTAAATCAGATTAGCTAAAAATTTATAAATTTTATTAGTCTTTTAAAAGACTTTTAGGGGGCAGCTAGGTGGCATAGTGGATAAAGCACCGGCCCTGGATTCAGGAGTACCTGAGTTCAAATCTGGCCTCAGACACTTGGCACTTACTAGCTGTGTGACCCTGGGCAAGTCACTTAACCCTCATTGCCCTGCAAAAAAAAAAAAGACTTTTAGTTTTTATTTATTGTTTCTATGAGTTTTTTGTTTCCAATTTACCAATCTTCTAATTTTTAATTTTCCTCTTTTGTGCTTATTTTAGATTTATTTGTTTTAAAAAATGCGTATTCATTTCATTAATCCTCTCCTTTTCTATTTTGTTAATGTATGGTTGACTCATTTACTCACTTCTATGGAGCTTCAACTCTCACCTTTATGAAGATGACATGCAAATCTTTTATCTGCAGTTTCAACCTAACCTAATATCTGGACACATATTTCCAAATGCCTCCTGTATACATACCTCCACCTGAATGCCATGTTGTCAGTTTGAACTTTCTGTAGTACTGTGTAACTCTTTTTGCACGTTTAGAGTTTGTGTTTCTGTTTGTAGTTATACATGTGAGTTGAAGCTATCTTGTGCCATGAGATAGCCTGTTGCATTTATTCTGTACCCACAGACCCTTCTATATAGTTGGCATTCAAGTTTTAAAATCAATGAATACTAATGCTATTGCTTAGTTATTGGATTATTGACATTAAGTCCCATGTTTTTGCAGAAATTGTTCCCTTGGTGTTAAATATGTGGGAATTAAGTTGTATTTGAGAGAGAAGATCATTTCAATTCATTTCATTAAGAAATGGTATCTCATTGAGGATTATGTTTGGTATTTGGGTATACATCATATTTTCTATTAACCTATAAACCACTTGAGGTCAAGGATCTTGTCCTCTTTAAACTAATAGTGTTTATATAATGGAGGTGCTTAACAAAGTGAATTTAGTTATGGCCCCCAAACATTTGTTGAGCTTCTATTATATGAAGGCATTATATTAGGCTCTGGGTTGTGTAGGCAAGGTAATTTCTGTCCTGAAGAATTGACATTCTAGTTGGGGGAAAATTACTCCATACACAGATAAAATAAATACAAAGTAACTTGGCATGCATAAAGCCCTTTTGTAGGAGATAGCAACTGAGCTAAGCCTTGAAGAGTTATAGTGTTTATTGAATTTGAATTTGAATTGTGAATTTAGGATAATGGTTTTTTTTTTTCAGTTAGATACCCCCACTTTCTGCTTCTTGAATGTGGTTTGCTTACATAGTTTAAAAAACGAAATTCTTACAAAATCAAGCTTTTAAATTATTTGTTGATGAGAGATAGGAAATGGAACTGAAAGTGATTTGGCACATTATCTTTGTTGCTTTTGGATGAATGTTTCATATGTATTACTACTTATTAATAACAAATTTGAAATCCATACTTGAGAGTTTTCTAAAAGGTGTAAACAGTAACTTTTATGTAGAGTCAACTGCCATGTTTAAAAAAACAAAATAAAATAAAACTCCTGCTAAAGAAGTAAAGATCATAGTGATGTGAAACTGAGTATGCAATGTGTTATACCATGTCCTAGAGATGTGAAATTTGAAGCCATGGAGTAGGGGGACTCAGAGGAGTTTCCTTCCCCACCCCCACTACTCCCATGGGAGAGGGGGGAGGTGGAACTAGGTGGGAGGAGGAATAGTATGGAGGGAAAGGATAGAGAAGGGAAATTTTTGGCATAATTGAAATATTCAATATTATCTTAATGGACATAAGAATGCTTTAAGTCTAACTAACTTGATTTGTACCTAAATATGTAATGTTGGGGACATAGTCATTTAATCCAGTATTTGACATGCTAAATTTGAAAGTATAACCTATTTACGTCACAAATTTCTTAATTTCTTATAAAAATGGATTGATAAACTGCTAAATTTTAACAAAGTCAGTGTTTTTTGGTTCTTTGTCAGCTTATGAGTAGACAAAAATCTGAAACAGAAGAGACTAATAATGTAGTAAATCAAAAGGTTTTTCCCTCCATTGATGCTTCATTGTTAAACAGATACAGAGTACTCTTTCTGAGAAAAAAGGAAGCTAAGTGTTAAAAATTGAGTATTTCTTTTGGAAACAACTATTGCTACATGTAACCTTAGTCCATCTTATTTGGGAATATGTTTCATTTTACAGCATTGAAAACTGTATTTTGTTTCTTCTCAGAATAACTTGGGGAATGAATTTGCCTACAAATGCTACAAGCTGGCACTATGATTTTGTTGAGAAGGGAAGAAAGGGAAAATAGAGCTTTTTGATTAGTTTGGATATACTGTAAATGCTAAACAACAACATTCACATATTTATCAATGGATTTCCTTCATAATTTATCTTAATCTTCCAGCCCAACCTCACTGTGTGATTGTTT
Organism: Dromiciops gliroides; assembly: GCF_019393635.1. Lineage (NCBI taxonomy): Eukaryota > Metazoa > Chordata > Mammalia > Microbiotheria > Microbiotheriidae > Dromiciops > Dromiciops gliroides. The sequence continues at coordinate 357,992,641 of NC_057863.1, read as the reverse complement.
TATTTTGCTTTTTGTCTCCTATTTCCCAAATCAGTGGCAATTCAGTTGTGGTTTTTAGGTTATAAAGATATACTATCACAACTAAAATGTATTTTACTACATGAAATTCATTGTGATAAATACATTTTCTTTTAGCCCTTTTTGTAGATCTTGAGTTCTGAGGATCAGGTTCTTCCTACTCTGAAACACTAAGACTCACTTTTGTTTGCTAAGCCTTTAAATAAGTACAGTTATGTTGTTGTTTAGTCATTTCAGTCATGTCCTACTCTTTGTGACCACTTTGGGGGGAGGGGTAGGTTTCTTGGATACTGCAATAGTTTGCCACTTCCTTCTCCAGCTCATTTTACAGTTGAGGAAACTGAGGGGAAACAGGGCTAAGTGACTTGCCCAGGGTCACACTGCTTGTGTCTGAGGCCAGATTGGAACTCAGGTCTTCTTGACTCTAGGCTAGTTACCCAAGGACGGGAATACTGGGGCATGGTATTGCTGTTGTCCATTATCTTTCCAGTTCTAAGGCCTTTGAGGCAGGAGAATAGGAACATTTCAATAACTTCTAGGATGTTAAACAAGCAGAGGAATCCAAAGGACAATCACTGATCCTTTTCTTCTTGTGATAATTGCAGTGTTCCTTGGAGGCAGAAATGCATCTGGCTCTTGAATTTGAGAATTATACTTGACTTTTTGCCCTCAGAGTATAGGCATTATAATGATCTATTCCAAATCAGTGGTCTTTCAAATATCAGTGAAATATTTTTGAGCATATGCCTTTCCACACACTTATATTTGTTTATTAAATATAGAATCTATTACTGTTATATTATTTATGTCATAAAATATAGAAATTGAAAATGTAAAGGTGAAATTAAAAACATTTAAAATTTTAAAGTATTAATGGTTCAAGGGGTGGCTAGGTGGTGCAGTGGATAAAGCACCAGCCCTGGATTCAGGAGGACCTGAGTTCAAATCTGGCCTCAGACACTTGACACTTAGTAGCTGTGTGACCCTGGGCAAGTCACTTAACCCCCATTGCCCTGCACACACACAAAAAAGTATTAATGGTTCAAATTTTTTTTTTTTAACTTTTACTAGAGATATCGAGTTAGTGCAGTAGAGTAGGTGGTTCTGTGGTTAGGAAGAGCATAGTTCAAATCTGGCTTCAAGTCATTTTTTTGTCTACCCAAGTTTCCTAAATTAAAATGAGGATAATAATAACTAGTACCTAACCTTCCAGAGTTTTTGTGAGGATCAAATCTGATATTTGTAAAGTGCTTAGCACATAGTAGACACTTAATAAATTATTGTTTCCTTATTAAAAGTAGGCCCTATATTCAAGCAGTGTGATTGAATATGCTTTGCTTGCTATCTATCATTTTTCCATTCATTCATTCATTTATTTGTTTGTTTGTTTATCTATTTATTTATTTATATGGGATAGTGAGGGTTAAGTGACTTGCCCAGGGTCACACAAGTGTCTAAGGTCAGATTTGAACTCAGGTACTCCTGACTTCAAGGCTGGTGCTTTATCCACTGCGCCACCCAGCTGCCCCATATGCTTTGCTATTTAAAACAAAACAAAACAAAAAAAGATTGTGTATTTTCGGGAGGCTAGGGCTGACTTATAAATAATAGCTTGTTAGTAGTTAAAGAAATAATTTAATACATGTCGTACTACATAGGTAAATTTCATTTTTTTACAACAATCAAATGATAGGTCATAATAATTAGGGAACACTTTCATTAGGAATCCTTTTCATTAGGAGTCCTTGAGACATGAAGACCATTAGGAGACCAGCTGAGAGGTGAGGATGCCTTAACTCAATGGTGGCTTTATAAGTGGAAAGAAGGGAACAGATATGAGAGATCTTTTGGTAATAGAAATAAGACTTGGCAGATGCCTATATGTGAGAGGAAAAGTGAAAGTGAGGAGTGGAGGATAACACTTGAGGTTATGAACCTGAGTAACTGGAAGAATAACTATACCTTTGATAGAAATAGGGAAGAGTAGTTAGTTTTGAGGAAAATATAATGTAAAGGCAGTTCATCCAAGACTGCTCATCCTAGTTGACTAAAGACTGAAGAGGTACTGATAGTTTTCTCATTCATCAGTTATTGTCCTGGAGCTTGGAGGGGCACCTGTTTACAGCCACAAGTTTTGAGGGATTGAGGAAAATGGGTAGCTATGCTGGTAAGTATGGTGGGAATTTTCCCAATAGCACCTGTACAACTGTACATACCATTGAATTTTAACTGCTTCAAGGGAGAGAAAGGGGAGAGAAATTGAGAGGTTGCATAGCTCAGCTCTTGCTGGTCCTCTCCCTCTCCCTCTCCTCCTCTCTCTCTGTCTCTCTGTCTCTCTGTCTCTCTCTCTCTCTCTCTCTCTCTCGCTCTTTTTCTCTCCCAATAAAGGTGAAGCATAGGTATAGTTATGTTGGAGATAATTCTAATAAGCACTTTCATTGAGATGGTAGCCAGTGGAGTAGATAATGCTAGACCCTGAGTTAGGAAGAACTGAGTTCACTCCTTCCTCAGGCATTTCTAGCTATGTGACACTGGGACAAGGCCTTTAATCCCTGTCTCTTTAATCCCTGTTTCCTTATCTATAAAATGGGGATAATAAGAGCACCTGCCTCCCCAGGTTGTATGTTGTATGGATCAATGAAATGTTTGTAAAGTGCTTTGCAAACCTTCAAGTTCTTTGTAAGTGCTAGCTATTATTATGTAGCTCATCTGCCTACTCTCCAACTAGTTGGTAACATACTTTTTGGTTTCATGCCACAAACCTTCTAGGCTCCCACTTTAGAGACCACTGTGCTTCTCTCCCCTCTTTTTCCCTTCCTCTCAACCCCTCCCACCCTCTCACTCTTCCTCTTCCTCTCCCTCCCCACCCCGCCCTCACACCCACACTTATGTATATATTTGTTTCATGTCTTCATCTTTCATAGCTTTTAGAAATTATGTTGTCTCAGTAGTAATGTAAAGAATGATATTTTAGTTCTCATATTAGGTTGGATTGCCTTGAGGGCAAAGAGTGAGTTTTGCTTATATTTGTATTCTCCCCTCTCCATCCTCTCCAATTAGCACAATGCTTTGTGGTGAGTGTTTGATTTGATTTAAGCAAGACTTTTATTGACTTAACTTTCTAATCACAAAAGTGAAAATTATAAAAATGTCCCTTTCAAAATCACCTCCCTTTTTTCTCTAGTTATTTCCTCTTTTTTTCCTGCACCTTATCCTATAGTGCTTTTTAACTGCCTGGATTTCCATTTGAGGACTGAGGATCTTGTTTCCAAGGGCAAGGAGAATTATGCAGTGACTTGCATAGAGTGTAATGGTTGTCTTGTTGCTGTGGCCAAGTAAATTGCTTTCAGTGTTCAACATAAGGGGCTGGCCTCTCTCCTAAAAGAGAAGGTAAATGAATGAAGGGTTCTTTTTAAATGTAGTGGTGAGGAGAGAAATTATAAACAACTGTAAAAAAAGGCTCTGGAGAGGCAGAAAGGAATCCTGACTTGCCAGCAAGTTTTGGAGAGGGGGAGAATTTGATACTGAGAAGAAAAGGAAGAGAAGAACCTTAACCACCTTGGCTATAAGCAATAAATATAAGGGTCTTCCTGTAGAGATGAAATCCAGACCCTCTGAAGAGAAAGAAGCTGCTTCTGCCCCAAGGAATGGTGATATGGATTTACTGAGGCCATTATGGGAGAGATTATTCATTTTGGGTCTGAGGAAGGGTAGACTGTCAGTGGTGATGATTTCCTGCTGAGGAATATTGAGACAACTATTAGTTGACCTGACATTAATAATAGAGAGGTTCTCTTTCTTGCCTGAATATGTATTGGATAGCATTGGTGAACCTCCGAGGATGTAACAAATAGCCATTTCTGGAGGTTACCATGAGGACTGAAAGACACTCTTAGAAGGAAGCTAGAAAGATTATAAACCCTGAGCAAGAAACATGTAAATTAAAAAAAAAAACATTGCTACTGATTTTTTTTCATTTTACTGATATGCTTTGTTTTAACATTATCTATAATTTTACAGATTGGAGTAAAACAGTTTAAGCAAAACTATTCATTGCATTCATCTGAAAATACATGAAACACTCCTGATCTCTAACACCCTGTAACTACTTAAAAACATTTTAAAAAAATTAATAGACATATATTTTCTCTCCCTCTCACTCCATCTCATTGAAAAGGAAGGGGAAAAAAAGAACAAACAAATTCCTTATAACAAATACACTGAAGTAAAACATTCCCTTATTGACTATATACGTGTGTATACATCTCTCTTTTTAAAAAATTTAATTTTATTATTTTCCAGTTATATATTACATATAAGGATAGTTTTCAACATTTGTTTATACTGCATTTTTAGTTCCAAATTTTTCTTTTCTCCCCCCTCTCTTCCCTCCCTCCTCCCCAAGACGGAAAGCAGTCTGATATAGGTTGTCTATGTACAGTCATGTCAAACATATTTCAACATTAGTCATCTTGTGAAAGAACAATCAGAAGGGGCAGCTAGGTGGAGCAGTGGATAAAGCACAGGCCCTGGATTCAGGAGTACCTGAGTTCAAATCCGGCCTCAGACACTTGACACTTACTAGCTGTGTGACCCTGGGCAAGTCACTTAACCCCCATTGCCCCGCAAAACAAACAAACAAAAAAGAAACTGAAAGAACAATCAGAGCACAAAGGAAAAACCTCAAACAAAAAAAATCCAGTCCCAAAGCAGAAGCAGTATGATTCAATCTGCATTCATAATTCACAGGTTTTTTTTCTGGATGTTGAGAATATTTTCTATCACGAGTTCTTTGAAACTGTTTTGGATTGTTGCACTGTTGAGAAGAGCCAAGTCTATCCCCACTGTTCCTTACACAATGTTGCTGTTACTGTGTACAATGTTCTCCTGGTTCTGCTCCTCTCAGTCAGCATTAGTTCATCTAAGTCCTTCCAGGTTTCTCTGAACTCCTCCTGCTCATTGTTTCTTACAGCACAATAGTATTCCATTACATTCATATACCACAGTTTGTTTAGCCATTCCCCTACTAATGGACATTCCCTTGATTTCCAATTCTTTGCCACCACAAAGAGAGCTGCTATAAATATTTTTGTACATGTGGGTCCTTTTCCCTTTTCTATGAACTCTTTGGGATACAGACCTAGCAGTGGTACCAATGGGTCAAAGGGTATGAACAGTCCCATAGCCTTTTGGGCATAGTTCCAAATTGCTCTCCAGAATGGTTGGATCACTTCACAGCTCCACTATGTGTGTATACATCTCACTAAAGATAACTTCTGTAAGGTATTGGATAGAATGTTTTATCATCAGACTTCAGGAATCATACCAGGTCATTGTATGGATTGTAGTTCTTAGAACTTTCAAAATGGTTTGTCTTTTTTTGTTTGTTTGTTTACAAATATAAGCATGTCTTTATCCTTTAAAAAATATTGTTTATTTCTAACATTCATTAAAAAATTTTTGAGTTCCAATTTCTCTTCCTCCTACTCCTCCCGTACCCACTGAAATTGTCAAACCATATTGAAAATTGTCTTTATAGTGTTGTTATTGTAGAAATCATTTTCCTGCTTCTGCTAATTTCATTCTTCATCAATTCATTAAAGTCTTTAAAATTGTTTTTGTAATATTAATCTTATAAGTTATTCTTCTGGGTGTGCTTATTTCATTCTTTTTGTTTGTTTGTTTTTTGTTTTTTGGGTGGGGCAATGAGGTTTAAATGACTTGCCCAAGGTCACACAGCTAGGAAGTGTCAAGTGTCTGAGGTCAGATTTGAACTCAGGTCCTCCTGAATCCAGGGCCAGTGCTTTATCCACTGCTCCACCTAGCTGTCCCTATTTCATTCTTTATATGTCTTTTTGTATTTCTTTTAAATCATCTATTTTCTTCATTTCTTAAAGCACAATGGTATTTAACATGTACCGCATCCCACAATTTCCAATTGATGGATATCCCCATAGATCCTAGTTTTTTGCTTCCATAAAAAGAGTTGCTATAAATATTTTTATATGCATAGAACCCTTTTCTATTTTTCAAAAACCTCTTTTGGCCCAGCAGTGATATTAATCAGAGATTACTGTTTAGTAACTTTATGTATAATTCCAAATTGCTTTCCAGAATGAATTTATTCATTCACAGGTCCACTATATACACAATTTGTGTGTTTGTGCCCGATTCCTTTCAGCCCCTCCAGTATTTGTTATTTTCCTTTTTGCTAATTTGTTGGGTGTGAGGTAGAAGCTCAGAATTACCTTAATTATGCATTTATCTAATTATTAGTTGTTTTTTTTAGTTCTCTCTGCCCTTGGCCCGCCCCCCCCCCCCCAATGACTTTAGATAACCACATTTTCTTCTCTTGAGAACTGCCTTTGAAGGCAAGGGCTTCAGATGAGAGAGAGGAAGATTTAGGAAATGAACAACTGGTTAGGAAGATAGTGTCTGAAAATAGAATTTAGATTTCTGTTCCACAACTTAATGTAGAAATGATGAATTCTTGACCAAGGATAACAGTGCCCACTAAAAATATATTTGCCTTAAGCCTTGTACATTTAATCAAAATGGATTTAACCACTAAAAAGGGAGGGGAAAGAAATCTGCCTAAATGCATCTACTGCATTTTTACCTTAAAGAATAGCTACAATGTAGGAAGAAAAATAGCAATATAGTTGTTCAGTAATTCACAGAAACAGAATACAAAAACATAACCTGCAATAATATCCATGGCTTCAGATGTCAACACAAATGTCTCAAGTGTGGTTACTAAATAAGGTGAGAGACCTTATTCAAGGAGGCAACTTGTGCCTGGCAGGTCTTATTGAGACTTGGTGGGGTGGCATCCATGATTGGAATTAGTTCTAGTACGGTATACCTTACTGAAAAAGAATAAACCAGATAAAAGAGAGTGATGGTATTAAAATAGCAGTGAGTATTAAACATAGACTCATGTAAGGACATTTCGTAACTAACTAAAGCTGGGGGCAGAGAGGGAAGCATAATGATTTAAATGAAGATCAGTGGAGTCAGAAACAAAAATGGTAATTCACAGATTACCTAGCCAAAAGAAAGAATTAGAAAAAAAATTCAGGAAACATATGGAAGCATGATATGGTAATGGGATTAGGTTCATTCAGTTTGATTCCTTTAAGTCAAAGTAGGAACACTAGGTGAAGTTACAGAGACAGGTTTGGGTGCAATATAAGGAAAAATTCCTCACAGTTAAAGCTTTCGAGAAGTTGAATCTATCAAGTAAACATCTTTCTTCCTTGCTTGCTACTGTTGGGTTCAAATGGCCATTTTCTTTTAAAAAATAAAAACTATCAATAGATTGTTTTTACATTATCTAGTTTTTCACTTTTATTGCTCCTCACTATTTCCAGAATGCCATCCCTTATAAAAAAGAATTTTTTTTTTAAAAAGAAAAAAGAAAAGAAAAACAATAAGCAAAACTGTTCAATGCATTAAAAAAAAATCTGACATCATATGTAATGTTCCACACCTGTTAATTCTTTACCTCTGTAGAAGAAAAGGGGAGGGGGCAGAGATTATTTTTTTATATTGCTTCTTTGGGGCCAATTTTTTTTTGGGGGGGGTGAGGCAATTGGGGTTAAATGACTTGTCCAGGGTCACACAGCTAGTAAGTGTCAAGTGTCTGAGGCCGGATTTGAACTCAGGTACTCCTGACTCCAGGGCCGGTGCTCTATCTACTGCGCCACCTAGCTGCCCCTGTTTGTTTTTTTTATAATTTTTCAACATTCATTTTTATTTTTTTATTTTTATTTTTTTTGCGGGGCAATGGGGGTTAAGTGACTTGCCCAAGGTCACACAGCTAGTAAGTGTCAAGTGTCTGAGGCCGGATTTGAACTCAGGAACTCCTGAATCCAGGGCCGGTGCTTTATCCACTGCGCCACCTAGCCGCCCCTCCCAATATTAATTTTTAATGTTTTTGTGGTGGTGGTTCTTTCATTTTATACTTTTGTAGTTATTGCATTATTGTTTTTCTTACCTGTCTTTTTGTTTATTTCCCCCCTCCCCTTTTTAAAATAAAAGGAAATCAGTAATTTTTTTTTGTCTTGAGTAGTTTTGAATTTAGGTGGCTTTAATGGAATTAGCATTATCTCATGAGAGATAGGCTCAATACTTGTCTTTATTAATTTTAATAATTCTTTTTTTGAGTTATACTTTTTCTTTGTAATTTTGCAGCATACACATTGGATTTTTTGTTTTTCCATTTACATTTGTAGTCATTATGTATATCATTTTCTTGGCTCTGTTTATTTCCCTCAGTATCAGTTCATGTAGATCTTTACATATTTTTCTGTATTTGTTACATTCACCAAATCTTACAGCATAGTCATAATTTTATTATATCTATATACTACCACTTTATTTAGCCATTCCCCAATCAATGCATATCTGCTTGTTTGGGAATTTGTTATTGTTTAGTTTATTTTTCAGGTATATCTGACTCTTTGTAACACCATTTGGAATTTTCTTGGCAAAGACACTGGAGTAGTTTGCCATTTCCTTCTCCAGTCCATTTGATAGATGAGGAACTGAAGCAAATAGGGTTAAGTGACTTGTTCAGGATTACACAGGTAGTAAGTGTCTGAGGCTGGATTTAAACTCAAGTTTTCCTGACTCCAGTCAGGGCAGTCTATGTACTGCACCATCTAAGTGCCATAGCATCCCTGGGTGAGTCCCTGTTTGGGAATACCTTATTTAAAAGGGACAGTTTAGATAAGTGAGATAATGGTTTTGGAGTCAAAGGACCTGGGTTTGAATCTTGCCCCTGCTACTTATTGCCAAGATGATTATACAACATTCCCACTCACATATTCTTTGCTGCGTTCCTACTAGTAGGAACTGATCTCCATGCATGATGTCCTATATCCGAGCCTTGGTGCCTTTGCACAGGGTTTCTCCTGTGCTTGTAATACTCTCCCTGGTCACCTCTGCCTTGTGGACTACCCAGCTTCTTTCAACTCAACTCGTGCCATTTCCTACAAGAGGCCTTTACTAAAGTCTCCTAGTTGTTAGAGCTCTTTTCAGTTACTTTGTATTTATTTTTCATGTTTGTTTATTGATGGATGTATCTTGCCCCAGTAGATGTAAGTTCCTTGAGGGCAAGGAACTTTTTACATTTTTTGTCTTTGTATTTCTGGAGCCTACTACTGTGCCTTGCAGGTAGGATAATAGATTTAGAACTGGAAGGAATATTAGAGGATAGTAGACACTTAATACATTCTTGTTTTAAATTGAATTATGTAAGCTTATGGAAGTCACTTCTACTCTCTTGGCTTTTTTCTTCCACTAAAAATCAAGGTGCTAGACTAGATGATCTTTAAGATCCTTTCCAGTTCTACATTCTGTGATCCTTTGATTCTGTTTTTGGGCCCGAGCATGTGCTGTACCATGACTAAGGGAATCTATGGGAAGAGGAGAAAAGAAGGCTCTGGTTTGTTCAGCTTGTCTTTTAATATACTCATATTCCCCTTTGATAATAGCCCTAGATGATTCTGGGCCTTGGGCTGTTGTTAGTTGAAGACTGACTGGGCAGGGAGGTAGAGCCAAACTATCAGAATAATAGGAAACCATGCAGTCTACTCAAAGCAGAACTCATTATTCTTTCTTGTTTCATCATCATTGAGTGAAACACTTGCCATTTTGGGGCCATCTTGTTTAAATATATTCAGTGGAATGGTTTTGTAAGGTTGCACACAAAATATTTTATTGTTTTCATTGGGCATTTCAAATACACACCTCAGTTGAAATGAATCAATATATTGGGTTTTGCTTCCTCCTACTCAGACTGTATCTGAAGTATTTGGACCAGAAATCATCTGAAAAATAACTATGTCTGTTCCACTTTTGGATGGTAGTCAAAAGGCGGTAGCATTAATGAAGCACTTATCATTGACTGTGGATCAATAATTCCACTGTTTGGCCTCAGATGGTATGATGAGTACTGGTGAGTTTGGCCTCAGATGGTACTGTTGTCTTCATTTTAAAACTTTTTTTGTCTAGGTTTCAAAGCTTAAGATTTTGTATTGTCCGTCTCTGTGATGGGGCCTTCATAGTTTAAAAAGATTTTTTACTGATAGTTTTTGTTTTTACATTGCCTTGATTTCCCCCTGTATTATTCCTTCCCCTTCAAGAGAGACATTGCTTATAACAAGGAGCTTTTATACAATGGAAGAACAGAAAAAAGGTTCAGCAAAACTGTTCAGCAAATTGAAAACTGACATTATATGCAGTGATTCATACCTGTAGACCACAACTTTTGCAGAGGGTGGGGGGAGGAGATGTCTTTTCATATTTATTCTTTGGGACCAAACTTACTCTTTGTCATTTTGCAACTTTCAGTTCCCTTTGTTTTGTGGTTCTTTGTGAAAAGGCCTTTAAACTTGAGTTATATAGGTGAATTAAGGACCAGGATCATCTGCTCATGCTTTGCTGTGGTGCTACAGGGGCTACCTTCAAAAACAGTGTAATAGGAAATATTGGGAAAAATTAAAAAAAAAAAATCTCAGAAGATAAAATGGGTAATTTTGCCTACATAAAGTTAGAAGATTTTGCAGAAACAAATCTAATAAAACTAAGATTAAAAGGGAAACAATCAGGAAGAATCTTTGTAGCAAATTTCTTTGATTAAGGTCACATTTCCAACTCAAATGCTTTTTTTTTTTTTTTTTTTGGGAAGCAAAACCTGCATGTTTATTCAGAGAGGGATGGTCGTACTAAAGAGAAAACATGAGTTTGGGAACCAATTCCAATGTTTAATTCCAGAAAAGCCCCTTGTATCTGACATAAAGGTTCTTTTAACAATGAGATCTCTTTTAAACGTTAAACAGAATTAATATAAAGGCAGTACTCTATATGCAAAAGGCCTGAGAAAGAATATTGTCTATATGCAAAAGGCCTGAGAATATTGACTTTATATATTTATTTTTTAAAGGCCCACACATATTTAGACAACTTTAAATATAGTTCCAACAGAAATACTCCGACAACATCAGCGATGGTCTCATAATGTGTTCTCACATTCAGACACTCGCTGGGATCTCTGATTTAAAAAAAAACAAACTTATTGGTACACATCTTTCTGATCTGCAATGTAATCTACAATCTCTTGTGGGCACATTAACTTTTCAGCATCTATGTCAGGAAGTTCAAACCCAAATTCCTCTTCCATGGCCATTATGATTTCTACTTGGTCCAAACTATCCAAGCCCAGGTCTTTCATGAAGTGGGAAGATACTGAAAGCTTTTCTGGATCAATCTTATCATATAGTTTCAAGACATTGAGGACACGGTCCTTAATGCTTTCCAGTGTCAGGGGGGCATGTCTCTATACTGGCAGCTCAACTGTAGGGATAACCCAGAAACCTGCATGTGTGCAGGGACCGGAACCGCGCGGCTGCCCTCTGCCAACCCACTGCCAAGCCCAAAGCAAGCGTGGGGGCCCAGGGCCTGGACGGAGGTGCCAAGGCCGCAGGCAGGTGGCGGATACAAGCAAAGAGGACACGGGCCGCCATGGCTAAGCCGAACCAGAGTGCAATGCCACCAACTCAAATTCTTAAGAATAAGAGAGCCAAGGGCAGCTAGGTGGCGCAGTAAATAGAGCACCGGCCCTGGAGTCAGGAGTACCTGAGTTCAAATCTGGCCTCAGACACTTGACACTTACTAGCTGTGTGACCCTGGGCAAGTCACTTAACCCCAATTGCCTCACTTTAAAAAACCAAAACATTAAGAATAAGAGAGCCATTTTCCAATTGATAAATGGTCTAAGACTATAGACAAGCAGTTCTTAAAAGAAGAAACCCAGGCTAGTTATAGCCATGTGGGAAAAAAAAAATGTTCCAAATCCCTAGAAATTAGAGGAATGCAGATCAAAATAATTCTGGGGTTCTAACGCACACCCATAAAATTGGCAAAGATAATAGAAAGGGGAAATGACAAATGTTGGAGGGTCTAGGGAAAAACAGGCACATTGATCCACTATAGGTACACTTGTGAATGGATACAACCATTCTAGAAAACTGTTTGAAATTATACACAAAAATGCTAGTAAACAATGCATACATACTTTTTGACCCCGCTAAATCACCTCTGGTCTTGTACCTAGAAGAGAACAAAGAAATAGAAATGGGTCCTATATGTACAAAAATACCTATAGCTATTCTTTTTTGTGGGAGCAAAAAATTGGAAATTAAGGGGATGCCCATCAATTGGAGGGAATAGGTGAACAAATTGTATTATCTGAATGTGATAGAATTGTGACACGAAATGAGTACATAGAAAGTGTTTGAGAGACATGAAAAGACTTAATGTAAACTAATGCAGAGTAAAGCTAACAGAACTGGAAAAACAATTTATGTTATAAGATCCATATTATAAAAACAAACACCTTTGAAGATATTTAAAATGCAATGACTATCCCTAATTCCAAATAAGGAACCATGCTGTCTACTTCCTGACACAAAAGTGATGGAGTCAAGATGCAGAATAAGACATGTTTTTGAACATGGCCAATAAGGGAATTTGTTTTGCTTGACTGCATATTTGTTAAGAGGGATTTTTTTTTCTGGTGGGGTAGGGAGTGTAGGAGGGAGAAAAAATAGTTTTCTATAAAAAAACCCCACTTTAATAAAAGGGTTGCCATTGAGTTTCTCTTTCTTTTTTGTTCAGTAGAGAAAAATCTTGAAACTTAGCTAGCTTTGATTATTATAAATTGTTATGTAACTTCAGATGTTTCTTTGATTATTCTTACAATCATTGTGTTGCTGTTGCTTTTGTTGAGTTGTGTCTGACTTTGTGACCCATTATGGGATTTTCTTGGCAAAGATATTGGCACTTAAAACAGATGATGTAGCCTTGTATTTCACAAGAAGATTAAGGACATCCAACATGAACTCTCTCAGCCCCCCTTCATTTATTGCTCAAAATTACTTAGCATAATCGCTCACATTATGCCAGAAGAAGCTCTATTTTTCTTTTCTTTTCTTTTCTTTTTTTTCTTTTTGAGGCAATTGGGGTTAAGTGACTTGCCCAGGGTCACACAGCTAGTGTCAAGTGTCTGAGGCCGGATTTGAACTCAGGTACTCCTGACTCCAGGGCCGGTGCTCTATCCACTGCACCACCTAGCTGCCCCTAGGAGCTCTATTTTTCACCAAGACTAAACTGTCTTCTATGTACCCTTACTTAGTTCCACTTTAGTCTCTGCTTATCCACCCATAATCAAATCAATACCACCATTGCTACTGGAAACTATGTGTCATTCTACTCCCCTGTGGCTCTACTTACCTTTGCTATAATTTTCCAAGTCAAAATGGCTTTCTCAGGCTCTTTCTCCCCCATGTGTAGGTCAGCTTTCCCAATAGAATGTAGCAGTATTACCCTCTCATTTTACAGAAGAGACTTGGAGAACTTAAGTGAGTAGCTCCTGGACATGAGTAAGCAAGTAGAAGAGTTGAGATCTGAACAGAAACTGGAAATTACATTCATGGTCAAGTGAAACTACGCTGTTTGTTCTCTTTTAAAGTCTTTTCTTCAGGGCTTTTATTTAAATATTTATTTATTACAATTTCTTTTAGATATTAATGTAGTCCTTGTGGAATGTCCATTTTTCCTTTGAGTATCTACTTAGAGTTCTTAGGGAGTTTACTTAAATTGGATTTTTGGCTATAATTTTTTTTTTTTTGGTGGAGCATTGAGGGTTAAGTGATTTGCCCAGGGTCACACAGCTAGTAAGTATCAAGTGTTTGAGGCCAAATTTGAACTCAGGTCCTCTTGAATCCAGGGCCGGTGCTTTATCTATTGTGTCACCTAGTTGCCCTAGCTATAATCCTTAATAGTCATTTTGTATCTTCTATTTGTTCATCTCCACAGCTTTATTTAGTTTATGAATCTGGTCTTTGAGCCAGGATCATCAAGCTCTGCTTTGTCTTACACTTTTGGTGGAGTGGTTAACCCTGTTTGGTCTTAACCAGGGTCACTGGGTTTCTACGCTGACCTCTACCTCTTGTACTTACACCCTCCTGGGTCTTTGAGGTTCAGAGTATTGGATCTTCAGGATCTTTGTCATCCCAGGACAGAATACTAGGGAACTCAGAGTCCAGGGTCTGGGGCTGCCTTAGTCTGAGCACTGTGCTTGCTGCCTGGCTGTTTCTCCTTGTTCCAAGGAACCTTGCCTTCCCCAAGGAGTCTCTGCTCTTACTGTCTCTGCAGAAAGGGCCTTGCAGGTTATATCACTAGTGGGGCAGGAAGGCCACAGACCTGTTTGAATGGGAGTATAATGTAAGGGACTAAAATTCTAGCTATACTATCTAAAATCTAATGAGTGGTCGCCAATAAATTATAAGCTTTAGCAAGAGTATTTAAGTGTTTAAGTATTTATTAAAGAGCATTAGGATCATAGAGAAAGGTAAAAATATAATGATTTCTAAGAGACCCCATCATCCGACCCACCATGGCGAGGTCAGGAACCAAAAGAGAGAGAACCCCTCTGCCAGTGTCTGCTTCCTACTGCATGTTCTCCTAGAAATGGGAGGCTCCTCAAGTTGATTGGCTGGTAGTTTTGATAGACAGTACCCACGAGCAAACATCGCTTTTTGATGCCAGGGACCTTGACCACATGGCTTGCCCCCAGAGGCCTTCTCCTCGTGGTGGAGTTTTCCTACAATAGTTCTCCAGCAGGTGGCGTCATTCCAGTCGTTACAATAGGCATACCTTGGAGATACTGCAGGTTTGGTTCCAGACCACCACAGTAAAGCTAATATTGCAATAAAGCAAGTCATACAAGTTTTTTGCTTTTCCAGTGCATATAAATGTTATATGTTTAATTGTACATACTAATAGCAACATTATGTGATGATCCACTGTGATAGACAGTGTATTTAGCAATACAATGATCTAACACACTGACTGCCAAAAGACTCATGATGGAAAATGCTCTCCACATCCAGAAAAAGAACTATGGTGTCTAAATGCAGATCAGAGCATACTATTTTCACTTTTGTTTTTTTTTCTTTCTTGTGGTTTTTCCTTTTTGTTCTGATTTTTTTCTTTCATAACATGACTAATGTGGAAATTTAACATGATTGTATATGTATAACCTAAATAAAATAAAGTAAAGTTAGACTAAATTTAAAAAAAGTTATGTTTGCACCATACCATAGACTATCAAGTATACAATAATATTATGTCTTTTAAAAATGTACATACCTTAATTAAAAAAGATTTTATTGCTAAAAAAAAATGCTAACCATCATCTGAGCCTTCAGTGAGTTATAATATAATTTTTGCTGGTGGAGAGTCTTGCTATATGCTGATGGCTGCTGACTCTTAAGGGTGGTGGTTGCTGAAAGTTATTGGGTATGGCAGTTTCTTAAAATAAGACAGCTATGAAATTTGCTATACTGATTATTTCTTCCTTTCACTTGAACACTTAGAGGCCATTGTAGATTTATTAATTAGCCTAATTTCAGTATTATTGTGTCTCAGGGAATAGAAAGGCCTGAAGAGAAGGAGAGAGATGGAGGAATGGCTGGTTGGTGGAGCAGTCAGAATCCCCATACTTATTAAGTGTGCTGTCTTATATGGGCATGGTTCCTCAAAACAATTAAAACAGTAACATCAAAGATCACTGATCAGAGATCACATAACAGATATAATAATAATGAAAAAGTTTGAAACATTGTGAGAACGACCAAAATGTGACACAGAGACATGATGTGAACACGTGCTGTTGGAAAAATGGCACCAATAGACTTAGTCAATTCAGGGTTGCCAGAAACCTTCATTTGTTAGAAGCTTAATATCTGTGAAGTGCAATAAAATGAGGTGTGCCTCTACTGATTCTTCTGGAGGGTTCTTTTTCTCTTGCCTTTCGGTTTCAGACTGACTTTTTGCACAGTTCTGGGATGACAGAAATCACTCCAGTTTCTCCTTGGATTTTTTGTACAGTTTAAATTTTTTTGTTGATGTTGGGGTTAGGGGTGGAGCTAAGCTACAGACTTCTATTCAGTCAGCCATCTTATTTACCACCTTCATTTGATATTGATAATAAGGTCACCAAACAGAGGATCTCTGGTTACATTTATCTCGCAAATAAGAATTTAAATATATTTATGATTTAATCTTGTATCCTATAATCTTACCAAACTAATTTCTTGTTTCTTAAGTTTTGGTTTGTGAAAGCTGTGTTGTCTAGAAACACTATTATGTTGCAAACAGTGATATTTTGATTTCTTTCTTTCCAGTGTTAATTCCTCTGGTATATTTTTCTATTTGTAACTGCTGGAATTTCGAATAACTGTGTCATAAAAAAGTGGTGAAAGCAGGCATCCTTCTGTTGTATGTGTTTTTAATGGTAAGGTTTCTAATCTTTCTCCTTTGCATATTATATTGGCTTTTAGGTTACCTTTTTATTGTGTTGAGAAACAATCTCAGTATTCTAATTATTTTTCATGTCTGTCAAGAAGAAAATTTAGATTTTAATCAGACCTTTTCCCATATCTGTTGATTTTTTTTTTTATTTCTGGTTGTATTAATAAGAATATGTAAAGTACTTAGGAAGTGTTGAAGTATTCTATAAATGTTGGCTGTTATTATGCCAATAATTTTTCTAATTCCAACCAGATTTGCATACCTAAGAGAATTAAATCTGCTATAATTTTTAAAGATATATCACCATATTTTATGCTAGCTGATATTTTTACTTTTTCACATTTATATTCATTACGGAAATATCTTTTTTCTTAGTGTTATCTTTGCCAGGCTTTAAAATCAACAACATATTTACCTCATAAAAGGTATCAGGTTGTGTTTTATCATCCAATTTAGAGATTGTCTGTTCTTGGAAATATCAAGGAATTTTGTATGATTTTAACATGCATAGGAGAGATTGTAGAAGGGAATAACTTGTAAGACCACCTTTTGAATATTGTATGTTATACTTTGTATAGTGTACATTCGTATGTACAGTATGCCTCTACATGTTGTATGCTTGTCTGTAACTTTTATCTATTTATCTATTAGACTATATAAAGTTTTATGAAGATAAGGATCATACCTTATCTAGACTTTGTTGTTGTTGTTGTTGTTGTTTTTTTTTGGTGAGGCAATTGGGGTTAAGTGACTTGCCCAGGGTCACACAGCTAGTAAGTGTCAAGTGTCTGAGGTCAGATTTGAACTCAGGTACTCCTGAATCCAAGGCCGGTGCTTTATCCACTGCGCCATCTAGCTGCCCCTAGACTTTGTAATAACCACTTCCCCTTTCTCCTTTTCCCTGTCTCTCCCCATGTGAGCAGGTACCTAAAAAATATTATGCTGACTGAATACTCCCAAGAGCAGGAGTTCTGAACTTGTGTGTCTGTGAACCCCTTGGGCAGGCAGTCTGTGAACCCCTTGGGCAGGCAGTGAAATCTAGAGAGTCTTCAGAATGTTTTTAGATGCATAGTTTGTGTGTGTGTGTAGTTATGAACATAGTTAATTATATTGAAATACCATTATCAAAATATTAGGGGGAAAGCCCCAAGTTTAGGGACCCTGGGTTGAGAACACTTGCCCTAGAGCAATGTACCTTTACCAAACCTCTACCTGGTTGCCTGTACTCATGGTTTTGTTTTTGTTTTTGTTTTTTTGGTGAGGCAATTGGGGTTAAGTGACTTGCCCAGGGTCACACAGCTAGTAAGTATTAAGTGTCTGAGGCCAGATTTGAACTCAGGTACTCCTGAATCCAGGGCCGGTGCTCTATCCACTGTACCATCTAGCTGCCCTGAAACAAATTTATGTTGTTCATCCCTCATTCTTGGAAGAGGATCAATGACATCAAGGGGATGATGTCTCAACTTGCTAGTGAATTGGATTTAAGTGAGAAAGAGCTGTGCAAGGTCATCAGCCGCATTCTCTAATCCAGAATCTTGTTTGTTGTTGTTGTTGTTGTTGTTGTTGTTGTTTTGCGGGGCAATGGGGGTTAAGTGACTTGCCCAGGGTCACACAGCTAGTGTTAAGTGTCTCAAGCTGGATTTGAACTCAGATATTCCTGAGTCCAGGGCCAGTGCTTTATCCACTGCGCCACCTAGCTGCCCCTGTTTTATACAGTTTTATAACACTTTTCTGTGTCTTAAAAAAGTTATAGACAACTTCTGGATGACAGTGAAATGAAGGCTGTTCCTGCCCTGATCTTAAAGCTTTTGGAGTTTGTGGCCAAATCAATATATACCCAGAGAAGGGAATCTTTGAGATTGCTACCTCCTTTTCTTGTTTCATTCTAAAAGCCAACTTGGCCTCTGGCCAACCAACAAGATAAATGAGATATCTTTACCTTGTGTGTTTCATAACATATTTTACTTACGTTTTAAAAATTCCTCATTGTTCATATGTTGAAGACTGATCACAGCCCACCATAGGCTTATCCATTGTCTTTTTTGTGAAATTAACAACAACAACAAAAATCTTCAGAGACTTGTATTTCATGTCACTGCCATATAGCAACATGGGGAGAAAATTGGTATTTAAAAAATTGGTATTAAATGTACCCTTTTGGGAAGCTTGGCTGAGGCATATGAAATGTATTACTGTATAAATTTTGAGGAATTGGAACATATTTGAATAGTCCTGCCTTAATTCACATACTGTGATGTTGCCCCAGGAGTATCTCATAATTCTGCCCCTTTTTGCTTTAAGACATAACATTTAGAGGTGCCAGAGATTCTTTCAGGGGATCTGTGAGGTTTAAGCCATATTTGCGTTATTTACCTTTTCTACTCTTGTTCTCTCACATGGATACAGTGGGGCCTTCCAGAGGCTACATAAACTTGTGAATTAAAGATTTAGCTGCAAACATGAAGACTGTTAATAGGTCATCTGCAGAATTGTACTTATCCTTGCAAGTGGATGAATCTATGCATGGAGTTAGACTTGTTGTTTTGCTGATATTTTTTTGATATCAGTAAATATCTTTTATGTGAATGCTTGGCAACAAGCACAAGTGGTGCTGAAATGTTGAATAACTTTTGAGAATCTCATGGTTTATCCTGGTACGACTGTGTAGACATTTTGCACTGATGATAAAAATAATAGTAGGTAAAACTGTTGGCACCTTAAGCAAGATTCCTGGTCGTAGCACCAAAGTAATATATGTATGTTACAGTTTTTTAAAAAAAGTCATTTTCACTTAAGAATTTCCTTGGTGAAGCAATACAAATGATTTATTTTATTTAATCTTGTTCCTTGAGAACATGTCTTTTTAATATTCTATATGATGATGGAAGTGTGCATAAAACACTAGTGGTGCATACTAAAGGACAGTGGTTGTCTGGAGGAAAAGCCCTTGTGCAGTTGTTTTGACTCATGAGCTGAACTAGCACTTTCTTTCACTGAACACCACTTTCACTTGAAAGAAGTACTGACAGACCAACTTGGTTACTCAGACTTGAGTATTTGGCAGACATTTTCTAGAAAATGAACAAAGTGAGCCTGTCACTTCAAGAAAAACAACTGTGACAGTATTTGTTGCCAATGATAAAATACAAGCTTTCAAGTGAAAATTAGAATTTTGGAAAACTGGTATCTACCACTGTGTGCTTGACAGCTTTGGAATACTTAAAAACTTTGATAATGAGATTGGTGGTGCTATATTAATGAATGTGATTTTTTTTTTGATATTGTATAATGAAGTGTGCCATCCTTTTAGAAGAGCTGCATAACTCAGTGAACAAATGTTTTCCAAATGATCAATGCATGACATTACAAAATTATGCATGGATAAAAGATCTTTTTAAAGTACAGGATAGACCAATGGATTTTAATGTAATAGAATATGAAAAGCTCATTGATATGGTTTCAGCTTCCATATTGCAACTGACTTTTAAGAACCTACTACTTGTTGAGTTTTAGTGTAATATCAAAAAATGATATCTACAATTATTTTTAAAAGATCTATGAGGCTGTATTTTCTTCTTATGCTTAAACCAAAACAACATATTGCAAACAGATTGAATGTAGAAGCAGATATAATTCCATTCACCATTTGTATATGGAATGTGCACTGGCTCCCAGACAACATGAAATCCTATAGACCTGAAAGACAAACAGCTCTTGTGAGAGAACTCAACAGGTGTCACATCCAAATAGCAGCCCTGAACGAAACAAGGTTGGCAAATGAAGGCCAGCTTACTGAAGTCGGAGCTGGATACATGCTTTTCTGGAGTGGCCACTGTGATGAGGAACACCCAGAAGCTGGTGCAGGTTTTGCAGTCAGCTCTGTCTAATCTAGTAAGCAAGCTTGTATGCCTCCCAGAAGTGAACAACAGGCTCATGACAATGTGTTCACCACTTGCAGGAAAGTACCGTGCTATCATCGTTGGTGGGTATCATGCTCTCACTATGACGTGCTCTGATGAGGTCAAAGAACAATTGTATGAAGAGCTGGAGACCCTTATCATCAAGGACAAGCTTGTAATTCTGGGTGACTTTAACACCAGAATAAGCACAGACTATCTGATACAAAAGGTGTCCTTGGGAGGAACAGTTGGAAATAGCAACAGCAATAGTCACTTACTTACTACTGAAGACTTGTGGGATTCATGACCTTCTCATCACCAACACTGTCTTCTGTTTACTGAAACATAATAAAATATGGATACACTCTCACAGCAAAATTTGGCACTAATGGACTATGTCATTGAATGATGAAGGCAATGTCTGGCCAGAGTGCTGAACTGATCATAGACTTATCTTCTACAAGCTAAATATTCACATTCAACAAAAGTAGGAGCCCCAAGGCAAGATGACTATCAGAAATCCCAACAGCCAGTGAGTGAACAGTTTATTGCTGACCTGGAGGAAAAGCTGAGTTAGCACACAGTTATCAACAGTGGAGCAGAAAAGGAGTGGGTACCTTTTCATCAGTCTCTAAGAAGGAAGTGTTTAACTCCATCACAAGTGAAGTGCAGGCAAAGCTTAGAAAGAATCATGGTTCTTGGCTCAGTAAGAAGGCAGATGAGATTCAGTTTGAAGTTGATAGCAACGATACAAAGTATTTCTATGATGTCCTAAAGACTGTTTAGGGGCCAAAGACCTCTGGTGCATCTCAGCTACTCAGCACTGATGGAACCATACTGATCAGTGAATAAGGACATAATAATAAGGACATAATAAGGAGAGAGGGATTGAACACTTCCATAGTGTTCTCAACAGACTGTCATCAATCAATGCTGAAGCCATTGACCATATACATCAGGTTGAAGTCAGTCCCTCTCTAGCTGGACTTCTAATTGAACAAGAGGTATTTAAAGCCATTAAGCTCTTGTTATATAGCAAAGTGCCTGTTGCTGATTCCATCCCATTCTGCTTATGCAGAAACTGACTGAAATCTTCCAGGCTATATGGCAAGAGGAGCTTTTCCCCTAGGAATTCAAGGATGCTTCATTTCTATAAAGGAAAAGGAAACGGGTTGACCTGTGACAGTCACGGAGGTGGAGTGTATCTTTCTTTTAGTCATTGCTACTAAGATTCTTGCCAGAGTTCTCCTTAGTCACCTGATTCTTCACCTGGAAGATGGTCCTCTACCTGAGAACCAGTGTAGCTTCAGAAAGGGCTGAGGAATAGTGGATATGGTGTTGGTTGCCCAACAGCTCTAGGAGAAATGCCAGGAGCAGAATAGAGGTCTGTACACAGCGTTTGTGGACCTCACTAAGGCCATTGACATGGTCAGTCGTGAAGGCTTGTGCAAGATGATGGCAAATTTGGTTGCCCCTGAGAAGTTCATCAATATTGTCCTCCAGTTTTGTGATGGCATGCTTGCATGGGTTCTGGATAAAGAACAATTCTCTCATACTTTCTCAATCACCAGTGGAGTGAAGCAGGGGTGTGTGCTTGTTATTCTGTTTTTTAGCATGATGTTTTCCACAGTGTTTTCAGATGCCTTCAACAAGGATTAAAGCTGCATTAAGGTCAGCTACCACACTGATGGTAAACTATTTAACTTGAAAAGGCTATAAGCCAAGACTGAAGTAGAGGGAGAGTTGGTGTGTAACTTTTTCTTTGTAGATAGATGGTTATGCGCTCAGTGCAGCATCTGAGGCTGAGATGCAACATAGTATGGATCAGTTCTCTGGCATTTGTGCTAATTTGGGCCTGACAATCAATATCAAGAAAATAGGTTCTCCACCAGTCAGCAGTGCATCATCTGTATGTGGAAGCTTTGGTTACAACAAATGGAGAAATTTTGAACACGGTGGATAAGTTCACTTACCTTGGTAGTATACTTTCCAGGGATGTGCATATAAATGATGAAGTTGATGCATGCATTGCCAGAGCTAGCTCAGCTTTTGGGAGGCTCCTCCCCTCCAAAAAAAAAGTGTGAGAGAGAAAAGGTATTAGGCTGCTACCAAATTGAAGGTCTACAGAGCCATTGTGCCAACTTCATTATTGTTTGCCTATGAAACCTGGATGGTCTACCAGTGCCATGTGAGAAAATTGAACTGCTTCCATTTGAATTGTCTTAGGAAGTTTCTGAAGATTACCTGGCAAGATAAGGTACCAAACTCTAATGTCCTCTTTTTTTCCTTTTCTTTTTTTTTTTTTTTTCCTTTTGTGGGGCAATGAGGGTTAAGTGACTTGCCCAGGGTCACAGAACTGGTAAGTGTTGACACCGCTAAGTGTCTAAGGCCAGATTTGAACTCAGGTCCTCCTGAATCCAGGGCCAGTACTTTATCTGTTGTGCCACCTAGCTGCCCCCTCTGAGGTCCTCTTAAGTGCAACTCTAACAGGCTGTCCACTTGACCTAAATGTCAAACATATGTTTACCTAAAAGATTATTTTTCAGAGAATTCACACAGGGCAAGTTATTACACAGAAGTCAAAAGAAGTGATACATATTCACTCTCAAGCTCTCTCTAAAGAATTTTAGTATTGATTGTGAGACACTGGCATAAGACTGCCCAGCATGGTTTCCCTGCATCAATAAAGCAGCTCTGATCTGTGAGCAGTAGCTCAAAAGAAACAGGAAATGTGCAAATCTATAGACATTTCCATTCCAAATGTTCAAATAGACTGTTTGTGCCTGACCTGTGATAGAGCCAGTTACCCCAACATTGTGATGTTTTCTTTAAGAACAACATCTGTATGAGGCTGTATTTTCTTCTTATGCTTAAACTAAAATAAATGTATTGTAATAGATTAAATGTAGAAGCAGATATCCAATTATCTTTTATTAAGCCAGATATTAAAGAGATTTGCAAAAAGATAAAACAATGCCAAACTTGTTAGAAACTTTTTTTTTTGAAAAGTTCTTTTTCATAAAAATGTTATTTGTGTTAACATTTAATGGGGTTCTTGCTATTTTTTTTTTGTAGGGCAATGGGGATTAAGTGACTTGCCCAGGGTCACACAGCTAGTGTCAAGTGTCTGAGATCAGATTTGAACTCAGATACTCCTGAATCCAGGGCCAGTGCTCTATCCACTGCGCCACCTAGCTGCCCCCTTTGCTATTTTTTAATGAATACTTATTTTTAAAATCTTTTTTTGAGTGGGGCCCAGGGTCACACAGCTAGTAAGTCAAGTGTCTGAATCCGGATTTGAACTCAGGTCCTCCTGACTTCAGGGCCCGTGCTCTATCTACTGTGCCACCTAGCTGCCCCAAAATCTTAATTTCTAATATTGCAAATATCGATAGATATAGTCCAAATAAACAAAAGCTCTTTAGGATCTTCAATAATTTTCAAGAATATAAAGGGTTCCCGAGACCAAAAAGTTTGAGAACTATTGATGTACTGAAAATGTCACAAATATTCAGTATCTTCTGGGAATGGGAATATTTGTACTGATTCAGAGGAAGAAGAATGATAACCCTGTGGAAGGAACTTTTTAAAAAAATGTTTTTCTCCTTTAATTGCCATTCAGATAGTGAATGTCTCTGTCCTAAGAAATACTTAGGCACTAATTATAATTGACCCAGAAAAGTACAACCAGAAAATTTCTGACTAGACAGGTTTGTCTCAGAAATGCTGAGGAGTTCTTGAGGAATTTGAGTGAGCATAGAAAATCAATGATGCTGTTATAAAACATTACTGGGAAAAGTGGGGAGAGAGAACCATATATCAATTAGCCTGAAAGAGTCCTTTCCTAAATACTTTGTCTTAATGGAACTAACCAAGACTTGCTTTAAAACTATAATACTTGTGGAGCCAATCTGCATTTAAATGAGAACATCTTAAAGTGCACACTCAAAAGCTGGCTACAAGAATGACTGTAATGTACAAAGTGGCAACTGCTCTACCTCTGAAAAAATCCAGTTATTTTGAAATCTACTGCTTTTTATTGAAGTGTTGTGAACCTGAGATGTAGGCAGTCCATTTTTGTATTTTGTTTATTGTACATTGCACTATAAGTACATATATTTGCTGCACAATGCAAATATAATTGATTAAATATGGTGTAGGAACAGGATAAAAAGCTTCTTTTAGTCTTCCTGTTTTCTCCTTTCTTTTCTCCTTTCTTCCTCCCCTCCCCCAGCTACTTTGACATGCACCACCATCATTAAGCAGTTGAGTGTCTTTTTTCTTTTTAATATAGAAAGGCTATTAGAATACAAGTTTGAAAATGCCTCACTCTATAGTAATATAATGAGTTTT
The DNA here is from genome assembly GCF_019393635.1 of Dromiciops gliroides. NCBI lineage: Eukaryota > Metazoa > Chordata > Mammalia > Microbiotheria > Microbiotheriidae > Dromiciops > Dromiciops gliroides. The sequence continues at coordinate 357,967,988 of NC_057863.1, read as the reverse complement.
ATTTAGAATCCCATGACTTGATTTTACTTTCATCTTTCATAAGATTTACATTTAAAAGAATTGGTTGAATAATTGATTCTATCTCCTTTCCCCCTCCTTATTCTCCTTTAAAAACAAGAGACAAGAGAGATAACAGCATATATTTCCACTTCTCTATTAAAGAGGGAAATCAAATTCTCCCACTTCCACATAAACCCACAGGGAACATTCTGCAAACATTTATTAAGTTCCTTCTATATGTACTATAGCTATATACTCTGTCCAAGTACAGATGATAAATCTTTTTTATTATGAATTTAGTTGAAATATGTTACATTATGGGCAGCTAGGTGGTGCAGTGGATGAAGCAATGGCCCTGGATTCAGGAGTACCTGAATTCAAATCCAGCTTCAGACACTTGACACTTAACCAGCTGTGTAACTCTGGGCAAGTCACTTAACCCTCATTGCCCTGCCAAAAAAGAAAAAGAAAAAAAAAGTCAGATTAGTTTTAATTAAAAATTTTTGGGGGGGGGGGCGAGGCATTTGGGGTTAAGTTACTTGCCCAGGGTCACACTGCTAGTAAATGTTAAGTGTCTGAGGCCGAATTTGAACTCAGGGCCTCCTGACTCCAAGGCCGGTGCTCTAGCCACTGTGCCTTCAAATCAAATAAACTATTGGTTAGAGTAGAACTTCTTAGTTTTTCTTACTTATTGTCCATTGGCTGATTAGCAAATTGTGTTGTTACACACTGAAGCAGGTATGGAGCACAAGCACTTTTATAAGACATACATAAGAATGCTGGTAATATCACTGCAGCAGGATGAACAGTAATCATATATTCCAGATAGATGTAGAAGCTGACTTAGTTCTTGCCTGTAATGGTAGTGTGTCATCTAATTTAGTTCACAATTTAAAAACAATAAGCGTTATGTATTCTCACATTTTATCTTATTGGCAGGTTTTGATAAAACCTTCCTTTTCTATATTTATCTTTATGTTGGTCCCACTTACTATAGAATCATTTTAACACCCCCATAGTAAATATTCCTATAATTGACAGCAGGAAAAAAAAGCCAAGAAAAGTTTGGCGTTAGTGACTTCTTGAGAATTTGCTGTGGTGATTCAATGTCTTCAGGAATCATGATTCCTAGAAATAATACAATCAGAATTTTTTTGTAGCAATTTAGATAGCGTCATGTTTTATTGAAGGTCATTTATAAGGAGCTCTTTCTTTATTAAATATGGAGGAAAAGAAATACTATTACATAATTTATGAGTGTCTATTTTGGTTTACCTCAAATTTTCTTTTTAGAGTATTATTGATGCCTTCCTTTTGTTGTTTACATCTCATTAATTTCTTTACTTTTGGGGGTGGCGAGGCAATGAGGGTTAAGTGACTTGCCCAGGGTCACACAGCTAGTAAGTGTCAAGTGTCTGAGGTTAAATTTGAACTCAGGTCCTTCTGAATCCAGGGCCAGTGCTTTATCCACTGTGCTACCTAGCTGCCCCTCTCATTAATTTCTTAATATATGTTTCTCACCTACCTTGCCCAGTGAGCCTTTCCTTGTAACACAGATTTGTGTGTGTGTGTGTGTGTGTGTGTGTGTGTGTGTGTGTGTGTGTGTGTGTGAAAAGTTCAGTAAAACCAATGGTCATATCAACTATTTGACATGCAGTATTTAACATCCATACCCCTCCACCTCTAATGAAAGGAGAGGAGAATTTTTTCCTCTTTTTCTCATTTAATTTCTTTTCAGTGGTCCAAACTTGATCATAATCACACAGTCTCAGGCCTCAGGTTCACAAGGATTCAGTTTTATTTTATTATTGAACTTCTCATTATTGGTATCTTACCTTGTCCAATATATACCTGTATTTTTATTAGACCCATAAATTCCCCAAAGATTTTTATTGGCAAGTATTTTCTAGCACAACTACTTTTTTTTTTTTTTTGGCTGGGCAATTGGGGTTAAGTGACTTGCCCAGGGTCACACAGCTAGTTAGTGTTAAGTGTCTGAGGCCAGATTTGAACTCAGGTACTCCTGAATCCAGGTCCGGTGCTCTATCCACTGTGCCATCTAGCTGCCCCCAGCACAACTATTTTTTGTTGACAGCTGTGAAATCATTTATGTGATTTCTTCAATTTTGCTATTGATTATTATTCCTTTGGGCACTAACAAAATTTTAATTGAATGTTTTTCTTCTTTTGGCATTTTAAAGTCTCAGTTTGAGAATTTGAAGTCTCCTTTGTATTAATAAGTCTGACTGGGAGCAGTTAGGTGGCACAGTGAATGGAGCGCCGGCCCTGGAGTCAGGAGTACCTGAGTTCAAATCCGGCCTCAGACACTTGACAATTACTGGCTGTGTGATCCTGGGCAAGTCACATGGCCCCAATTGCCTTACTAAAAAAAAAAAGTCTGACTTAATGTAATAAACACTTTGTATGAGTTTTGTTTAACATCAATATGCAAATCCCACGCTGGTTTTGTGGTGGAGAGGCCTGGTTAAGAGAGCTGGAGTCCCAAGCCCTGGAGACTGAGAAGTTGCTAAGAAATGCTGACAGTCTATGCGTTTCCTCATCTTTTCTATATATAGCAAACTAGGAAACAGATTGGGCCTTTGATGGTCATGTTTACTTTAGTCTTTTAGGAGAACAAGTAAAGAATTAGCAAAACTTTCTAAAAAGTGGGCAGCTTTGTTGGATCATTTGATTTCACAAATAACATGTCTGCTATTAGTACTTCTAATTTATATAGTACCTTCTATGTAGCTGACACTGTACTGAACACTTTACAATTATGATCTCATTTGATCCTCATAACAGTCCTGTGAGGTAGGTGCTATTATTATCCTTATTTTATTGTAAGGGGCTAAAATTCTAGCTAGTCTGTCTAAAATATCTGAGTGGTTGCCAATTAATTATAAGCTTTAGCAAGAGTTTAGACTTTTAAGCATTTATTAAGGAGAATAAGAATTTGGTGAAGAGAGAAAGAAAGGCTATCAAAGGGAGAGCATGTTTTAGCTCCACTTTCCATGAGAGTCCTCACAAAAGAGAGTGAGCCACACCTCCTTCATCCCACAAGGCCCATGTGAAACTGGCAACATCCCATCCACATGCACACACATCTCCAAGCTAATTGGTTGGTAGCCTTGATTGACAGTACCCACAAGCAGACGCCAAGGAAAGCCGCATGGTTTGCCCTCAGACACCTTCTTCTCATAGCGGAGCTTTCCTACAGTAACTCTCCAGCAGGTGGCGTCATTCCAATCATTACATTATAGATAAGTAAACTGAGGAAGACGGATTAAGTGATTTAGCCAATGACACGTCTAGTATATTCAAAGTTATGCTGACTCAGTGACTTACTGTTCCCAGACCTGCTTGTCAGTAAATGTTGGGGGAGACATTGCCCAGTCTTCCCCTTTGTATTACCTGCTATTTACAAGTACCAAATCACTGCCCTGCACACCTCTTCAACATCATGTAGCCCTCACATATTGGCAATTGGGAATTTGCTGAGATGCAGTGGTCCATTCTGTTTTGCTGACCTGGACCTTTCTGAATTGTCTTTAACTCATTATGAAGGTATCCATTTTTCGTCCCTTGCTGATCTCCAGGGATCAGCTTGTCAAAGCGTTGCTCCCATGGTGTACTTTTAATAAACTCCTTTTAATTCTCTCTGTCCTGAGTTTTGCCTCATTTAGTCAGGGTGAAAGCCAGAACAAAGAATTTTCCTTTTAACAGTGTCCAAGGCCAGATTTGAACTTGGGTCATTACAGACTTGGCTATTTATTCACTGTACCGTCTAGCTGCGATGTGCACTGTGCTGGGCTAGCTAATATTAACAACATTCACATGGATTTATACTGTAATTCACAAAAGAAATTTGTACCAATGTACTAGATCTTAATTTGTCTACCACATTTTTCCTTTTCCTGTACCTAATGCCATCAAGGCGCTCCACCCCCCCCCCCCAAAAAAAAACACAAACAAACCAAAAACACCCATCTTGACTAATTCATCTTCCAGTGTCTTTTTTTTTTTTTTCAGTTAGAATGCCATCGGATTTCATTGTGTTTGAGTGAATTTGCAGTAGAATAACCCTAAAGATCCTATAAGTAACTCTGGGGCCTTAGTCCAGCTCTTCTTTTTACACATGAGAAAACTACGGTGAAATGACTAACTCAAGGTCAGACAGGAAATCGGTGGTAGAGTGAAGCTTTGAACCTTGGTCCAGTTCCAAATCTAGTTGGCTGTAGCACTACCTTTTACTTAATATGCACCAGGCCTCCTTATTCGCGGATGATATTGAAGAAAATGACAAACAATCTCAAGTTCCAGGACTAGTAGAGAAATGTGAAGTAGCCCAGGATCCTAGTTTTGGCTCTGCAGTTGTATAAAAGGAAAGTGGGAAGCTCTAGATGTTTCCTGGTCCTCTGGCATAGCAAACTGTAGTGGTAGCATGTACCTTCTTTAGACCTAATGAGGGAGTGGTATATTTAAATGAAAGACATAATATCTGATGAGCCATAGACCACCTCCTAGAAAGTTGTATTCCAAAGATTATGGTTTGGAGGTGACCCTGAGGTGTCAAAGGTTCTATCAGTGGAGTGGACTCTTGCTCAGGTTGTACTTAACAATTTGTCTCCCTCCTATCTTTCCAGGCTTCATACACTTTAATATACCTTCTGTAATCTTTGATCCAGGGACACCTGTCTTCCTTGTTCATTACACAAAACACTGCATTTTTCTATTCTGGTCATTCACTGCCTGTACCCCATGCCTGGAATACTCTTCCTTCTCATATCTGCCTCCTGGCTTCCCCAACTTCCTTCAAGTCCTAGCTAAAATGCCATATTTTACAAGCATTCCTTAATATCTCTTCATTCTAGTTCCTTTACTCTGTTGATTAGCTCTAATTTTCTCTGTTTATATCATGTTTGTTTTTGTTTGTTTTTGCAAGGCTGTGAGGGTTAAGTGACCTGCCCAGGGTCACACAGCTACTAAGTGTCAAATGTCTGAGGCTGGATTTGAGCTCAGGTCCTGAATCCAGGGCCTGTGCTTCATCCACGGTGCCATGTAGCTGCCCCTGCTTATATCGTGTTTGTCCATATTTTTTGCGTGTTGTCTTCCCCATTATTCCATAAGCTCCTTGAGAGCAGGGTTTGTCTTTTGCCTTTCTTTACATCCTCAGTGCCTAGTGTGTATTAGGAGCTTAATATATGTTCAACTGATAAAACTAGAAAGGTTTTAAATATGGGCCTAGAAACAGGCTTTTTCTTCTTCTTCTTTTTTTTGGGGGAGGGTTTTTTGGTTTTTTGCAGGGCAATGGGGATTAAGTGACTTGCCCAGGGTCACACAGTTAGTAAGTGTCAGGTGTCTGAGGCCGGATTTGAACTCAGGTACTCCTGAATCCAGGGCCAGTGCTTTCTCCACTGCGCCACCTAGCTGCCCCTGAAACAGGCTTTTTCAACCATGACCTGCTCATGTAAGTGTAGACTTTTGATGAAAAGTTGACTACTTTGAACTTTGAACTTTGGGGTCATCACAAACTTGGGAAACCATTTACCAAATCAAGTGGGAGGATTTTGGATATTGTATCAGTGGGGGGATAATGGGTGATGATGATCCTCCCACATCTTTTGAAGTATTAAGGAAATGGTAACTAGATGAGCTTCTTGAAATATTATTTAGGGCCATGTAAGGCATATATCTCCTTTCTTTCGTAGTATCATTTCATTTTTTAAAAAGAATATAAAAGAGTGAAGCTCCACATAGCTTTCTGTATGTACACCCCTCTTTTTTCATTTCTTCTGCCTTTGCACATCTGTTTGAGGAAGTGGTATAAGGAAGTCCTAACCAAGAAGCAGGGTTAACCCACTTTGCTTAGTTAAGGACAAATGTTACCCAGTACATATAACCTTACTTAATATGTAGCTAACTGTATTTCAGAATACAAGTTGAACGAAGGTGTATGGTGTGTTGAAATAATAACCAAGTCCAGCCTTTATTTTAGAAAATTAAAACAAAAACCAACTACAGCTGCCTTCTAACTCAAGTTTTATTACTGCTGTTGTGTTTACAGTGATGTTTTTCTTATAGCTATTTTTGTGTTTTCCATGCACACTTAAATCCAAAAGTGTTAACACTTAAGAATTGCCTCAGTAGGCAGTTCTTCTAATTGAAAATATCACATTATTAATCACTATGGTTTGATTCTAGAATACACTTAGTATCTAAATGGGGGTGGAGTAAAGAGATGGAAGAGGGAAAGGAGAAGTGGTCTCTGTACATTTGTCATGTGCTTTTTTCCAGTGGTCCCATCTTCCAATAATAGGATTTACAGAAATCCATCTAGTGCAAAATGGTTCATATATAGCACTACAAAGAGGAATTTTCAGACTTTTGGGGGGGGGGCGGGGAGAGTGGGAAGATTTCAAAACTTAATCTTTTCTTGCCTGTCAGTAAAACAGAGCCAGATACTTGGTTTCAAATTCAGCATCTCTACAGTATAGGGAACAACCTGGCTTTAGGTGCTGGCCTTAAAGAGATAAAAGCAGACTTAGTCTCTGCTCTTATAGAGATTGGTCTGTCCAGAAAGATAAAACACATAAATAATTAACATGAAAACTGGGGGAAATGATCAGGGCAAAGGAAAATTACATATATACCCTCTTCTTCGAGAAATTCCAAGAGATAACTTTCAGGTGGTACCTGAGTTGGACTCTTAAGAAAGGGAGAGTTCTCATTTCACTAATTTAGCAGTGAGGTGTCCCATTGTATCCCATCTGCTTAATGAATTCTACTGGTCCAGTGGTTCTTGAAGTGTAGTCTGGGGACCCCTGGGAGCCCCCAAGATCCTTTCAGGGTCCACAAGGTCAAAACTATGTAATAATACTAAGATATTTTAACTTGAAATACTGTAAACAGAGGTAGATTTAACTCACAAAAGAAAAACTTTTTGTCAGGGATGTGGAGGGGTGCTCAGAAGCTTTTAAGAGTATGTAAAGTGGGGGCAGCTAGGTGGCACAGAAGATAAGACTGAGTTCAAACCTGGCCTCAGACCCTTGACACTTACTAGCTGTGTGATCCTGGGCAAGTCACTTAACCCTCATTGCCCCGCAAAAAAACCCCAAAACAAAACAAAATCGTGTAAAGTGGTCCTGAGACTAAAAGTTTAAGAACTAGACTAAAAGTTTAAGTACTAGATGATTGCTGGGGCGCTTTGTCAGCTTCCAGGATTCAAGAATTGTTTGATTTAGTTAAGAACATAAATGGCTACGCTTTCCTTAATTACAAATTTACTGTGGTCATATTTGGGTTCTAAAAAATGGTGATAAAATAGAGGACTTCAATAACTTAAATACAGTATTGCCATAAAATCAGTGAAATGGTTTATCTTTTTAAAGGTAGACTCTTAATGTCTGGTTTTTTGTTTGTTTGTTTGTTTTGTTTTTGGGGCAGGGCAATGAGGGTTAAGTGACTTTCCCAGGGTCACACAGCTAGTAAGTGTCAAGTGTCTGAGGCAGGACTTGAACTCAGGTCCTCCTGAATCCAGGGCCGGTGCTTTATCCACTTGTCTGGTTTTTTAATAGGTGCTGTTTTTCTGTTTTTAAAGCTTCACAAGCAGGTAAGAGTTAAACTACTTTGTTCACTTCCTGAGGAGCTTTGGTGAAAGTAGTTCCGCTGTATCTATTTTTAAAGCTGATTACTGTGTGCAGTGGAGGCTGTGGTGCACTTTAGTTATAAATGTCATCTGTCATCTCTCAACATTTTCTCACTCAGCATTCTCTGGAAGACATCAGTGTTTGTATATGAGTTAGAATTAAATGAATGTGCAAAACACAGTTGTTACTAAAATGGTAACAACAAATGGAATATTCTTATCACCGAGTATTGTGTAGTTACTCATCATTAGTTTCAACTCTTCATATGATCCTTTGCCTAAAATGTGTCTCAATATCTGTCATAACACAAGGCCGCAAAGGTTACGTTATATTTAACTCTGAAAGTTATTAGAGTCCTTGCAAATCTCTTGGCATTTCTTTTTTGAAAAATCAACTAATTATCTTTATGAGCCACGTATCAATGCATTTAATGCTACACTTAGAAATGACAGTGATGATCATTAAATTTTTTTGTTTTTTAACTCTGGCAATCCTTTTTAAAAAACAAACACAACATAACCCCAAATCATTTGGGGATACAGCAACTCTATAGTATTCTGTGGCTTAGCTGGAGACCAGTTTTTCAGGTGCCACCTAGTGTTCAAATATCATAATAGTTAAGATTTTAAAAACCAAACAAACATTCAGGACTTTTCAGACAAAGCAGAAATAGATTTTTCACCTAGAGTAATTTTCAATTTGTACTTACTGGCCATCCAACTCATATAATAAGAAGAATTTTAGGGGCAGCTAGGTGGCGCAGTCGGTAGAGCACCAGCCCTAGATTCAGGAGGACCTGAGTTCAAATCCAGCCTCAGACACTTAACACTTACTGGCTGTGTGACCCTGGGCAAGTCACTTAACCCTCATTGCCCTGCCATGCTTTTCTTTTTTTTTTAAATTAACATGACTTTATTTTTTCTCCTTCTCTTCTCCCCAATCCTATTGGAAAAAGAAAAATAAAACCATTGAAGCAATACATATAGTCTAGCAAAATAATTTTCTATACCAACCATGGCCAAAAATGTGTCTCATCTCTAATCCAGCTCTGACAGGAGGTGGACGGTAATTTACTTTTTAACAATTTTTATTTATTTTTTTTTTTTGCAGGGCAATGGGGGTTAAGTGACTTGCCCAGGGTCACACAGCTAGTAAATGTCAAGTGTCTGAGGCCGGATTTGAACTCAGGTACTCCTGAATCCAAGGCCGGTGCTCCATCCACTGCACCACCTAGCCGCCCCCGTAATTTACTTTTTTTATAACGAGATACTGTATTCTCTGCGTCTCTCGATTTTTATGATGGTAAGATGACTTGTGAAAGTCTACCTATTTTTTTGTAATATTCTCATCAAGGATGACAGTGCATGTATATCTTATTCTCTTAAAATTTTGTATAAATGGGAAAACACATAGCTTGACAGTTATCAATATCTTGGAGGAGGGAGTTTGCTCAGACACGCTTGGCAAGCTTAGCCATGTTTGAAGTAGCTTTCCCAATCCTCTGATTGATCTCAGAATCAAGTGACAAATTGTCACCGACAATAGAGCCAAGATACGAGAATTGGTTTACAACATCCAACTGGTAGCTGGTGTATCAGTAACAGTAAACTGACAAGATGAACCAAATTTGCTGTCTATTATAGAGCATGCATCCTGAGTACCTCACTGTATGGCAGCGAAATATGGACTACATATACTAGACAAGAGAAGAAGCTTAACAGCTTCCATATGCGCTGCCTTCGGCACATCCTTGGCATATCTTGGTCAGATAGGATCACCAACACAGAAGTGCTCCAACATGCGCAACTTCTGAGCATCTACACACTACTGAAACAAAGACAGCTGTGCTGGCTCTGTCATGTGCACCTCAGGCAAGAGGGGCGCATTCCTAAAGACCTACTCTATGGCGAGTTAGCCTCAGGCCAAAGACCTGCTGGACGCTCCTAGGTTCGCTACAAAGATGTATGCAAGCGAGACTTGAGGGCTCTGGGAATAGACATTGGCAGCTGGGAGGAGATGGCTAAGGACCGCACCCAGTGGAGTTCAAGTACTCAGGAGCAGCTTGTGTGCAGCTGAGATGGGCCTTCAAGCTCAGGAGGAAGAAAAACGAATGAGACGCAGGAACCGATGGGCAACAGAGAGCACAGTTTTCTGATGTCCTTGTTGAGGCAGGAGCTGCGGCTCCTGTATCGGACCGCACAGCCACACTGTGGCCTGTGTCTCTTCAAGGCGCTGATCCATGGTCGTCCACGACTGGTGGAAGTCTACTACTACTACTCCTGGAGGAGGGTATCCTAATAAGAGCTGAGATTATTTTTCCTCTCTTTCAGATTAATTGAGAATAAATCTCAACACCCTCAAAACTGTGTTGTCTCCAGCATGGACTTAACTCTATTTATACTCTGCAGAATCTAGTTGCTTCTTCCATATTTGTTTTCGTCCATGCCATTTCCATTTTCTAGATAAACACATCTGAGACAGTTATGTTAGAGTCCATATGTGATTATTTCAGTCTTCTTGGTGATGAGGCTTATTATTTTTAAAAAAATCTTTGCCATATTTTCTCTCTTCCATCTGTTGGTTGTCTTCCTTCAAAGTTCATCCTTAAGTTCCTTTGGTATGGTTTTGCTTGCTTGGTTAGGTCCTTTGCCAAACATTGTTTAAATTTGATTTTTCTTTTGCTCCTTCGACTTTAGTCTTTTTGGTCTTGTCACTGTCAGTTCTTTTCTTTCTTTCTTTTTTTTTGTGAGGCAATTGGGGGTTAAGTGACTTGCCCAGGGTCACACAGCTAGTTAAGTGTTAAGTGTCTGAGGCCGGATTTGAACTGGGGTCCTCCTGAATCCAGGGCCGGTGCTCTATCCACTGAGCCACCTAGCTGCTCCCACTATGTCAGTTCTTAACTTGCTTAAACTTCTTTCTAATGAAATTGTTGTAATCTGTTTAAGGACATCATTTTTTTCTCTATCCATTTACTATTCTTTGGCACAATAACTTGTTTTTGTCACACATTTTTTCCTCATTTTTGTTTTTTCTAATTTTGTATTAATTTTGGTTTTTTCTCTTAAGCTAGGGAAATAGTATCATTACAGTATGCCACTGCTTAGAGATGGCCATTTCTCCTGCCAGCTCAAGGGCAAGTAATCTAGCTGAAGCTTATATAGTTGTAATAGGAAAAAGGATAAATCTCCAGGATGCATTTCTCACAAGGCTCATTTTCAGAACATCATTCCATGCTACTTCATTTTAGCTGTTTTGTCTGTGTGGGGTTAAATGTATCATGAGAAGAAGGTAGCACACAGGGCCTGCAGAGATGAAGAAATCAAGAGGACGCATGGAAGAAGCAAATGTTTGGGGTGATTGCAACAGTACAACCAGTTTGCTAATTTAAGCTCTTAAAAGTTTTAAAAATTACTTTACATAGGAAAATTTTCCCTTAGTTTTTGGAACAAAAATATTTGCTTTGCTGATATTCCTTAGAGTTATTCAGTTTTTAAACATTTCGGAAATGCTCACATCCACTGGTCATGTGTTTAAAAAAATCTGATATTTTAGAAACATAAACTGAAGATTATGGTGTTTTTGTTTCATGTTTGTTTTGTGGATCAAGACCTATCCCATAGCCTTTTTTTTGGTGAGGCAATTGGGGTCAAGTGACTTGCCCAGGTTCACACAGCTAGTACAAGTGTTAAGTGTCTGAGGTCGGATTTGAACTCAGGTCCTCCTGAATCCTGGTGCTCTATCCACTGTGCCACCTAGCTGCCCCTATCCCATAGCCTTTTAAATTTCTAATTTCCTCCTTAGTAAAAAGAAGATAAATACCTAAAGAATAGTAGTAACAATATCTTAAGTATATAAAGAATAATTATTGGAGTTTAAGAACTAGATTCATGATGTCACCTTTATCTTTTGTGTTGAGCTATTTCATAGAGTAAGCAAGTTTTTCCAGAAAGAAAAGTATATGGATCATTTCTGAGGCCCTATGAAAAATTTAATAATATTGTCTTGACAACTTTTTGTAATGGGATTGACAGTAGGCTGAATAAAAGGCCTAAAGCAAAAGGGGAGGGGGGGGCGAGAAGAAAGAGAATAAGCTTTTATTAAGCACCTACTATTTTTGCCAAGCACTGTTCTAAGGGTTTTACAAATATTATCTTATTTGATCCTCACAACAACCCTGTGAGGTAGATGCTATTTTTTTTTTTTTTTAGTGAGGCAATTGGGGTTAAATGACTTGCCCAGGGTCACACAGCTAATAAGTATTAAGTGTCTGAGGCCGGATTTGAACTCAGGTACTCCTGACTCCGGAGCCCGTGCTCTATCCACTGCGCCATCTAGCTGCCCCGGTAGATGCTATTTTTATCTATCCCCCTTTTACAGTTGAGGAAACTGAGGCAGGCAGGTTAAGTAACTTGTCCAGGGTCATGCAGCCAGTAAGTGTCTGAGTCCAGATATGAACTCAGGTCTTCCTGACTCTAGACCCAACACTGTATCCATTGGGTTGCCTAGCTACCTGAGAAGCAAAGGCTATTGGTATTATAGAAAATGATATTTTTAAGTGTTAATGTTGTATGATGTATTTAATGATTTGAAATTACTTTGTCTCAATTTGAGAAAATAAACTCTTGAGGTAGAATTCTTTCTCACTTTTCCTCATTTGCAGAATGAGAGGGTTAGACTGGTTGATCATTAAGGAGGCGTATTAATTAATACCATATTAATGCATTTTTTTTTTTGCTGGGCAATTGGGGTTAAGTGACTTGCCCAGGGTCACACAGCTAGTAAATGTTAAGTGTCTGAGGTCGGATTTGAACTCAGGTACTCCTGAATCCAGGGCCGGTGCTCTATCTACTGTGCCATCTAGTTGCCCCTAATGCATTTTTTAAAAAACATTCTGGTGTTGTTTACATATGCAGTTCTTGTCCGTGCTTCACTTTGGCTGTCTTCCTTCCATGTTCCTGTGCATGCATTAGAACTGACTGCCAAAGCAGGCAGCTGCCACAGTAGCACAGTGGATACAACCCCAGTCCTAAAGTCAGAAGGACCTGAGTTCAAATTTGACTTTAGATAGACTCTGGGCAAGTCACTTAACTAGCCCTATGACTTTCCAGACAGAGGAAGGGATTCTTCTTTAGCCACTAACTTTTCTGTGTGTGTTCTTTCTCTCCTTATTAAAATATAAATGTCTTTAGGGCAGGGACTAGTTGTCTTTTGTATTTGTAACCCCCATGAGAAGCACCTACAGTATAGTAAATATAAATATAAAGGTTTATCAAATGTTTTTTAACTAATTAATTATTTTTTTAAAAGTTTATTTTATTTTATTTTTTTAGTTACTATGCATTAATTTTCTCTCCTTTCTGACCACTTCTATTGGGGGATGGGGTGGGTGCATAGAAAACGTGCATAGTCAAGCAAAAACATATTCCTATATTGCCCATGTTTAAAACTGTACAGCTCATTCTGTTCTTGAATCTATCACCTCTGTCAGGAGGTAGGAAGCATAGTTCATCATCAGTCCTGGATTGTTCATTTATTCTTCTCTTCATGAATGCCTGAAAGTCCTCTTTTTCATTGAAGTCCCTGAAAGATTATACTCAGTTTTTCTGGGTAGGTGATTCTTGGTTTTAATCCCAATTCTTTTGCCCTCCGGAATATCATATTCCATGCTCTCTGATCCTTTAATGTAGAAGCTGCCAGATCTTGTGTTATCCTGACTGTAGCTCCACAGTACTTGAATTGTTTCTTTCTGGGGGCTTGCAATATTTTCTTCTTGACCCGGGAGCTCTGGAATTTGGCTATAATATTCCTGGAAGTTTCCATTTTGGAATCTCTTTCAGGAGGTGATGGGTGGGTTCTTCAATTCAAACCTATCTGGCATAAGTTAAGGCGAAATTTAAGATTTAGGCTTAAGATAACATTCATTCTTGTTTGTCTTACCCTTGTGTATGTGATGGGATTTCATTCCCCTGGGTTGTTAACACTTTTCATAAACCATTAATTAAGAGAGCTAGCTTGGTATCTAAAAGAGCATATTATGTGCTTAAAAGTCTAGAACTCTTTGTTCTAGGCCTTGTTCTACCACTTATTAGCTATTTGTAGCTGACTATACTTTCTCTTATTCACTGGTGTTGGTGAAGGAGCAAGAATATTCCTTGTTCCCCATTCCTACTTTCTATTGAGCTACTTCTCCCTTAGTTTCATACTTTCTTGATTTATCACCCAATCTAGAATCTGGTGGTTGTTATCTATAACCTGTGCCCCTACTCATCTCCCCCTCCCTCCCTTCTATTTCTCCTATTTCTCCCTCCTCATTGAGTTCAGTGCCTGGCTTAAAGTCTTTCCTCCTTGCTCCTCCACCCCCTCGAATATCATGAATTCCCAGTTCCTCAATCTACTCAGTTCCTATGATCTATTCCTCTACTCCCTGTAATTACATAAACAGATGGCCACACCCTTGATATCGCCATCACTCACAAGTGTTCTTTACTTCCATGTTAATAAACTCCAGAATTCCTTTATCTGATCATAATTTGTTATTCTAGCTTTCCTTATGTCTGACAATCACTAGCCTTATTTTTTTATCTTATGACCTCCATTTCCTCTACCCTTTTTCAGACTATCACTTTTTCACTGGCTATACTCTCTTCCTTTTTCTTTCTTTCTTTCTTTCTTTCTTTCTTTCTTTCTTTCTTTCTTTCTTTCTTTCTTTCTTTCTTTCTTTCTTTCTTTCTTTCTTTCTTTCTTTCTTTCTTGCGGGGCAGTGGGGGTTAAGTGACTTGCCCAGGGTCACACAGCTAGTAAGTGTCAGGTGTCTGAGACTGGATTTGAACTCAGGACCTCCTGAATCCAGGGCCAGTGCTCTATCCACTGCACCACTTAGCTGGCCCCCCCCCCCTTATCTTTCTTAACTTCATGGTAATCCATCTCTACTCTGCATGATCCTCCATCCACCGAACAATTCCTTTACTCCCTTATTCTGTCGCTGAACAAATCTTGCCAAGCTCTAATCCTGGACTACTCCCAACAATGGTTTCCTTCCTTCCCATTCATATGCTGGTGAATGAAGCCACAAAACTACACTGCCCCCCTTCCTCCCCACCGCAAAAAAAATCTTTCTTGTCATCTCTCTCCGAGTAATTCACCATTCTACTTCCCAAAGTAGAATTTCTCTTCAAGTTTCCCTTGGGGCTCCCCCAACACTCCACTGAGATTCTACAAGAGTTTATCTTCTCTCATCTGTTATTGACATCTTCCTCCACTACCTCCTTTTACACTCTTATCTCAGATGCTAAGTGGTGGCTCCTCTACATGCACTCTCATTCCCACCTAACTTCTCCAGCAAGTTGCCCCCTATCATCCTATAATATATTCCTATTTATGGCTGAGTTTGGGAAAATTATCTATTTCCTCTTCTCTCATTCTTTTCCAAACCTCCTACGCTCTCCTCTTAGGCTCATCCTCTAACAGAAACTTTTCAAAGTTACTAGTGATCTCTTAATTGCCAAATCTAATGGCCTTTTCTCAATCCTGATTTTCCTTGACTACTATGAAATATTTGGGACTGTTGATTACCCCCTCCTGGATACTCTTTTCTATAAATTTTAGTGACATTACACTCTTCTGGTTCTCTTCTCTCTGACCACACTTGCAAAGACTTTTTTGTTGCTTCTTCATCCACGTTCCCTCACTAACTGGTTATTTCCCAAGGCTCTGTCCTGGGTCCCTGTTCTCTTGATTGTTTAACAGGGATTGTCACACTATATACAGCCCATGGGCCAAGGCTAGCCAGCCACCTGCAAAATGTAGAAACCATTCTTAGCTCCCTAGCAAAACAAAAGTAAGCAAGCAGTAATCAATCAATTGATAACACATTTATTAAGTGCCTAAGACAGCTCCTGCCCTTAAGGAACTCACAGTCTAATGGGAGAGACATGATGCAAAACAAATATATACAAACAATCTATATAGAGGAGAAATAGGAAATAAGAGAGAGAAGACACTAGAATTATGAGGGGTTGGGAAAGATTTCTTGTAAAAGATGGGATTTTAGGTGGGACTTAAAAGAAGCCAGGAGTTGAGGGAGGGCATCCTAGCCAGGCATGGGGAGAGCCCAGAAAAAAAGATCTGGAACTGAGAGATGGAGTGTCATGTTCATGAAAGAGCCAGTAGGTCAGTATCATTGGATCAAAGAGTACATGTTGGAGAGTAAGGTGTGGCAAAGAATTGGAAACTGAGGAGATGCTTATCAATTGGGGAATGGTTAAACAAGTTGTGGTATATGAATGCAATTGAATACTATTGTGCTATAAGAAATAATGAGCAGGGGGGGCAGCTAAGTGGCGCAGTGGATAAAACATCGACCCTGGATTCAGGAGGCCTTGAGTTTATATCTGACCTCAGACACTTGACACTTACTAGCTGTGTGACCCTGGGCAAGTCACTTAACCTTCACTGCCCTGCAAAAAAGAAAAAGAAAAAGGGAGCAGCTAGGTGGTGAGCAGGGGGGGCAGCTAGGTGGCGCAGTGGATAAAACACCGACCCTGGATTCAGGAGGCCTTGAGTTCAAATCCGGCCTCAGACACTTGACACTTACTAGCTGTGTGACCCTGGGCAAGTCACTTAATCCTCATTGTCCCACCAAAAAAAGAAAAAGAAGTAATGAGCAGGCAGATTTCAGAAAAACCTGGAAAGATTTACGTGGACTGATGCTGAGTGAAGTGAGCAAAACCAGGAGAACATTATACAGAGTAACAGCAACATTGTGTGATGATCAACTATGATAAACTTAGAACTTCTCAGTAATACAATGATCCAAGACAATTCTAAAAGACTCATGATGGAAAATGCTCTCCACATCCAGAAAAAGAACTATGGAGTCTGAGGGGGTGTGTTTTTTTGTTTTTTTTTTCTTGTGCTTTTCCCCTTTTGTTCTTTCACAACATGACTAATGTGGAAATATGCTTAACATGAATATACTGTATAACCTATATTAGATTGCTTGCTGTCTTGAGGAGGGTAGGAAGGGAGAAAAATTTGGAACTCAAAATTTTTAAAAAACGAATGTTGAAAACTATCTTTACATGTAATTGGAAAAAAGAAAATAATATTAAGAAAAAAGAGTAAGATGTAAGAAGACTGGAAAGGTAGGAAGGGGCTAGGTTATGAAGGGCTTTGAATGCCAAACAGAGCATTTTGTATTTGATCCTGGGGGTGATAGGGAACCACTGGAGTTTATTGGGGGGGGGGCGGTGACATGGTCAGACCTATGCTTTAGGAAAATCACTTTGGTGGGTGAATTGGAGGATATATTAGAGTGATGAGAGTATAAAAGCAGGCAATTGGCCTGTTGACCCCCTTTCTATACAATCTTACTTGATGAGCTCATTAGCTCCCATGGTAGATTTAACAAATGAGATAACATGTAAAGACACTTTCCAAACCATAAAACACCATGCAAAGTGCTAATCATTTTATATTATCATGATTTTCAGATCTGTTTATCTAACCCCGTCTCTCCCTTCAGCTATAGTCATGCTCCTCTTGTTTAGCTCTACTATCTCTTATATATCTTAAACTGGATATCCTGTAGGCATCTGGAGTTAACAAGTTCAAAATACAATTCATTATCTTTCTTCCTAAACCCTCCTGGGGGGGGGGGGCTTTTCTAAATCATCGGTCTGACTGTGGCACACATACCTCAGTCTCCAATAAGCTCCATTACTTCCAAAATCAAATATAAGGTCCCCTGTTTGGCATTTAAAGCTCTTCATAACTTGACCTCTTCCTTTTAAAGCTCTTTATACGTTATTCCCTTCTACATGCTCTATGATCCCAGAACACTGGGCTACTTGTGGGTCCTCCAATAGGACACTTCATCTCCTGAGTCTGTGCTCTTGCTTTGGTAGTCCCTCATTCCTGGAATGTTCTGCCCCCTTATCTCTACCTCTTTCTGCTTTCTTCAAGGTTCATTTTAAATTCCTATCTTCTGCAGGGGGCCTTTTCGAGATCTCACAGCTCCTAATGCCTTTCCCTTTCAGATTACTTTTACTGATTTTTGTTTACATCATGTATGTATCAAGTTATTTGTTGTCTTCCTTATTAGAATGTATGTACCTGAAAGCAGGAACTTTTTGCTTTCTTTTGTGTCATGTTGGGCACATCACGCATGCTTAAAAAATGATTGTTGACTGAAGAATGACTGTATGTGACTACAGATAAGTCACCTAAGCAAGTTGAACTGTGGTATATGATTGTGATGGAATATTATTGTGCTATAAGAAACAACAAGCAGGATGATTTCAGAAAGGCCTGGAAAGACATGTATGAACTGATGTACAGTGAAGTGAGCAGAACCAGGAGAACATTGGGCACAGTAACAGCAATATTGTTTGATGAAGAACTGTGAATGACTTAACTATTCTCAAGCAGTACAATGATCTAGGACAATCCCAAAGAACTAATGATGAAGCATATTATCCACCTGAAAGAAAGAACTGATATTGATGGAACACAGATTGAAGCATGCTATTTTTTACTTTCTTTTTTTATCCAAGTTTTCTTGTACAAAAATACTAATATGGTAATGTTTTACATAACTGCACATGTATAACCTATATCTGATTGCTTACTGCCTCAGGGAGGGAGGAGGGAAGGAGGGATAGAATTTGCAACTCAAAACTTTTTTTTTTAAGTTTATTATTTTTTATAAAAAGCTTGCTGAACCATGGTTTTCTCCATTTGTAAAATGGAGATAAAACCATCCTCACTACCTGTTTCACATGTTTTTTTGAGGAAAGTACCCGGTAAATTTTGGAGTGCTAGTGAGCTGTTTAATGAAAAGAAAACAAGTATTTTCTTCCATGTTCTTTCTATGTATGACAAAACAAGGGTGACAATGTAGAAGAATATTTTTAATGCTATTTGCCAGAGAAAATATCCAGATAGTATCTAGATATGTTTGGATACCTTTGTTACTTTGCCACTGTATGTTGTCAGCCATTTGCATTTCACTTAAATCTTTTCCTTTTGTTCCTTTAAGTATTCTGTTGTTGTCATTTATAGGCGAAATTTGACCAAACTATCCCTGATCTTCAGCCACATGCTAGCAGAACTAAAAGGTATCTTTCCAAGTGGACTCTTCCAAGGAGATACATTCCGGATAACCAAGGCAGATGCTGCAGAGTTTTGGAGAAAAGCTTTTGGAGAAAAGTAAGTCTCAGTATACTTACTTTGGACCATTTACTGTCTTTTGTTTTTTCATTCCCTTAATTTCCAGATATATCAGTATCTCTTCCTCTACCTAGCAAACCATCCTTTATATCAAAGACTTAAAAAGAGATAAAGATTCAGTTAATTAAATCAGTCAATTCTTTAATATAATTTTGGCAGTATATAACACATGCCATACCCATAACCTTCCACCTCTAGTCTAAAAAAGAAAGGGAGGTAAAGTATATATTTCTATATCTAAAGAAATACAAGTACTTCCTTTTGACTAGTTCCTGAAGTTCTTAGGGAACTAGTATCATGTGGAAGGAAAGAAGCTTTTCAAATAAAATAAGCCCCTTCTAGCTTTAAGTTCCTCTTTAAGGGTTTGTTTCATTTAAAAGTTGACCCAGGGGCAGCTAGGTGGCGCAGCAGATAGAACACCGGTCCTGGAGTCAGGAGTACCTGAGTTCGGATCCGGCCTCAGACACTTAACACTTACTAGCTGTGTGACCCTGGGCAGGTCACTTGACCCCAATTGCCTCACTAAAAAATTAAAAAAAAAAAAGTTGAGCCAGTTTTCTCTGAAGGAAGCCTTCTTTTTATTGGATCTTGAATTTGAAATGCAGATTAATTATTGCATTTAGAGATCCGAGAACTGCTTTTTTAGTTCCTAGAAGTTCCATAATGGATGGAATATTAGGCTTTGGGCCAGGGAAATAAAGACACGCTATTATTATCCCTATTTTGCAGTTGAGGAAGCAGAGTCAAACAGACCTTAAGTGACTTACCAGGGTCCCAGCACTAGGAAGTTTCTGAGACTGGATCCAGATTCAAGTCTTCCTGACCTAAGGTGCAGTGTTCGAGCTATCATACTTCCTAATTTCCCTGCATCACGTCATTTCTTTAATGTTCCCTTACTGACTATTTAATACTTTTATTTAGTTCTTCCCATACTTTCCCTCTCTTCCGCAAATGATCTTACATGAGAATATTGAGGCCATCTGTCATGAACTTTCTCTTTTTCTATCTTCCACATTTCAGAACATCTCTACATCATTCTCCATTCTTTTTTTGTTCTCAACTCTCCTATTCTTCAAAACAAAACAAAACAAAACAAAAAACACCCCTCCCTTTCAGAGCTGAATTCTTAGGGGAAAAAATGTCAATATTGGTAACTTCTGCTTTTCTCAGCTCTCTATAATCTTCCTTCCTAAGCAGTTGACTTAAAGTGCTTTTTCCACAGTTAACAACAACTTTTCCCCCCGATTTATTTGGTTTTAGTTTTAGTTTTTTTGTTTTGGGGCAGGGCAAGGAGGGTTAAGTGACTTGCCCAGGGTCACACAGCTGGTAAGTGTCAAGTGTCTGAGGCCGGATTTGAACTCAGGTCCTCCTGAATCCAGGGCCGGTGCTTTATCCACTGTGCCACCTAGCTGCGCCCCCCCATTTATTTAGAATTTTATTTTTTTCCCAAATTACATGTAAAAAGAATTTTTAACATCAGGGTTTTTTTTTTTAAAGTAAGGCAATTGGGGTTAAGTGACTTGCCCAGGGTTACACAGCTAGTAAGTGTTAAGTGTCTGAGGCTGGATTTGAACTCAGGTACTCCTGAATCCAGGGCTGGTGCTCTATCCACTGCGCCATCTAGCTGCCCCTTAACATCAGTTTTTAAAACTTTGTGTTCCATATTCTCTTCCCTTCTCCCTCCCCATCCCTCCTTAAGAATGCAAGTAATTAAATATAAGTTATACATGTGTAGTCATGCAGAACATTTCCACATTAGTCAGGTTGTGAAAGAAAACAAAAAAAAAAACCTTAAGAAAAAGGAACTAAAAAAATTATGCTTCAATCTGTA
Source organism: Dromiciops gliroides (assembly GCF_019393635.1). Classification (NCBI taxonomy): domain Eukaryota; kingdom Metazoa; phylum Chordata; class Mammalia; order Microbiotheria; family Microbiotheriidae; genus Dromiciops; species Dromiciops gliroides. The sequence goes on along the minus strand of NC_057863.1, from coordinate 357,947,279 downwards.
TTCAGGCACCATCTGTTCTTTCTCTGGAGATGAATTACATTTTTCATAAGTTCTTCAGAGTTGTTTTGGAACATTGTATCGCTGAAAATAGCTCAGTCATTCATAGCTGATCATTTTAAAATATTGCTGTTACTTTGTATACAGTACATTTCACTTTGCTCGTGTAAATCTTTCCAGGTTTTTTTCTGATAGCATCCTGCTCATCGTTTCTTATAGCACAATAGTGTTCCATTATAATCTCCTCCCCCAATCTGCTGTCTTTTCTATCCACACCCCCCCCCCCCAATTCCCTTCCCTTCCTACTTCTCCTTCGGGGTAAGATACATTATTATACCCAGTTGAATGTATGTTATTCCCTCTTTGAGCCAATTCTGATAAGAGTAAGGCTCACTCACTCCCCCGCACCTCCTCCATCTTCCCCTCCACTGTATAATCTTTTTCTTGTTTCTTTTATTTGAGATACTTTACCCCATTTTACCTCTCCCTTTCCCTTTCTCCCAGTGCATTCCTCTCAACCCTTAATTTTATTTTTTCAAAGATATCATGGGGCAGCTAGGTGTCTCAGTGGATAGAGCACTGGCCCTGGAGTCAGGAGGACCTGAGTTCAAATCCAGCCTCAGACACTCAACGCTTACTAGCTGTGTGACCCTGGGAAAGTCACTTAACCCCAATTGCCTCACCAAAATAAAAAATAAAAGTATGTCATTCCTTCATATTCAACTCACACCTGTGCCCTCTGTCTAAATATACTCCATCCAGCTGTTCTAATAATGAGAATGTTCTTATGAGTTACAAGTATTATCTTCCCATGTAGGAATGTAAACTTTTTAATATCCCTTATGATTTCTTTTTCCTTTTTACCTTTTTATGCTTCTCTAGGGTCTTGTATTTGAAAGTCAAATGTAATCTTTCCTTATGTACTTATTTTTGGTTTTGCCATCCTGTGGTTCCAGGTCGCTCTCCCATTCTTTTTTTTTTTTTAATTTTAGTGAGGCAATTGGGGTTAAGTGACTTGCCCAGGGTCACACAGCTAGTAAGTGTTAAGTGTCTGAGGCCGGATTTGAACTCAGGTACTCCTGACTCCAGGGCCGGTGCTCTATCCACTGCGCCACCTAGCTGCCCCGCGCTCTCCCATTCTTAAAACCTCAAATAAATAAATGAATAAATACATTTTTAAAAAACACAGCTTTTTTTTTAATCAAGAAAAATGCATTCCTATATTGCCCATGTGCAAAAACATGTGAATCATTCTGCATATTAGTCTATCATTTCTATATCATGAGGAATCATCACTAATCATTATCTTGTTCAGAGTTCCATCCTTAAGCCTTCAGTGAACTGTGGCATTCCTGAAAGGTATTGTTCTCTTCCCTTTAACAGCCAAACTACAAAAAAAAATTAAAAAAAATTATATTCATTGCATCCATTTCTTCACTTCCTTTTCATTTCTCAGCCATCTGATTATACCATTCTATTTAAATAAACTGCTCTCTTCAAGCTTACCAATGACCTCTTTTTATTTATTTATTTGTTTGCTAATCTATCTATCTTATCTATCTGTCTGTCTGTCTGTCTATTTATTGATTTATTTATTTTAGTGAGGCAATTGGGGTTAAATGACTTTCCCAGGGTCACACAGCTAGTAAGCGTTAAGTGTCTGAGTCCAGATTTGAACTCAGGTACTCCTGACTCCAGGGCCAGTGCTCTATCCACTGTGCCATCTAGCTGCCCCTTACCAATGACCTCTTAATTGCTAAGTCCAGTGGCTTTTCCCTAGTCCTTCAAACTTCTTGAACTCTTCAGCTTTTGATACTGTTGACCACTTTTTCTTTGAAGGTGAGGGGGAATAAGCATTTATAAAGCATCTTCTACATGGCAGGCACTGTACTGAACACTTTACAAATATTTTTTCCTTTGATCCCCACAACAACTGTGGGAGGTAGGTCCTGTTATTTTCCCCTTTTTACAGTTGAGGAAACTGAAGCAAACAGGTTAAGTGACTTGCCCAGGGCCACACAGCTAGTATGTATCTGAAGCTTCGATTTGAACTCAGTTCTTCCTGATTCTAGGTCCAACACTCTTATCTATTGTGTGCCTAGCTGCCTTTTCTTGACTTTCATAACACTGCTTTCACCTGGTTTTCTTCCTAATATATGTTCACTCTTGCTTATCTTTACTGGATCATTTCCCATCTTTCACCTTCTGTGGATGCCTTTCAGAGGTCTGTCCTTGATTCTCTTTTCTTATAAAATCATAGCTGGAAGTGCCCTTAGAGTGCATCTATTCCATCTCACTTATTTTATTGATGAGGAACTGAGGTGCAGAAAGGTTAAGTGATACACAAGGTCATTCAAGAAGCAAAAATCAGGAGTAGTTCCATCAGAGCAGACATCTTGTGGCTGTGTCATGCATGTGAGCCCTGTAGGGCTGGGGAAGCACCAGGTGCTGTTTGGGGAGGAGGCCAAGGCAGGGAGGAGGCTGAAGCCCTGGCCCCTCTGTATGCGTAAGTGTGGGTGACTAAGGGAAAGGGAGGCCAGAGGACTTGGGCTGGCCTAGTACCTGTGTTGGGTGGAGGCGGTGTAAGAAGAGAGATCCCCTCCCCCCAACCCTTCCTTGCTGCCCGGGATAATCAGAGTTTTTGGCCTGATCCTTCTGCCCATCAAGAGAGTGAGGAGTCAGGCAGAAAGAAGCATACACCATGGCATTGAAACAGATTAATAAGGAACTTAGGGGCAGCTAGGTGGTACAGTGGATAGAGCACTGGCCCTGGATTCAGGAGGACCTGAGTTCAAATCCAGCCTCAGATGCTTAACACTTACTAGCTGTGTGACCCTGGGCAAGTCACTTAACCCCAATTGCCTCACCAAAAAAAAAAAAAAAATAAGGAACTTAGTGATTTGGCCCATGACCATCCAGCAGTGTTCTGCAGGTCCTGTTGGGGATGATATGTTTCATTGGCAAGTCACAATTATGGGACCTAATGACAGCCCATATCAAGGCGGTGTATTCTTTTTGACAATTCATTTCCCTACAAGACTACCCCTTCAAACCACCTAAGGTTGCATTTACATCAAGAATTTAGCATCCAAACGTTAACAGTAATGGCAGCATTTGTCTCGATATTCTAAGATCACAGTGGTCTCCTGCTTTAACTATTTCTAAAATTCTTTTATCCATTTGTTCACTGCTATGTGATCCAAACCCAGATGAGCCCTTAGTGCCAGAGATTGCACGGATCTATAAAACAGACAGAGACAAGTACAACAGAATATCTCGAGAAAGGACTCAGAAGTATGCCATGCGATACTACCTTCAAGTCAGAATAACCTGCATTGTAGCTGGAATAAACTTTAAATTACTGTTCCTTTTTTGATTTTCTTATCCGGCTGCTCCCCTAGCAGACCTCATCTTTTTTAATTTTATTTTTTGTTTGCCTCCCTCCATTCATGCACATGCTCCTCTGAGAAGACTTAAGTTCTTCCAGCTTTGGACAATAACCGCTTTTAGAAACTCTAAAGTAGTTACAAGAGAACAATTGCCCAAGATTCAGAATTTTTTAAAAAATGGAGCATGTGTATTATGTGGCCAGTGTCTTCACTATAACTTGGTTATGAGACTAAAACCATTCCTTACTGCTCTGACAGATGCCGAGGATACCATCTGAGGGGGAGGGAGATGGATGTGCAATTATCATATCAAAGGAAGTAACATTACTGTAGCAGCATCCATCTTGTTTAAGCCTTCCATTGTTAGAGACTTGAGGTTTCATGATATACTTTATGCTCATAACTGATGTGGTTGGAGAATTGGTACTGAATTTATAGCATCAGCAGAGCAGAAAATGTGATGTATTTTATGCATGTCAATAAAGGAATGACCTGTTCTTGTTTTACAGAGGATGGAAATTGGAAGTCAGACACCCCTTGTATTCCAAAATAGGGTCTTGAACTTTTTGTAATTTTCATTTAAATTTTGTTAAGAGGCTTGGAGCTATTAGTTAATCTATCTTCCAATACACTGTTTAATATAACACTGAATAAATGATGCAAAGTTGTCAATGGATGAGTGATCAACTAATAGTTCTGCTAGTAATTGATTTATTTTTCTTCAATAAAATTGCATAAACCAAAAAAACAAAAAAAAAGCAAAAGTCAGATCAGGAATTTGATCCCAGATTCTATGACACAAAATCCAGCCTTTTTTCACTGTGCCACGCTGCCTCTCCTTTCTCTTCCTCTACACCCCTGTGATTCCAGTGATTGCTATAGGTTCAAACATAATCCTTACATAGATAACTTTCTCTTCACTTTCTCTTCCCCAATCTATATAATCAGCTCTTATCTCTCTCCCTCAAAGTCCAATCCTACTTCAACAACTGCCTGTAGGACTAACCTATGTATTTCATTAGCATTTCATATTCAGAATGGAACTTCTTATCTTTATTTCCCTAACTCCTACTGCTCCCCTCCTTCAAACTTCTCTATTTCTGTCAAGGGGAGTTATTTATAACCTTGAAGTCATCCTTGACTTTTCCCTTTCCCTCACTCTCTATAGCTGATCAGTTGCCCTGCCCTGTTGATTAGATTTCCCCAGGATTTCTTGTACCCTCCTCCTTTTAACTCATATGACTATCACTCTTCTTTCACACCTTTATGACTATAATAGCCTTTTAAGCTGCCTCCCTGATTTCAGCCCATGCCCTCTCCAATCCCTTATCCACACAACTGCCCTAGGAATCTTCTAAAGTATAGCGCTGACTTTGTCACTCCATCTGCATAAACATTATCAGTGGTTATCTATTGCCTTTTGAAAAAAGTACAAAATCCTCAGCCTAGCCTTTAAAGTCCTTCACAGTCTGGTTCCAACATACCTTCATGGACTTATTTTTCATTATATCCCCTTTCATTTACTCTCTATTCCAGAGAAATGGTGGTGAAATTCCATCTCTTCCTTGTGTTCCCTCTCCTATTTGTGTCTTAAGCATTCTCAACCTTCAGGACTCAGTGTGCTTGCCATATCCTTTACAGAGCGTTTCTGATGATCCTAGGTGTTAATGTCCTCTCTTTCCTTAAATTACCTTGTATTTACTTATATGTGTACATACTGTCTCCCTGCCCCCCCCCCCCCAAGAGAGTATAAGTTCCTTGAGGGCAGGGACTGTTTTTCATTTTTGTCTTTTTGTCCCCAGTATCCTAGCAGTGACTTACACTTAGTAGTCACATTGTAGATATTTGAATTGAATTGGTTGCTTTTACCTATGGGTTAATTATCCTTGTAGGAAAAACTTTCTTCTTTATCTCTCTCAGAACTTGCAATTTTATTGTTTCTTTTTGCTTTATTCTATGCAGGTGGTAGCATATACACTCAAAAATATAAATTAACAGTAGTTACTAAGGATCTATGGAAGAGACAAACCACAAATAGCTTGCGACAGTAAAAAGAGCATTAATGTTGTCTTCTTACCCATACACTTTTTTTTTCTTTCTTTTTTCCCCCCTGGGCAGTGGGGGTTAAATGACTTGCCCAGGGTCACACAGCTTGTAAGTGTCAAGGGTCTGAGGTCGAATTTGAACTCAGGTCCTCCTGAATCCAGGGCCGGTGTTTTATCCACTGAGCCACCTAGCTGCCCCACCCATACACTTTTGTAATAAAAGAAGCATATCTGAGTGACAGCACCAAGTCATGAATTAGTTTGTAGTATTAAATTTGACGTTCTGAAAAGGAATAGTAGAAAAGGATTCCTTTCCTGTTAGCCAATGGAAAGTTGGAAAATTGAATTTTCGGGACAGGTACACCCCCAAAATATTTATAGCAGTGTTTTTTTGTAGTGGTGAAAATGCCCATTGATTGAGGCATGTTTAAACAAAATGTGGTACATGTTTGTAATGGAACCGTGACTATGTTGTAAGAAACAATGAACATGAAGAATATAGATGCATGGAAAGACATGAACTCATTCAAAGAGAAGTACATAGAACCAGGATTACATGTGGTATAAATGTAAAGAATAACAAACAAAACGACACAAAAAACCATGAATCATGTGCAAATATAATGACCAAGGTTTGCCCCAAAGAAGGGATGAAAAAATGAAGCCGCCCCCCGCCCCTCTTTATAGGGGTAGGAAACTATGAGTATGTGGCAGATTTTATGTATGGTCAGACTCAGTTGGTGCATTGGTTAATTTTGCTAAATTTTTCTTTCCCCTTCTTTTTAATTCTTTGTTACAAGGTGTAGCTCTCTGGGCTGAAGGGAAAAGCAACATTCAAAATTCAATTGATTTTAAAAAGAGATAGAAATTTTTTTTCTTTAATGAAAACTGAGCCTTTAGTCAAATGTTCCCATTCCAAAATAAAACTCAGCTTCACTTAGGGACAGTTGAAATTGCTTTTGAAAAGTGTGATGTAGGTATTTCTACTTTTCCCTTTATTCTTTTTTTTTTGTTTTTTGGGGGGTTTTTTGTGAGGTAATTGGGGTTAAGTGACTTGCCCAGGGTCACACAGCTAGTAAGTGTTAAGTGTCTGAGGCCAGATTTGAACTCAGGTACTCCTGACTCCAGGGCCAGTGCTCTATCCACTGTGCCACCTAGCTGCCCCTTTTCCCTTTATTCTTGATTACATTTATGCCTAGAATTATTGACTGGGTTTTTGTTTTTGTTGTTTTAATCAGGACTATAGTTCCCTGGAAGAGCTTTCGACAGGCACTTCATGAAGTACATCCCATCAGCTCTGGACTAGAGGCCATGGCCCTGAAATCCACTATTGATCTGACCTGCAATGATTATATTTCAGTTTTTGAATTTGATATCTTCACACGACTCTTTCAGGTGGGTCAAACCCTGCACATTTGTATTCTTAACTATGGACTATTAATCATGATGTGTCTTAACATTGTTTTCTACAGTGTTTGCTTTGGCATGGAGATGCCAATTTTCATATAGATTTCTTGAAATTCAACTTCACATCTAGGACCTACCCTTTTATCCCTTTTTGTGTTAACTAATTTCTCTCTCCTATTGACCAGAACTGACCTCAGATTTCTTGACCTTTTTTTTAAAGCAAAGCTAAATTCTTATATAAATATACACCTTTCTTTATTACCCACTCCTAGTTCATTCTTATTACATATTACTTCTCTTCACACCTATACTATAGTGAGCAAACTACCCTTCTTGCTGTTTTTCACACATGACATCCCGTGTTCTTTGTGTACGTACTTGTTATCCGTTGTGTGTATGTGCTTTATTTTCCCTTCTTCATACAATCAAGTTTTCTTCAAAGCTAAACCAAATGCTACTTGCTCTGTGTGTCCTTTCCTGATCCTAGCTAGTACTTTCCCTCTGACAATTCCTTATATTTATTTTATATGTACTTATGTATGTACATGTTGCTTCCCCTGGTAGAAAGAAAGCTCGTTAAAGGCAAGGACTATTTCATGTTTGTCTTTCTCTCCCCAGTACCTCACATAATGCCTAGAACCTAGTAGGTGCTTATAACGGCTTATTGATTGATTGAGATGCGTAGTATCATCCTAGATCTCTTTTGCCTTTTGTAGCTAAATTCCTTGAAAAGACTCTACAGCAGGTGCCTCCACATTCTCTCTTCTCTCTCCTTAAAATCTAGCTTGTGAGTTTATCATTCTACCAAACTGGAAACTTCTCCAGAATTACTAATGATCTCTTAGTTGCTAAATTGAATGCTGTTGATCAGTCTCTCCTCCTTAATATTCTCTTCTTTCTAGGTTTTCAATATACTACTTTCTCCTGCTTCTTCTAACTATGTGACTGTTACAGATCTATCTTCTTTTCTGGAGCTCCTTCCAGGTCACACCCTTTAACCATAGGTGGCCCTTAAGGGTCTGTCCTAGGTCCTCTTCTCTTCTTCCTGTATACTACTTCACTTGGAGATCTCATTAGCTCCCAGGGATTTAATTAACAAAAACTACCTATCCTGCCCCAGCCTCTCTGCTGACCTCCAAACTGACCTCTCCAGCTGCCTTTCAGACATCTTGCACTGGATGTCCAGCAGACATTTTAAACTAAACATGGCCAAAACAGAATTCGTTCTCTTTCCCCTTAATCCCTTCCTTCCACCTATCCCCTTCCATATTATTATAGAGGATAATATCAGTAGGCTCAAAACCTAGAAGTCTTCCTGGACTCCTCACTATCTGTCACCCCCATATCCTAGCTGGTGCCAAGGACTGTTGATTTTACCTTTGCAACATCTCTCTGATACAACCGCCACCCTCCCGACACTCCCACCCAATAGTGAGACCCTCATCACATCATGCCTTGATTATTACAGTAGCCTGTTAGTGAGTCTGCCTACCATAAGTCTCTCCCCACTCCAATCCAAACTCCAACCAGCCACTAAAGTGATTTTGATAAGGCACAGTTCTGCTCACATCAGCCCTCTATACGATAAACTCCAGTGACTCCCTGTTACCTCCTGGGTCAAATACAAAATTCTCTACTTGGCATTCAAAGCCCTTTATAACCTAGCTCCATCCTACCTTTCCAGTCTTTTTACACCTTACCCCTTGATATATATTCTTTGCAGTGACACTGGCCTCCTGAACAGCACGAATACCAGAAACAGCATACTTGATTTGACTCCTGGCATTTTCACTGGGTTTTCCTAATACCTAGAACACTCCCTCCTCTACTCCAATTACCGAGGTCCCTGACTTCCTTTAAGTCCCAACAAAAATCCTATCTTCTACAGGAAGCTTTTCTCAACTTCTCTTAATTCCAGTTGTTTCCTTATTAAGCTTGTATGTAGTTTGCTTTGTATAGATTTGTTTGCATGTTATCTCCCAGAGTAGAGTGTAAGCCTCTTAAGGGCAGTAACTATCTTTTGCCTTTTTTTATATCTACAGCACTCAGCAGTACCTGGCATATAGTAGGCGATTAATAATTGTTTATTGTTTATCGATAGTCTGTGATCACTCTCTTGTTTCTTTAGCCTTGGTCGTCTTTGCTCAGGAATTGGAATAGCCTTGCTGTGACTCATCCGGGTTACATGGCTTTTCTGACATATGATGAAGTGAAAGCCCGGCTCCAGAAATTCATTCACAAGCCTGGCAGGTTAGCACCCTATTGGAATTTGTCTTTTTTATTATCTTATGGCTTCTGTTAGAATATTGGAAGCAGAATCTTGACTTTGGTATCCAGTTGCCAAGATTTCGTCATTAGATTGAGGTTTAATTAAAGAAACAAATGGAAACATTGCTATAGTGATCTGAGAATTGTTTTATATTATGAATATTAAGTTAATAGCCCTTTGGTTTTTTATCTGGAGACATGAAAGAAGTTACCCATGATGCTTTGTAAAGCTTTTTTTGGGGGGGGGGAATCTCTTTCTTCTCTGCCATCCTCACTTCAGCATATATTAAACCCATTCTCTGTCTTTGTTCTCAGCTACATTTTCCGACTGAGCTGTACGAGGCTGGGCCAGTGGGCCATTGGCTATGTCACTGCTGATGGGAATATCCTCCAGACAATCCCTCACAACAAACCTCTCTTCCAAGCACTGATCGATGGCTTCAGGGAAGGCTTGTGAGTAGCTGTTTATCGTTCAATGGTGTCTAAGAACGTGAGGGGCTAAAGCACCATCCCAGCACTTTATTTCATGTTCTTTCTATAGGTTCACCTGGGGTGTGTATTTATAGTTTATTGTCTTGGCCTTCCCATTATGTCGAACTTGGTTTCTTTGGGATATTGAGCTTTCTTGTATTTCATTATTTGGTTTTCTGCTTTTCTATGAGCAGGGGATTATCTGTTATTTTTTATCTGATAAACCTTGAAAAAACAGAATAAGTTTATTTGACCTTTCCACAATATAGCCGTATTATAGAAGGACATCTGAGTGCTTGAATATACCCGAGAATCTCAATTTAACAATGTTAAAAAACCTTGTCTATTTGCATTCTGACTTCTTTCTGATCCAACATTTGACTCAAAACTCTTGCTGATTTGCATATCTGTTGGCATACCTAGAGCGTAACAAGGAATGACTGAGTATCTGCATGCCACATTCCTTTTAAAAGGATGAGGAAAGTCAGTTTTCCCCTTTGTCTCCGCACGACCCACAGAAACATATGAGCAAAGACCTTGTAGCAATAAATGCTTGAACTTTCTTGGTAGATGATCTCAGTGTCTTAGTGTGTTTTCTCCATCTCTAAAACAGATTTTTGTTAATGTGGTAGTAATTAGATACCCAAGGACATTTAAGTCCTTTGGTTAAAAAGAAACTCCCAGCAAGAACTGATATCCTGTTTTTCTATTGTATGGGAAAATGCCAGCCCCTCTCTCTCCATGTTATAATGTTCTGTCAACTGTGCATCCTGAAAACAAACATCACTGTAATATAACATCATCTTCTTAGAATTCTTTTTAGTCATTTTACTCTCTGTAGAAATTCTTGTGAATTTTGTCTTTGCCTCTCTTCTATTTTTTTGTATCATCAGTCATTAGTAATATAGTTTGAAGTCACATTTGTTAAGTGTTTACATGTGCAAAATATTGTGCATTGTTGCTGAAAATACAAAGATTAAGAAAAAATATAACCTCTACCCCTTGAGGAACTTATAATTTAATAGGGGAGGGGGCAGCTAGGTGGCGCAGTAGATAAAGCACAAGCCCTGGATTCAGGAGGACCTGAGTTCAAATACGGCCTCAGACACTTGACACTGCTAGTTGTGTGACCCTGGGCAAGTCACTTAACCCTCATTGCCCCACCAACTCCCCAAAATAATTAATAGGGGAGGTAAGACACATACATAGATAACTAGAATAAAAACAGAATAAGATTACTTATGTTTGGAGGGGTCAAGCATGAGAAATTCAAGGAAAGGACAGATTATGTTTGCCTAGATAGATCATGGAAGGCTTCAAGGAAGAAAGTGCTATCTCTGCTGGGCCTTGAAGGAATAAAAAAGATTTTTCAATAGGTGAAGGTTTGAGGGAACCTGTTCTAAAAAATCTGAAGTGTTGATGTGCCTGTCTTATTATTAATTTATTTCATAACAGTGACACAGAAGACTAGTCATTTAATGGTCAAAGGATATGAACAGGCAGTTTTCAGACAAAGAAATCAAAGCTATCTATAATCATATGAAAAAACGCTCTAGATCACTATTGATCAGAGAAATGCAAATTAAAAACAACTCTGAGGTATCACCTCACAGCTATCAGAGTGGCAAATATAACAAAAACGGAAAATGTTGGAAGTTGGAGGGGACGTGGGAAAGCTGGAATGCTAATCCGCTGTTAGTAAAGTTGTGGAAAGATCCAATCGTGGGGCAGCTAGGTGGCTCAGTGGATAGAGCACCAGCCCTGGAGTCGAGAGGACCTGAGTTCAAATGTGGCCTCAGCCACTTGACATTTACTAGCTATGTGACCCTGGGCAAGTTATTTAACCCCAATTGCCTCACCCCCCCCCCCCCAAAAGAAAAAAGATCCAGTCATTCTGGAGAGCAATTTGGAACTATGCCCAAAGGGCATACCCTTTAATCCAGCAATACCACTGCTAGGTTTATATCCCAAAGACATCCCCAGAAAGAGAAAAAGACCTATTTGTATAAAAATATTTATTTATAGCAGCTTTTTTTGTAGTGGCTGAGAATTGGAAATCAAAGGAATACCCATCAGTTGGGGAATGGCTAAACAAGCTGTGGTATATGATGATGATGGAATAGTATTGTGCTATAAGAAACGACAAGTAGGATAACTTTAGAAAGGCCTGTAAAGACTTGTATGAACTGATGCATAGTGAAGTGAGCAGAACCAAGAGAACATTGCGCAGAGGCAGCAATATTGTTTGATGAAGAACTGTGAATGACTTTACTAATCTCAACAATACAATGGTCCAAGGCAATCCCAAAGGACTATTGATGAAACAGACTATCCACCTCCAAAGAAAGAACTGATATTAATGGAACAGACTGAAGCAGGCTATCTTTCACTTTCTTTTCATTTTTTTTCTTCAAGTTTTCTTAAACAAAATGACTAATATGGTAATGTGTTACATAACTGTACATGTTTAACCTATATCTAATTGCTTACTGCCTCAGGAAGATTGGGGGTGAGGAAAGGGATAAAAATTGGAACCCAAAACTACAAATAAAGATGTTTATTACTTTAAAAAAAAAGACATCATTTAATCACAGAGAATAAAAAAGAACAATAAGACCTGTCTTATTTATTTTCTAGCTATTTGTTTCCTGATGGACGAAATCAAAATCCCGACCTGACTGGCTTATGTGAGCCTACTCCTCAAGACCACATTAAAGTTACCCAGGTTAATTGCATACTTATTTCCTTGTAATAATTGCCCTATTCTCAAAAATTAAGCCACTGAATTCATTAGTTCAGTCTTATGAGAAGGAACTGTGTGAAGTCTCAAGGTGTAGTGTCCATCTTGGAATTATTTGGAATATCATCCAAGAGCTGCTTTTTGTTTTGATAGCTTTTGTTAAACTAGTCAGATTGTGTGTTCTTTCAAACCAGTCTTGTCATTATATTTATAATCCAGTAGCACTAGGAATAGCTGCTGCTAGTTTTAAAGGAAGAAACTCTGAGCATTTCTTTTAAACCGATTTTTTTTTTAAACCTCTAGGAAGACCTATAAAACAAGTAATGTTTTTGAGTTGATCTGTATTTTAGGATATATGGTTCTAGCAGATTAAGTGATCTTTGTTTTTTCTTATAAGGAACAATATGAATTATACTGTGAGATGGGCTCCACCTTCCAGCTATGTAAAATATGTGCTGAAAATGACAAAGATGTGAAGATTGAACCTTGTGGCCACCTCATGTGCACATCCTGTCTCACAGCTTGGCAGGTATGGATCCAAATCCTACATTTTCAAGTCAAGATAGTCCCACTACAAAATTGTTCCTTTTGATTTTCAGCCCTTTTTCAGATAATGAAATCATGACCTGTGATTGATAAGTTTAGATTTTAACTTATCTGTCTAGTTTTCATCACTATATAATCTACACTATCCTCAAGTGTAAGCTATTCTAAATACTTTCAGATGTCTGAGGCTGGCACTAATCTCTTTCTTTACAGGAATCAGAAGGTCAAGGTTGTCCTTTCTGTCGGTGTGAAATTAAAGGTACAGAGCCTATCGTGGTGGATCCCTTTGACCCCAGAGGAGGGGGCGGCCTACTTAGGCAAGGAGCAGAGGGAGCTCCTTCACCAAATTATGATGATGATGATGATGAAAGAGCTGATGACTCCCTTTTCATGATGAAGGAACTGGCCTGCGCCAAGGTAATACTGCAACTTGGAGATTTAACTGAGTTATTCCCTCCCTACCTCTGTAGATTAGAGGCCAGTGGAAGACCACAAGGTCTGAGGTACAAGAATGACAATCTCCAGTGGGAAGGAAACCTGTTGTCCTACCAATAGCACTTGGGCAAAGCCTTGACTGCCTCACCTAAATTAGGGTTTTAAAAAACATTTTCAATAATTAGTATGCCAAACAAGGCATCATAAAAATTATAAATAGTGGATAACAGTAATGCAGTATACCAAAATTCATGGGATATAATTGAAGAAGTCCCCTAAAATTTTTGTATCTCTAAAAAAATTAAGAGGCAGCTAGGTGGCGCAGTGGATAGAGCACTGGCCCTGGATTCAGAAGGACTTGAGTTCAAATTTGACCTCAGACACTTGACACTTACTAGCTATATGACCCTGGGCAAATCACTTAACCCTCATTGCCCCACAAAAAAAAAAAGGAAGAAGAAAGAAAGAACCAGAAAAAAATTAAAATAAGAAAATAAATGATGATCAAATTGATGGTGCAATTTTAAAAACAAAAAAGTTGACGGGTCAGGAGAGAGGTAGATAAAGCTGAAAATACACTGTGCAACTGAAAAATACAATTCACACAGGAAAAAATCAAGATGAAAAATTCCTATTGCTAACTTAGGGCATGCACTTGGCTGAAGGCTAGCTTTCTGAGTTAATTGATTACTGCATACAGGTATCTTATTCACTGCAGATGAGCTGGGCCCAAAATTTAAGGAGGAAAAGAATGGGCTTAAACCTTTGGGAAAATTATGCAGCACTTCCCATGACCCCAAGATAATCCCTATTGTAAAATCCTGTTTTTAAAATACCTATGTTCTCCTGGTGTTACTGTATTGCTATAAAGGAATCAAAATTGCAATTTCCCAAACAATATTAGAAAGACGTGGACTACAGCATGTTACCCTTACCTCTGCTTGTGCACTCATCACCATCTAATTCAACTTTATTCTTCTCTAGTTGCTTCCCTCCTGTGATTCTTCCTTTCCATTGTACTCTTAGGAAGCCCTGCTCTATTGTTAACTTCTGTTCATCCTAGTTTTCTTTTCACATTCTTTCCAGCTTCTTGTAGTCACAGAAACTTTGTTGTTTGTGATCTTTTTGGGGGCTGACTTTTCTCATGTCCCCTAATACTTGGGGCCAGGATGGTGATCTTAGCATATTCCCTGCTCAGTCATTGATTCCATCAGTCAGTATCACCCAATTTAGATCCTCATTTCTGTGGTACTACCCTCCAGGTCACTTTAGCCCATTTTAAAGAATTCAGTACTGGACTTGTAGTTTTCCTTCCCTGCATTAGCCCTTTCCTTCATACTTGGGAACTTCCATATACATTTGGATGTCTCCTTGAACATGGTGGGCTCCCAGTTCATCAACTAAATTAACTCCCATGACCTATATCTTCACTTCACTTCATCCCCTTAGGGATGATCACACTCTTAATCACACCATCATTCGCAATTGTGTCAACTTTGTGATTTTGAACTTTGAAATTCTCCTCTGTGATCCTATGTTTTTATTATTCTATCTTTCCTTCTGCCTTATTCCTCTGAACCCTCGTCTTTATCTTTACCATGAGCTTTGGGCTCTGACTTTCCATTCCTGTCCTTTTGGTTCCTTACCCCAACCATGCCTTCACTTTCTTACTGTAACAGTATTAAGCCTATCATCTACCAAATCAATTAAAATTTTTTCTTCATACTTGGCATCTTTGTCCGCTTGTGTTTTTGAAGATCCTCAACCCTGGATCACCCTAACAAAGCTGTTAAATAGTCATGGGGGAAGTCATACCATTCAAATATACACATTCACTTGTATCTCTGATCTCATCAGCTTGGAATTTCTCTCTACCAGTGCAGATTTCAACCTACCAGTGCCTACATATCCTGTATGACTCTTTTTTTGTTGTTGTTTTGTGGTGTGTTTTTTTGGTGAGGCAATTGGAGTTAAGTGACTTGCCCAGGGTCACACAGCCAGTAAGTGTCAAGTGTCTGAGGCCAAATTTGAACTCAGGTCCTCCTGAATCCAGGGCCAGTGCTCTATCCACTGCACCACCTACCTGCCCCTATCCTGTATGACTCTTAAGCATATCCTCCCACAATTCACCCAGATTGTCTACTCTCTGGAGGCCTTCCTTTCTTTCTCCTTATATTGTAAGAGCACCAGTGGACCACTCTGGCTATCTACCTTTCTTTCCTCACTTTTGTGATCAGCCCCACTTCTCTCACTATCACACAATTCCCTGATGACATTTTTTACTACTGTTCATCACAGTTATTCACTGGTTATATTTTGCAGCCTGTTCATACTTTTCATATGCCTTTCCATTGCCTTTGAGTGAGATTCATTTTTAATTCTTTGGAGATTGTTGTATTCATGTGTAGTTCACATATAGGAGCAATAATAGAACTTTGGTGTTAAAAAAATTTCCCTTTGTTCTCATGGGAAGCTGAAGTCCTTGTAGGAGTTTGCTCACTTTCCTTCTCTTGTTCATCTCTGTGACCAAATTGCTTCCCATCTGTACTTTATGTCCCAGATATACATATACACACCGATGGACAAATTCTGCAGATTATCCATTAAAATACTTTGGGGGGGGGGCAGGGCAATGAAGTTTAAGTGACTTGCCCAGGGTCACACAGCTAGTAAGTGTCATGTGTCTGAGGTTGGATTTCAACTCAGGTCCTCCTGAATTCAGGGCCAGTTCTCTATCCACTGCGCCACCTAGCTTCCCCCTAAAATGCTTATTTTAATATGGAAAATAGACATTCTTCTTTTCCTTGGTAGGAAATTGGAAGTGATTGGTGGCTTTTAAATTTAGTCTGGTTTGGATTAGAGATCGACTAGAGATACGGAACTTAGTTATTAGGTTGTTGTAATAACCTAAGTCTCAATTGATGATCTGCACTAGGGAATGATGATAGTAGGTATGGATAGGAAAGAATTGATAAGAGATTTCAAGGGAAATTTTGACATAACTGTGACTAAATGAGAGAATGAAATAAGTCAGTCTAACCTATTATACAATCTAGATCAATCTTATTTTGCTTTATGGTTTCCTCTATTGCCTTGTCAGCAGAAACTGAACCCATTCTCAAAACAAAAAAGTAAGCACAAGCTGCTCCAGAAGATGAGATCTGTCATCTTCTCTCTTTCCCCCTTCTGCTCAGCAATAATAACTGGCCTAAGTGCAGGGCATGCTGTTTATGTTAAGGAAATATGGGCTGTCATCTTATTATGAGTGCATTCAATATACATTTGACTATCTTCTGTTAGTTTTGTTTTCTCTTGTGAACACAGAGAGGCATTTTGCATGGATTGTTGTGCCAAGTGCTTATCTGATCATTGTGATATTTTGTGGAGAAAGATGGAAAAAGCTTTATATTTGTTTCAAATAATTTGGGGCCTGTTTTTTACTTTAATGGAAAGATAAGTTTTAATTACTTCTATTTATTGGATTGAAGTAGCATGTTTCTTTAAAAATTTGAAGATGAGCAGCTAGGTGGCGCAGTGGATAAAGCACTGGCCTTGGATTCAGGAGGACCTCAGTTCAAATCCAGCCTCAGACACTCGACAGTTAACTAGCTGTGTGACTCTGGGCAAGTCACTTAACCCTCATTGCCCCTCCCCCCCAAAAAATTGAAGATGCTCATTAGTTTAAAATTTTCATCTGTAAAAATTTCATTCATCTTCTTCAGGATTCAACAGACATGATCTTCAGCACCCATCTGTTATGTGCAAAACACCGTTTGGGTATATGGGGAAACACAAAGATAAAACATGATCCTTCATGGCACACATAGTCTAGTATGGGCTTTTGAAACATCATGTATCATAATGACATGTGTAAGTGTATGAGGGAAGTGTAATTGAAGTACTTGGTGAAGTCTGAGTGGATCCTTACAGACCAGGGAAAATTTTATAGAAGACATGGCACTGAGGCTGTGGAGAGTGGGTAGAACAGAATCTGAGCATAGCATTAGCAAGGGTATAGAGATGGATGATAACAATATAGGACATATGTGACTACTGGAAAGTAGTCCAGTTTGTTTGAAGTGTATAGCACACATGGATGAGGGAGGAAAAGTAGAAGACTGGAAATGCAAGATGTGCACCAGATTGTCAAAGTGGGAGGGTCTTGAAGGGTAAAGCTAAGGAATTTGACTTTTTTTTTAGTAGCCATAAAGAGCTAATCAAGGTCTTTCAGTATGAGGATGCATGGATATATGCATGAATTCCTTTTAGTTTCTATTTTCTCTCTCTCTCTCTCTCTCTCTCTCTCTCTCTCTCTCTCTCTCTCTGGCAGGGCAATGAGGGTTAAGTGACTTGCCCAAGGCCACACAGCTAGTAAGTGTCAAATGTCTGAGGCCAGATTTGAATTCAGGTCCTTCTGAATCCTGGGCCGGTGCTTTATCCACTGCACCACCTAGCTGCCCCCTGTATTTTCTTTTTTTTTCTTTTTTCTTTTTTTTTGCTGGGCCGTGAGGGTTAAGTGACTTGCTCAGGGTCACACAGCTAGTGAGTGTCAAGTGTCTGGGGCTGGATTTGAACTCAGGTCCTCCTGAATCCAGGGCCAGTGTTTATCCACCTAGCTGCCTTGCCGCCCCCTGCCCCTGTATTTTCTCTTAAAGAAAAAACCATATAAAGAAAAGCCCATGGGTCTACTTTCTTATCTTGTCCTAAAGACATTATTTCTCCTGGTGATTTGTTCAGGCTGATATCTTCTTGCTCCTGTCCTGTCTTTTTGTGGGCTGTGTTTTTAACCTTGAAAAGCATTAGCAGTTAACCTTTCTTGAAAGAAAGCAGTAGAAAAACAAGAGAGAGCAATTTAGTAAAGATTTTTCCACTTGAAGTGGAATGAGCTCTTAAAGGACAGCAACAACGTGAGAGAAAACTTAAGGCTCCTTCTTCCAAATTTATTCTCTGATAGCTAACTGGATCCCTGCTTGGTTGGTGTTTATGGGTTGAGTGCCCTCTCATGGTGGCATGGAGGCAGTAAAATCCCAGTCGAAATTTAACATTGATTCTGGAAGAATATTTTTTTAATAGATGTTTGGATTACTAGGATCTGGACTGATTTTGCCATATCTGTACCGTCTGGTGTTTGTGTGGCAGTTGCTAGATGCTACTTTGGAGAAAATCAGTGTTATTTTGGGATAGGTTTTTTTCCCTAGAACATGAAACTCCTTGCAACAAACTTTTATTTCTAGATTGAACGGCCTCCTTCTCCATTCTCCATGGCCCCACAAGCTTCTCTTCCTCCAGTGCCACCACGACTGGATCTTTTGCAACAGCGAACATCCATTCCCTCAGGTGCTTCTAGTCCTGGAACTGCTTCAAAGGTAAAGACTTTTCTGTCTTTGGTATTTCCCTGGGTTTTTTTAGTGCTGAGAAAGTAGATGTTTACCATCTTCCATTATGTCTCAACAGGTTGCCCCTGGCTCCCTTCATAAAGACAAACCTTTGCCAATCCCTCCCACACTTCGAGATCTCCCTCCACCACCTCCTCCAGACAGACCACATTCCATTGGGGCAGAGAGTCGGCCTCAGAGACGCCCACTACCCTGTACACCAGGCGACTGTCCATCCAGGGACAAACTTCCCCCTATTCCTTCTGGCCGTGCAGGGGAATCATGGCTTCCCCGGCCAATACCCAAACTACCTACAGCTACCCTAAGTCCTGGTGACCCCTGGTCAGGCAGAGAATTGACCAATCGTCATTCGCTTCCCTTTTCACTGCCTTCTCAGATGGATCCCAGAGCTGATGGTCTTAGGCATGGAAGCACTTTCAGCCTGGATGCCCCAGTGGTAAGTCAGTTTTATTATAAGCTATTAAAAAAATATGATTATCTGTACATAGCACTGTGAGCAGATACTCTGGGGACTATAAAGCATATATTAGGGGAAACATGTACCCAGGCAACTCTTCTTTAATATAAAGGCCACATGAGAACAAAGACAATAAGTCATAAAAGAGCTTGGAAGTGGAAGGGATTATTTCCAGTGAAGATGATCTGGGCTTCAGTGGATGGGTAGAACTTGTAAATGGGAGGGAGGATTTTCCAAGTTTATGGGGAGAATCAAGAAAATGCAAGGTCTTTTTAAGGAATGATAAATAGACTGGTTTAGAGTAGACAATCCATGGGTGAGAATAGTAGGAAATAAGACCAAAAAGGGTGGCTGGAATCGTATGGGAAGGTAATGGATCCAGGCTAAACAGAGTGGGCTTCATTCTCTGGACAGGGAAGACCTATAGAGATTGTTGGACACTGTATATTTGAAATAGTGAAAGTGATCATGTAGGAAGATTAATTTTGTGACAGTGTGAAAGATGAGTTGGATGGGGGGTAGCGGCAGGATAGGTAAGGAGCTGAGGTGGAAATAGAATCTGGGATGTTCTTGCATTAGTGACTGTTTGAGCTTGGGTCAATCAACTTTAACCTGCCTGGGCTTCCATTTTTTCATCTCTGAAATAGAGGACCCTTAAGCTTATTTCTATCTTTAAATTGGTGTTAAATGATTGTAATAGTCTAATTTGTTATACTGCATATAAAGAACACCATGCTAGGTGCTGGCAGGTACTCTTGTAAAGTTGTTTTTCAGTCATGTCCAACTCTTTGTGACCCCATTTGGCATTTTCTTGGCAAATATATTGGAGTAGTTTGCCATTTCTTTCTCCAGGTCATTTTATAGATGAGGAAACTGAGGCAAACAGGGTTAAGTGATTTGCTCAGAGTCACACATCTAATAAGTGTCTGAAGCCAGATTTGAATGCAGGAAGAAGTTTTCCTAACTCCAGACTGGGTGCTCCAAACACTGTGCCATCTAGCTGACCTAGAAATTGCAGTCCTGCCCTCAAGAATTTATAGTCCGGTAGTATGACAAGATAAGCATACACAAATAACTGGAACACAATAATACATGTATTAGAAAGGTGTTAATAGAGTGTTACGTGATGCCCGTGGGAGTAGAAGAGTAGGGAATCATTACTGACTGGGGGTATCAGGGAAGGAGGACTTCTTCCTGGGTAGATAACATAACATTTAACATTTAAATTGGGCTCGACAGAACTCTTTCAGGCAGCAAGTAATGATGAGTAAAGAGCATTCCAAGCATAGGAATCATAAGCCAGGGACATGAGATGGGTTACTATAGGACATGTGTAGAGAACAGTGAGTTAGTTCACTTCGACTAAAGTGTGGATTTCATGAAGACAATGGGTTGGGAAGAAGGAGGAGCTGGGAATAGTATGAGATAATGTTGGAAAGGTAGGATAGTGCTGGATTGTGGAGGGCCTCAGTTGCCCTCCTAAGGGAATTTGAACTTAATACTGTAGGAAATAGGGAGGTGTTGAAAGGTTTTGAGCAGAGGAGTGTTATAACCAGACTTGTAAATTAAAAGAAAAACAAAACAAAACCAAGGCTGGTAACTGTGTAAAAGATGGTTTAAAGGGGAGTAGAGAATGGAGTCAGGGACTTATTCAAATGCTACTGAAATAGACTAGTAGTTGATAATGAAAACCTATACTTGGGTATGGTGCCAATGGAAATAGGGAGAAGGGAAAATAGTTGAGAAATTGTAGAGCTAAGATTACATATATTATATGGTAATGGATTGGATAGGTGATGTGAAGGAGAGGAAAAGGTCAAATAACTTTAAGGTTTCAAACATAGATTGGGTAAATGGTAGTGAAGTCAAGAGAAACAGATTTTGGAGGAAAGATGATAAAGCATGAGGAGTAGTGGTGAGAACAGAAAGAAGAGAATATTCATAAGCATGATTATAAAGGAAAAAAGAATAGTTTGGTAACTATATAGGGTAGGCATCAAAGAAGTGTCAAGTTTGGATAACTGGTTCAAGATTTGAGTTTTAAGTGTAACGTATCATATTCAGCAGGCAGTCAGAGGGGAAGAGATGGGAGGCCAGTAGGAAAGAACGGGTGGATATAATTTTTCAGAATCTTCTGTTTGGAGCAGAGTCAAAATGGAGGAGTGAAATGTCACAACTGCCATATCTCCAAAATCTCTCCTACAAAACTACAGAAGAAAATGCTGAACAGAATTCTGAGCGGTAAAGCCAGCAGAAAGTCAAAGGGAAACATTTTCCTAGCCCAGGGAAGCTTAGGAAGACAGAAAGAGAGGTCTGTGGATACTGGAGTTAGCAGCAAAGTGACATGGAAGCAATATGGGCTGTGAGTTGTGGGGCATCAGCAGCCACCTGGTACAGTAAGTAGACTGAACATCTAGTCAGAAAGAGATCCCAGGGGATCTCAATAGTAGCACTGAGACCAGGACCAGGTACCATTTGGCAAGTCTCTTGCCTATTAGCCAATTCTGGGTCTCAGTTCCAGGGCGGAGAAGAGTGATCATAGTCACTAGGGAGCTGGGGCCCCACCTCTGTATGGACAAGAACAAAAAGGCAATGTCCAGCTCCTTTGCTGGTGTTTCCATTGGAAACACCAAAAACCTACAAGTGCTCAAATTGAGCTATGAAAGCATCAGAAGGCCATAAAAGACAGAGGCTCAGGCCAGTCATCTTCCTCCTCCCCCCACTCCTTACTCCATCACACAGAGGGGGGAGACAACACCCTCGTTCCCAGAGGTGAGCAGAACTCAACTCTAATATAAAATTCAAAGTTGACCAGCTAGGTGACACAGCAGATAAAGCACTGGCCCTGGATTCAGGAGGACCTGAGTTCAAATCTGGTCTTAGACACCTGACACTTACTAGCTGTGTGACCCTGGGCAAGTCACTTAACCCTCATTGCCGTGCAAAAAAACCCCAAACAAACAAATAAAATTCAAAGTCAAGAAGTAGGCTAGGAAAATGAGTAAACAACAAAAGAAGAACCTGACCATAAAAAGCTACTATAGTGATAGGGAAGCTCAGGACATAAATTTGGAAGACAGTGATTTGAAAATATCTACAAGCAAAGCCTCAAAGAAAAATGTAGATTGTATATCAATCTGTTGAACAAGAATGTCTGGAGGGCTAAAGAAAAAGGGTTTTTTTGTTTTTTTATTTTTTAAGGCAAAAAAAAAATTGTTTAAAAATCAAGTAAGAGTGTGAGAGGAAAAGTTGGGAAAAGAAAATACTGAAGAAAACAACTCCTTGGGGGCAGCTAGGTGGTGCAGTGGATAAAGCACTGGCCCTGGATTCAGGAGGACCTGAGTTCAAATGTGGCCTCAGACACTTGACACTTACCAGCTGTGTGACCTTGGACAAGTCACTTAACCCTCATTGCCTAGCCAAAAAAGAAAAAGAAAACAACTCCTTAAAGATCAGAATTGGCCAAATGTAAAAAAGGTATAAATCTTGACCGAAGGAAAAAACTTCTTAAAAATTAGAATTGGTCAAGTGAAAGCTAATGCTCCATGAGACATGAAGAACATAATTGTTCTGGTTATATTAGAAGAACTCAACATTCCTTGGAGCAGGGAAAGGCAGGGGATAAAGAAAATGGCCTCCATATAATGGAGAATTTAATTTCATTATTTCATTCTTCCACCATTTTTGTTCATTATGATTCTGTATGAGCTAAGTAGGGAAATAACAAATGAATTTAATTTTCTGGTTATCAATATGTAAATGTTATTCTGAGTTTGGATATAAATGTTTATGGTAGAAAAGTTGTTAGTCTGTGTTATTGTCATATATCTAATGTATGGGGTAAATCCTGAGAAGCGGTATGGTATAGTGAATAAAGCATTGGACTTAAAATCAGGAGAACCTAGGTTCCAGTGCTGCCTCAGGCACTAGTTTTGTGACCCTGGGCAAATCATTTAACCTCTATATGCCTTAGTTTCCTCTAAAAAATAGAGATAGAGGTGTTTGCCTCAGTGGCTTCTAAAGTCCCTTGAAGCTCTAAATCTATAATCCTGTTTCCTTCACTCTTTCATGATCCTTCTCCTATGTGAGCTTTCTTAAGGAGCTGAATTCAGTTGTAACAAAGCCATGGGAGAAAGGTCTAAATGGCCACTATGTTGTCTGAAATAGATAAAGGGAAAGGGGAGATTTGAATGCATCGTGGTGACAGGAAAGAGCTTTTGAGCACTTCTTTTCTCATTCCAGACCATGAACAACAGTCCATTAGCTGGGCCAGAGTGTGAACACCCTAAAATCAAGCCTTCCTCTTCTGCCAATGCCATCTATTCTCTTGCTGCCAGGTATACTATTAAAACCAAATTTGATGGAATCAGTTTATTAGAGTAGTTCAGAAAGTTTTTGGGTAAAGAGTTTTTGGAATTAAAAAAATGAATTTATGCTTCTAGAAGAGTTGTCAGAAAAGTTCCCTGATAATACCAATCATAACTTTTTGAGTAAAAAAATTCACTCCTGGTCCATTAGGACCCAGTCTTTAAAATGAAATTTCTGGGATTAGTATTATCAAGAGCCAAGTTGCTGTATAAATGTCGAAGATCTTCAGTATAGAAGTCACACCTGCTGGGTGATGGCAGATAATGTCTCTTGCCCTGAGAAAGTATACCTTATCCTAGCTACCTCTCTTGTCAGGAGAAAGAATGGATTCAAAAAGCTTAACATGAATTTTGGGCTTAATTTACTACCTCTTTGATAGAAACCATTTTCAAGCCTTATTTCAAACCTTGATAGTATTCTAGCTCTTTACTGGTTTGTTAGCTCTGCTTGATTAGATTTATTCTCTCATGATGTTTTTTCTTCTGTTTTCTGTACCTCCCAGACCTCTTCCTGTGCCAAAGCTGCCCCTTGGGGAGCAGTGTGGAAGTGATGAGGATACAGAGTATATGTCTCCTTCTTCTCGGCCTCTGGTGCTTCCTGGTGCCAGCCACCAAAAGGTAGAACTGAAAAGACCTTCGGAGATGACCCACAGTTTACAGTAAGTTTCTAACATGCCCAAACTTTACTTGTGCAATGATTATGATGTCCCTTTTTTATTTATGTTTTTTAAAAGTTTTATTAATGCCCTTTGCTTTTACACTACACTTATTTCCAAATAGGCCTTTTTGAGGGGGGAGGGGCAATGAGGGTTAAGTGACTTGCCCAGGGTCACACAGCTAGGAAGTGTCAAGTGTCTGAGGCCACATTTTAACTCATGTCCTCCTGATTCCAGGGCCGGTGCTTTATCTACTGCTTCACCTAGCTGCTCCCTTTCCTTTTCTTTTTTAAAAAGACTAAAACCCCAATTCAGCAAAACCTTCCACCTATCTACTGTGGCTGAAAACATGTAGCATTCCACCACTGTAGTTCTCCAACTCTGCAGTGAAAGGAAGAAGTTTCAGTTCTTGTATCTTCTTAGGGCCAAACTTAGTCATTATAATTATACAATGTTCAGTTTCTTTTCATTCTTTTTGTCTACATTGTTGTAGACATCATATATGTTGTATTCCTGGTTCTGCTTATTTCACTCTATATCAGTTCATATAATCATATTAATCATTTTTTAGAGTGCAGTAATACTCCATTACATTCCCATACCATAATTTATTTAACTGTTTTCCGTTACTCACTTTGTTTGCCCCTTTTTGCAGAAATTTTTTTTCCTCTGCTTCTTTAGAGGCAGCTGGGTGGCATAGTGGATAGAGCCCTGGGCTTTGAGTCAGGAAGACCTGAGTTCAAATCCAACATCAGATACTTACTAGCTTTGGGACTCTGGGCAAGTCACTTAACTGCTGTTTGCCTCAGTTTCTCCATCTGTAAAATGGGGGTGTTAATACCATCTACCTCCCAAAGTTATTGTGAAAATCAAAAAGTGCTTAGACCAGTACCTGGCACATAGTAGGTTCTATCTAAATGCTTAGTACTTTCCCTTCCCCCTTTGCTACTATAAAAAATGTTGCTATGAGGGGCAGCTAGGTGGCGGAACAGATAGAGCACCGGCCCTGGATTCAGGAAGACCTGAGTTCAAATCCATCCTCATACCCTTGACATTTACTAGCTGTGTGACTCTGGGCAAGTCACTTAACCCCCATTGCCTCACCAAAAAAACAAACAAACAAACAAACAAAAATTCTGCTGTGAATATTTTGACATATCTAGGTCCTTTCTGTATTTTTGTCTGTATTTTGGCTGTTGCAGGTGGTTTCATTGCCATAGTCTGTATACCACTTGTTATTTTTGGATTTTTTTTCAGCATTGATTAGTCAATATTAAAGCAATCTTTTTTAACTTTAGTTATTAATCCTCTTTTGCAGTTTTTATTAATATTATTTGTGTTTTTTCTCAACATCAGCAAAAGCTTTAAACTATGCACACCTTTTGCTTTTCCATTTGACTGCACAAGAAAAAGACTGACTTCTGGGTAATACTCGTTAGAAGTCTTATATGCCATCCTTTAGGTAGTAGCATGAAGGCTAGGCTTGTTTTGAAGAATTTGTCATGCTCTCTTTTTTCTCCCCATTCAGAGTGTTTGATTCGGAGCAGCAGATTGACAGCTGCACCTATGAGGCCATGTACAACATTCAGTCACAGGCAACTTCTTCTGGCCTAGAGAGCAGTAGTACATCTGGTGAGTGTTTCCACCTTAAGGGCAGTGGAATGTGGAGCCTTTGTCCCTTTGGTTCATGTAAATAACTTGACTGAAGTGGCAACTTCTTGAGTTGGAGGCTAAACTTCAAACCAGTTTTAACACTTTTTTACTGGGGCTCACAGACCAGTCGCTCTTTTGTTTTTAATTCCTTCTCAAGGCCTGGGGGCGTTTGAAGGTTACTTTGCCTGGGCCTGCTTGTAGGCTGCTCCTCTCTATTCCTATTGCTTTGCAGCATTGATGGAATTCTTTTGTGTGTGGGTGGGGAGTACTTAATTCCCCTCTTAACTAGCTGAGTTGAAAGGTTAAGAAGCCAGTGAACTCAGGGTCCCTTGCTTGCCTTTGGATGATCATTTGAGGTCAGTTGTGGAATTACTGCTGGCCTTTGAAATATCTGAGTGTTTGTTCTCAATTAGCAATGGGATTTGATTTCTTCTACTCTAAGAAGTATTTGTAAAATATAACTTCTCTCGCTAGTCGAGGGAGATCTGGCTGCAACCCTTCCCAGCAATGGTCCTGAGGAGTCAGAGAATGAGGAGGATGGATATGATGTCCCCAAGCCCCCTGTGCCAGCAGTCCTGGCTCGTCGGACTCTCTCAGACATTTCTAATGCCAGCTCTTCCTTCAGTTGGATGTCTTTGGATGGTGATCCCACAACAGGTGAGTGGGCCCTAAAGTTTGGGATAGCTTGCTATGCGGTTTTAGTCCTGAAGCAGAGATGACTGCTGGCAGAGATTGGGGTGGGGGGCAGGAATCATGTAGGCCCCAAACTAGATCACTAATAATATTGGTCAGTTTGAAGGTTGTGGATACAGTATTTTGCCAAAGGATACTAGGTTTGTCCTTAAACCACAGCTCACACTCTGCTTGAGGCCATTAAGATTACTAGCTATTCCAAGTATACATAATGACACTGGTAATTAAGCTTGGTACTTGATACCAAATGTTCTTGGTTTCTGGCTCAGTTCCCATTAGAAAAGAGAGTTTATTGGATCTAGAGATAGCACTAGGCAGACTTGGGGATCAGCCCACATTTGGATACTCACTGTCAAGGGCCAGACTTCTTGCACCTGTTGCTACCCAGCAGGATGGTAACTGAAGTTGCTGTCACTTTGGAAATTTGAGGCAACTCCCAGGGTAACAGCTGTTCAGTAGGAAATAATGGGGAGAGTTGCTTTTGGCACCAAGTTGACCAGGGATTTTGTAATTCCTTCCTTAAGGCCTAGTATGTTCTTATTGCAACTTTAGTTAATTTCTTCCTAGGACTCTTTGTAAGGCTTCTTAAGCGACTGGGGAGTGGGATAGAATGAACACTATGTTAGGAGTTGGGAAGACCTATGTTCTATTCACTAGGAATATGATCCTTTTGTTGTTGGGGGGGGGCGGCAAGGAGGGTTAAGTGACTTGCCCAATATCACACAGCTAGTAAGTGTCAAGTGTCTGAGGCCGAATTTGAACTCAGGTCCTCCTAAATCCAGGGCCGGTGAGCCACCTAGCTGCCCCCAGCAATGTGATCTTTAGCTAGTCATTTAATCTGTCTTTTTCCATATTTTGAATATGGGAATAATACTATCTGTTCTGAGTACCTCATAGAGCATTTTGAAGATCAGATGAAATAATGTACACGGAAGTACTATACAGATATGTTGTCCCAATGTTGATTAGGAAAGGTGCTTGATAAATAGTTGTGATATTTAGTGAGTTTGTTCCCCCCAATACTAGGAGAATCTTATGAGGAACTAAGCCCTAGGTTCTTGACTTTAAATTTCAAGTTATGATATATCACTGAGGATCCATCCCCACAACTGGGTGGGAAGTATATTCTCTTCTGACAGCTGGTTTGCTAGTGGCTTCTTCATTTTAAAACATTATTACTCATATTAATGTCACTAATTGTTTTGACCAGGTATACAGATGGTCAATTACTTTACTGTTTCTCCTTATAGGTTTTACTGAGGGTTCCCAAGTTCCTGAAAGGCCTCCCAAGCCTTTCCCTCGGAGGATCAACTCTGAACGGAAAGCAGGAAGCTGTCAGCAGGCTGGTGCTGTTCCTTCCACCTCTCCTCAGTTATCCAGTGAAATTGAGAGCCTCATGAGCCAGGGGTATTCATATCAGGACATTCAAAAAGCTTTGGTCATTGCCCATAACAATATTGAAATGGCCAAAAACATCCTCCGAGAATTTGTTTCTATTTCCTCCCCTGCCCATGTAGCCACATAGCACATCACCTCCTTGCCTCCAATTTCAGTGGACCAGTGAGCTGGGCAACATGCTCCAGGAGCACCTGAGAGGGCAAAGGGATTTTTTTGGAGACTTCAAACTGAAGTCTTGCCCTGTCTGGTGGATGTCTCATCTGTGGTTCAAGATTTCAAAGCAGTGGAACAAACACAGAGCAAACAACTAGGATGTTGTTTTGTTTTGTTCACTTTATAGTGTGTGTTTGAGGGCAGTTTGCCTTCAGTCCCCGTTTAGAGAGAGCGTTCATTTTGACGATGACATGGTATGGTGCAGCTCAGCCCCTTGGGAAGCAGTCCAAGGGCATCGGGACAAGTATTGTGAGGAAAAAACCAAACTGAGGGCTTTGAGTTTTCCAGCTTAGGTGGGTGGGTGTCACTTTGTATATATATGTGTGCACTCATGTGCGTGCGTGTGCGTGTGCGTGTGCGTGTGCGTGTGTGTGTGTGTGTGTGTGTGTGTGTGTCCTGTGGTCAGAAGATTAACCCCAGACAGGCCTCCATTTCCTGGGGATAGGCACAAGAGGTTTAGGAAGGGATCTTTTGGTAACTTCCATCTACTGTGGTATTATACCCCCATCCTAGTGTGTATTGTGATTTCAATGCTACTCCAGATTATCATGTGCATAGCTAAAGTCCTGTATTTTTAAACTGTCTCCTTTTCTGTTATTTGCTTTGCTGTCCATGGTGCTCTTGTCATTGGCCATGGACTGGTTATGACTAACTTAAGTGAAGCCAGGGAGTTTATGAGATATTCCGTTTTTTATGTGGTTGTGTTTGTTTTTTGTAGGGGGGTAGAGAGAGTGGAGTATAAAGTATTGTTGCATTATCATTGCAGATGTGTTTGACATTAGCAGCTAACACTGGTCACTCCAAAACGTTGTTTCAATAGGAACATTGAATTTGGCAAAATAAGATTTTTTAACTATCCTAATTAAACTGTGGCTCAACTGAGGTGGAGGCCTTCAGATACATTCCGTATGCTTCAGAGGAGGAGTCAGTTGCCTTGATACCAGGTGTGTGCCCTGAGAGATGCTTTTCTGTTTTGTGGGAAAGTGGCATCATATCTAAGATAATGCTATAATCCAGATACTGGGAAGCTTTCTGGAGCCGTGGGGCCATATGCTTTTACCTTTGTATAATGAATGAAAAAAAGCAGACTAAGTATAAGCATCCATCAGTTTGGCTCTCCTTCTTATGAAATTTTTAGGCTTTGCAGGTGTCTTCCTTCAGCAAGGGCCAAATTAGCATTTTCAGAAAATCTTCCCTTTTGTTTTCCCCAAAATACGGGGCACTTTTTTTTTTTTTTTTTTTTGCTGTCATGGTGTGCAACTGCTAGCTCCCTGCTTAGGTTGGTGCTTATCCACGGGCTTAGAGACCAACTCTTGTGTGATTGTAGCATTAGAGAATGCAGCCTCTTTTCCCCTGTCTCTCCGATCCTTAGCTTTTGTACCCCTGCATAGAGTAAATTGCTGCAGCCAGGGAGTAAACCCCAGATCCTTTTAGTCTACCAAGGAAGATATAGAAAAGCTTCTCTTCACACATACACATCTCACATTCAGGAATCAGGAGTGGCAGGAAAGAAGTAGAATTTGTCCTAGTGAAGCACCATCCACTATTAGGGACCAGTGTAGAGCTTCACCACTTGAGACCAGAGCCAACTGCCTTTGCATAGACATTGAAACTCTGAGGAAGAATCAAAGAACAAGTCTCAGCAATTCCTTGTGCACTGTTAGAATCTGCTGTTGGAGTTCTTCCTTGTCTAGAGCTGTTGCGGGGCCTTCTGCTTCCAAATATATAATATTTATCTGTTACACATACTACCTTTGTGGATACAAAGTTTTCCTCTCTACAGCTGACTCTTCTGCTTATATAAAATACAGACCATTTCATCCCTTTTTGACTTGCAAAAACTCTGTCTAAAGCCTTACATATAAGGTTGTGTGTTTAGGGATATATGACATAGTGACAGCAGGCATTTGCTAAATGCCTCTTTTTTCTCCCAGCAACTTTGCTCTTCAAACAAACAAACAAACAAACAACACCGCCCGCCACCCCACCCCCCACCCCAGCCCAAACCCCTTGTAACAAATAAGCATAGTCAAGCAAAACAAATTCCCACATTGGTCATGTCCAAAAATGTGTGTCTCATTCTACATATTGGTCCGCCTCCCTTCTGTCAGGATGTGGATAATGTTCCTCATCATTGGTCCTTTGGAATAAATGACTGAGATCAGTCTGTTGATCAGGGTTCTTAAATCTTTTGATTTTTTTGTTTTTGCAGTATGGATGTTATGCTATAAGTTGTTCTCCTGGTTCTTTTCGTTTCACTCTGCATCAATCCGTACAGATTTCCTCTAGTCTCTCTGAAGCTATCTCTTCATTGATACAACACAGTACTATTCCATTACATTCGCGTGCCATAATTTGTTCAGCCATTTCCCAGTTGATGGGCACCTCCTTAGTAAATGTCTTAACATTCAGGGATCCAAATCAATTTACCTGAGACTTTCTTTTTGACCATTTGTTCTAAGAGGCTTTCCTTTAATTGAGGCAAAAATTTAGGATAACTGGTGAATCTTCAAAAGCTTTCACATGCTTTTTGATTTGGGGCAATTCCCAACCTTTGATCTGTGACATTTCCCCCGTGAGCATGAGCCAGTGCCAGGTTATTAGTGCATATGTGTCGTGTACTGACTCAGTTTGTTGTCTGTGCTCACAGAAAATGGGTATAGAACCATGGAATCTCGTAGCCAGGAGGAAACTTGGAGGTTGTTCAGTCCGGGGTATACCTGAAGCAAGAATCCCCTCTACAACATCCCCCACACAGTGGTCATCTAATCTTAGCTTAAACATTTCCAGTAATGAGGTACTTAATACTTCCCG
Source organism: Dromiciops gliroides (assembly GCF_019393635.1). Classification (NCBI taxonomy): domain Eukaryota; kingdom Metazoa; phylum Chordata; class Mammalia; order Microbiotheria; family Microbiotheriidae; genus Dromiciops; species Dromiciops gliroides. The sequence goes on along the minus strand of NC_057863.1, from coordinate 357,916,334 downwards.
ACTGTAGTCCATTCCATTTTTAGGTAGCTTTAATTGTTAGGGAGATGTTCTTTTTCTATTGTGACAAAATCTATCTGCCTACATGGGATTTTTGTTTGGGCTTATTGCCGCTTAGACTGAGAAAATCTCAGATTAATTTATCCGGATCCCTGAATCATATCAAGGGTATTTTATAATCTGAAAACTGTTCTGGCAATCACTAGCCAAATTGATTCTTTCCTTCATTTGGAAACATTGCTTTAGGATGGACATTTTGATGTTTTTATAGCTGCTAGGAGGCTATAAGTCAAGGGGTCTTGGCCCAAGGAGCTCCCTTAGGAAATTCTCCCCCATTAGTTTATCAATTCCTAGTTATGTTGTCATCTATTCAGGTTAACTGAATTAGCCTTGAGTTCTGTTGTCTGCTAAGAAAACACCACCCCTTTCCCCCTTTTATTTACAAAATGTCTATCTTCTGCTACCTTTTAGATTGATGGATGGGAAAAAAATCTTCCTCCACACTAGGCTTTTTAATACAATTAAATAATCCTACTTCTTCTAGACCTTCCCCAAATTGCTTTATACAGTCTGTAACATCTGTAGCTCCTTTGTTCAACATGATCAACACATGATTGCTCTGAACCACCAACCACAAAGTTTTGGCTTCCTGCTCCCTGATCCTTCCATGTAAAGGAATTCACAGAGGTTAGGTGAACTCCAGACTTTCTCACAAATACGAGCACAAAATGGGAGAAATTGTAGAACCTTGGGATCTCCCTGCATTCAAACACAAGTGAAGGCACTTGATTATCTTGTTGAGAAAGATCATAAGATCTAGAGCTGAAAGGATCCTTAAAATTCTAGTTCATTCCCCTTGTTTTTACAAGTCAGAGAAATTTCCAGCTCAGGGAGGGGAAATGACGAAAATCACACAAGTAAGGAAACAGCAGAATGCTATGGTTCTATCCTTGATCTAAATGTAGTGCTGTCCTCACACACCATGCTGCCTTTTTCATTTGTTACATTGTGCGTTCATGAAACCCTTAACTAAAAGCAGATATTTGAAGGGCTGCCCACCTAGCTTACATTGGAACCTTGAAACCCTTTTTAAAAAAAAATTATTTTGTTTTATTTTTTTTTAGCCATGGAAGTCATTATGAAACAATTTAGAGCTTTTAGAGAATCTGAATTCAGATATGGAAGAAGAAATAAGCTGTGAAAAGTAAAAATGGTATAGAGTTGCTAACCCAGGTAGTATTTGATGGTCAACTATTTTAAGTGTAATAGAAACCACTTTGCGATAGCAGTTAAATGTCTTAAGGTTTTGACAGTTACACGTACCTGAATTTGATAGAAAGTTTGGAAACTTTTCACTAAGGCCCTCCTAGCAGAATACCTCTTCAGCCCCATTTTATGAACTTGAAAAGTTTTCCTACTTATTTAGCTTCCCTGCTTCTTTTGCTCTTACTAATTCTCTATTGTCTCTCCTGGGAGAATTAGCAAACTAATTTAGCTGATTAGCTCCTAGTCACTTTATGTATACACAATGTGATAACTCAGAAGAGACCAGACATTTCAGGCACATAGTTTTGGGGAGACTGATGCACTTGCTCAGCTGGACTGGCCCATATTTACTAGTGAACAAAGTCTGGCTCTGCTCTACCCTGGGTAAGACACTGAGGAAACTCCCCATTGCCTCTTGGTCACAGGGATTGGCATAAAGCAGGGCAAAAGGGAGGAGAGGTGAAGGTGCTGTGGAGGAGGAAGTGTCAGGCTGCAGAAGCAGCTACTGCAGAGGTAGTTGTTTGAGACCTTTTGTCCCTACCCCTCAGTAGTGTGAGTGTGTCTAACCACTCCGCCTGCTTGTGCAGGGCAAAGGCCTGAGGCCAGGCTTGGGACTCCTGCTTACTGGTTTGGCATCAGCACAACCTAGCCCAGTTGACTGGGATCATGTTTTTTCATAAGCCCGGGAGGAAATGCAAAGAGCCAATCCCCAGTAAACTCATCTCATTCCCTCTCCACCCTCAGAAACAGATTTGAAAAGGAGAGGGAAGCAGTGCTCACAGGAGTGAGCATCACAGCCTGCAAGCCATGTGGAGCTTGCTTTCATGCTCCTGAAACTAGAGTGAGGCCATGTGTGTGCCCTCTGTTCTGCCCCAAGGCTTAGGGTTTCACGTGTTGGTTCCCTCCTGCTGGTCCACCTCTGACCCTGTTGTGTGGCCGGCATGGCAGGGACTGGATGGAATCTCTGGGGAACACGGCTGCTGTGGCTGGCTATAGAACATGTGCCCTCTCCTGTGGCCAGCCCCTCCTTTGTTCTGATGCCTCAGTGGAAAAGCCTGCAGATACACTGCCAGCCCTCGGAGATGCCTTTCCTTCCTAACTTTCAACATGAGCTAAAGTAGTTAATCAACTTATCCTTGAAGGAAAAGCCCAGCCTTTTACTTAACGACATGGAAAGAGGAGCAAATGGCAGCTGTAATGAGCACTCCTCCCACTCTGGTTCTGTGATGACCCGAGTCACTTATAAAAGACTTTATTTTTTTTTTATAAAAGACTTTAACCATAAAGATATTTTTTCTTTATTTACAGTTATTCATTTCTCACACACTGAAAAAGCCAAATGTCTTGTGCCTTTTCTATGGGAGCACTGCATCCCTAGTTACATATTAAGAACTTACTGTGGAAATCCTAGAGTCTTCCCCCAGCCCTATCCCACCCAGTTTCATTAGTCCCTAGAGAAAAGAAAGTTGCCAGGGAAGGGAGTGCTTATATATAGCTGGAGAGACGACAGATTGAAATGCCGTAAGCGGTAACCTGTGTCCTTTTGTCCCTGTCACAGCATTTAGTTGGAAGAGGAAGCATTGTGTCCCAGGATCACTGGGGTGGTTCGAGTCATTTAATTACAGTGTAGGTGTTAGCCAGAGAAGAGAGACAGCTAGAAATTTCCATGTTGCTGGAGGAGTTGGGTATCCCATGTACAATTGCAAGCCTCCTGCCTTTCCAGACACCTTGGCCTTCTCCCTAGGTGAAGGCATCAGACTGAGCATGAAGTAGGCAGTGCCTCCACAGGGCTTTACTGACCCCAGGGAGATAAGTCCAAGGCAGCCACAAATCACTCCTCCTCCTTGCCCCTCAGAGAGTCTCAGTGTCTGTGGCTGCCATAAGTTTTGATTTCAAGCAAAGAAAGTGGGTTTTCTGTACTTGATGGTGTTTTTTCTCTTTCATTCCCTTCATTTTCTCCCTACTGGTAACTAACAAAAGGATTGGGAAATAGGTTATTTTTTTTTCATTCATACTTATTTCTCATTTCAAAATTCTTTTTATGGGTGGGGCTGGAGAGAAGAACCAGTAACTTTCTCTCTTCAGAATGAAGAATCCCAGTTTGTATATCAGTGTTTAAAAAAAACCAAACCAACAAAACTCAGACAAGATTTTCGTGGACTATTTTAAAGAGTATGTGTCCTTAATATAAAGTTTATATTAGCAGTATTTAATCACTTCTCACCTGTAAAGAAACAGAAGGTAAATATTCTTGCAGAGAGTAATTAGCAGAGCTTTAAGATTCATTTTGGGTTAAGTCCACTTTGTTTGCCAATGCATTGTTAATGTTTAGAGGTCTGTTATACTAATGTTATTTATTAATTATTTTTCATTCCCATACATAGCCAACTAAAGAGCTTTTCCACGCACCCATGTCTGTCAAAAAAAATTATTTTTAAATAAAGTTCCTTTTGTTGTAGCAGACTTGCTGTCCAGCCATTTTGGAGACACAGGAAGCAAACAGATTCTCAGGCGACTGGGCCAGCTCCTTTGACACACTAAGTCAGTACTGTCATATTTGAGAGAATCTCCAAAGTGTCAAGAAGGGAGGAGAGGAGAGGCTGGTAGGCTCCCAACACCACCTTCCTCCACCATACCTTCCCATTTAAGAACAGAGGCTTCCCAGTGAGAAATGATGTGTGTGTTTCTGTTGGCAGACCACTACGCCACTTGCTTTACAGGAAGAGGTCTGCCCAAGTTCTCTTCTAGCATCTGCAACCCTAAAAGCCCCTGGTTCCTGTGCACTAGAGTTAAATAAGGGATTGGAAGCAGAGAAACTTTGGGGATAGTTCAAATTTATTTTTCACATATCTATATATATATATATAAATCCTGCAACAAACTTGTAAATTTACATGCATCCCAACAGAACTATATATATATGTATATATATATACATTTACATACACACACACAGAAACCAAAGCCTTGACCAGATCCCATTTCTAACTTCCAAGTACCATTCACTTTTATTGGGGCCATACCCTAGGATGTGTGCTTCTCAACTGGTAGTATGAGGCTAATGAGCCCCCAGGTTAAATCCCTAACTATAAGGGCCAGTTAGCTTCACAGAGAGAAACTGTTCTGTCTCCTCCTACCCAAGTTAGTCACTGTGACAAGAAACTTGAAAGCTCACATCCTACTGATGGTGGATGAATGGAGGATGGTAGAGAATGAAGGACACCTCATCCCTATGATTTCAGTTGGAAGCCATAAGAAACCCCAAAGTGATTTGAACAACATTGTTGTCAGTGGCTTTCAGAGCCTGCTCCCTGCAGAGCAGGTATGACCACCTTAGTGGGACAGGAATTCTGGTTTAGAGGCACATTGACTCCCACAAATGGATACCACTGTTAGGTATCAAGGCTACCTGAAAAATCTGCTGGCAAAAATGGGACCACTCACTTCAGCTGTTGACAGAAGAACATAGTTATAAGACCTCCACAAATGTCGTGAGAAAGCTGGGGAGCTACAACATCCCTCCAGCACACAGGGGATCTCCTGGGACTCTAAGGCCTCTGCTTGGGGTATGAACTCCACTTGGGCCCCTTAGATAGAGGAGATGATATCCCCATCCTCAAGGTCAGGTAAACTTGATAAGACGATGCAGCCTGGCTTCTTTGCACTCCCTTGGTTTCCACGGTGGATTTTGCAGGAGAGCTGTTTCCATCTATTCAAAGTCATCCCGGGTGCTGATGGTGGAGGGGTAAAAAAGAGCAGAAGCTGTCCCACACAGGGGAGGAGGAAGCACTGCAGGACTTTCTTTGGGCTAGTGCCTCAGATCTATGTATTTCTCTCCCTGGAAGTGGGTGGAGAACAAAAGTGAGAGAAGGATTTGGGAATGGTGGCCCAGGGGAAAGAGACAACACTGGGTATGGAGGAGAGGGTGGTGCAGAAGCTGGTGAACCAGATGCAGCCTCTAATAGAAGCAGCAGAGATGAGGAAGAATGAATGGGGGAAAGAAAAATTTTGACTATGACTTGAGCCTCCATGTCTGGGGCATAGTTAAAAAAAAAAGCCCTAGATTTTGCTTAAAAAACAACAAACGGGGCAACTAGGTGACACAGTGGAGAGAGCACCAGCCCTGGATTCAGGACGACCTGAGTTCAAATGTGACCTCAGATACTTGATACTTACTAGCTGTGTGACTCTGGGCAAGTCACTTAACCCCAATTGCCTCACCAAAAAACCCCCCAAACAACAAAAAACCAACAACAGACAAACCACCTTCTATTTCCCACCTAATGACAAGAGACATGGCAACAAACAGCTGTGAGAAGGACTTCGCTATCTTCCTCATTGAGATCTTCATTTCTGTCACTAGCTGCCTTCTCTCTCCCCTCCCCTCCCAAAACCCCTCGACCCCTATCCTCAGCCTGATAGCTGTGAAAAGGACCAAAGAGACTGAAGCAGGTTGGACTCTGTTCCATGACCCCCTCCACCTCTTCAGGGGAAGACAAAGACCAGGGAGAGTAAATGTCTAGGTTGGGAGGACCAGTTAGGCACCTTCCCCGGTCCCTAGCAAGATGGAGCCAGGCCAGGCACTAGCCGGGGGAAGCTGCCTCCTACCTGGTCTCTTGGTGCCCTCTTGTCTCCGTTGCTTCCCTGCAGGAGGCCCATCTCTTCTGGGAGCTTATCTGACTTAACTTCAACTACAATTTCGTTCTTACGAGCCAGGGGCAGTGTGCTAGGGGAAGGGAGGGAGAGGTTGACAATGTGGGGCACAAGGGTGCAAGGGCTGAAGTGCTGGGTGCTATGGGAAACATTGTTCCTCCAGGAACAGTTCCGAGGGAAATGGGATTGGGAGGTGTGATCAATGGAAGCTGGGGTGGTGGGCAATGAAGCATGCATTCTCTCCCCATCCCCCATAGTCCCCCTTCAGCACAGGAGCAGGCAGGGGCCAACCCTTGGCAGCAAACAGGCTGGCAAGAGGGCACATTATTCTTACATTTCCTGTTTGCCTGATCGCCCACAAGGCATCTTGCCCTTCTTGTAGAGGAAATAAAGGACAGCACCCAACACAGCCAGCAACAGGATACAGACGATGACCGCCACGATGACCACTCCCTTGCTCTCTTGCTTTGTTCCTGCTACCCAAAGACATCCATTCACTGCCTGTGATGGATTTTCTCCCTCTCCTCTTGTCCTCTGCCCTCAGTCCAGGGCTCACAATTCACAGCAGGAGCAGGGGAGGAAGTCAGGCAATACTCACCTTTCTTGACTGGGTCTCCTGGGGTGGGCACAGGAAGGAAGAGGGGGAGTGAGTAAGGTGAGTGAACGAGCACTTCTCTGCCCTGCCCTTTTCTATTCTTCCTTTTGGGCCTGACTTACCTGTAGAGGTGCTGTTGCCTTTGGCAGAAGGACTGCTGGTGGTGGTGGTGGTGGTGGTGGTGGTGGTGGTGGTGGTGGTGGTGGTGCTCTGGCTGCTGGTAGTATTCTCAGCGGTAGTGATGGTGGGGGTGGTCAAATTGGCTGGAAGGTAGAGAAGGGGGTTAGAAATAGTGGAGGAGGAGGTAATGTTCCTTGGGGGCTTCCTTCTTGCTTGCTTGCTTCCTCTCATGAGCAGAGGATCTTACCCAGCTCCAGGAAGATGGTGGTCTTGTTACTTCCCAGGGAATTGGACGCCTGGCATACGGCACCCTTCTCTAGCAGTTCTGGAATCACTCGGACTTTCAAAGTACTCAGGACAGTCTGAAAATCCTTGTCATGTTCATGGACCTGCCCAAGAAATGGCCCAGCTCAGCAGATGGACACTGCGTCAAGGAGTGGGGACGGGAAGATGTAGTGAGGGAGCACCTCAGGTCCTGGGTAGTAGAGGCCTGAAGGTCAGGGTGTGGGTATTCATTGGGGAGGAAGAACCCACTGGGGTTACGGGTGGTAACCCCCTCTTACCGTTCCATTGACACTCCAAGAGATGGTGGGCCTGGGTTGCCCTGAGACCTCACATGTCAGGTTCACCACTTCATTCTCTCTTACCCAGATGTGTGCTTCCTTTGCCATCACCCACGGAGACCCTGGGAGAGAGGGAAGGGTGGAGTAGAGCCAGGTGTCCTAGGATCTGTTTGTTTGCTTGCTTTACCTGGGTAAATTTTCCTAGCCTGGGTCCCTTTCCACCTGGGCAGGGTTAGGGGTTCCTGTTCACAGGGAGTTGGCATTTCAGAAGGAAGCATATAGATATCAGAATATCAGCTAAGAAAAGAGCCAACAAAACAACAAAGCATGAAAATGAGTTTATCCCCACCCCCAAAGGACCTCACCATTAATGGTGACATTGACCAGTTGTGCCTGTTTCAGGCCGGGCACTTTGGGCACAGAGGCCACACAGAAATAGCCTCCTCCTGCCTCCCTAGTCACGTTGGTCAGATGCAATACAGATCCATTCTTCAATACCTCCTCGGTCTAGATGAGAAAGTTCAGGGAGAGGGGAAGTTAGTGGGCTTGCCTTTTTTCACCCTGTCCCACCCCAGACCTACCTATCCTACTTGGATACCTTTTCTCGCTTCCAGTGGAATACCACAGGTTGGGAGCTCTCTGCAGAACAATTGAGTTTCAGGCTGCTGCCCTCCAATATCACCGGAGCCTTGGGTCGCACCTGGACGTTGGACACATCTGGGGACACAGCCAACAGTATTGGGACATGCATAACGCAACCCTCCATAGCCCAAAGAAATCTTGCGGGCCTCCATCACCTTGCCTAGGGTTTCACTTCCCAATGACCTCCCTCTTCCCTTGGGCATCAGGCCCTCTTACAGTTCACCAAGAGTTGCTGCTGGTCAGTTGCCTCTGCTCCAGTTTCAAAGTCCAGACCCAAGCACTCATACAGTCCGCTGTGATGCCTCTGTGCTCGCTCCAGGATCAGTACCCCATCACTTACATTTTCTACGTCAACCCAACTGACACTGGTCAGGTCCTGGGGGAAGAGCGAGGCAGTTGGAAGGTAAAGAGGGAGACAACCTGATGTCAGGAAACACTAGCTTTCTACCACAATTCCCTGACCTGACCCGAGTCGCCTGGGGTCTTGTCCAGGCCGCCATGCCCTCTTCACCTGCTTCCGGATTGTGAAGTGTGGTGGAGGGTTTCCGTCCGACAAGCATTTGAGCTCGACCCTGTCTCCTTCCTTTAGCAGTCTACTTGGCATCACCTCTAGCCACACCTTCTCCATTGGGTCTAGAGGGACACAAGCAGTAGCACTGAGCTTCAGGCACCTTAACCACCCACCTCTGGGAGAGGGCAAAGCTGTTAGTACTGGTTTCCTGTGCAACGGGAGAAGGGGAGGTTGGGGCCTGGAGAGGGAAGCGGTAAAGAAGAAAGAACAGCTGCTGGGCTCTAGTGTGACCCTACCCCACTGGAAACACAAACGCAGAAAGATCCACTTAAGGGGAGGAGCAGGACTCACAGTAGACGGTGACATTGACCTCCTTGGATTCTTTCATGTGGTCACCCCCGGGAAGCCGGTAGCTGAGCTCACAGTAAAAGAGGGCCTCCTTATCCTCTTTATCCAGCTGTGCCCACAGAGTGCTTTTCACAGTGTAGAGCCCACTCGACTCTTTGGTTCGTAATTCTGTAATTCTGATCCCTGAAAAGGGTGGGTAAAGGAAGAAAAAGGTTACAGCCTCTCTCCTAAATGAGCCAGACTGCTAGTATCTACCCGTGTCCCTGACTAGAGGACACTAGGCAGCTGGCTCTATTCTCTGCCTCTTAGACCATTACCTTTTAGATAATCTAATACCAATTTCATCTGATAGCCACAGGGTGGGTACTATTCCCTCCAAGAAAGATAAGAGAAATGGGAATGGCTGACTGGCACAGCAAAGGGTCTCCTCAAAGGTGGGCAGTGGACAGCTGGGCACAGGACACATTGTTACTCACTATTATTCTCTTCTTTCAGGGGCCTCCTGTTTTTATACCAGGTGACCTGTGGGATCGGATATCCATCCTCCCCATTGCAGGTGGCAACCTGGGAAGAAAGATGCCAAACCTGAGTATTCCTGGGTCCCTAAGCATTGGATCCCGGTCTCTCTAGTTCCTAATTCTCCTTTGCCTATGCATTTCTTACCTCCTGAGGGACCTGGCTGGTCACAGAGATGCCAGAAGTGCTGGCCTGGATTGTAGGCTCCTTGGGGGCTTCTGTAAGTTTGATCGGATAAGTGAGTGAGGGGCAACAGATAGGCATGTAGAAGTGGAAACATAACAGAAGATCCATACAGACATACAAAGGAGAAAAGGCAGTGCCAGGGAACCCAAGACAGTTATCCATGGGCAAGAGGGGAAGAATATGCTGGTTAATAATGGATGGATAGGCAAGTCAACCCCAATTGCCTCACCAAAAAAAAAAAGGAAGAATGGATGGAAGCAGGGGCAGCTAGGTGGTGCAGTGGATAAAGCACTGGCCCTGGATTCAGGAGGACCCAAGTTCAAATCCAGACAAAGACACTTGACACTAGTTGTGTCACCTTGGGCAAGTCACTTAACTCCTATTGCCCCCCCCCACACACACACACAAAAGAATGGATGGAAGCACTTACTATAAATGCGGAGCTGGGTGTATTTCTTTTGGGTGCGGGAGCCACCAGTTTTGACCTGGCAAATGAAGATACGCTCATCTTTGGGGGTAACATGTGCCAAAGAAAGGTTGGCCCCATCCAGGAGAGTGAGTCGGTGTTCGTATTCACCAGGATCAGGCTGGCCCTGACCCCGGCGCACTTGAAACATGCGAATGTGTTGATCCTTATGTGTCTAAGGGATGGAGGGAAGAATGAATGGAACAATATGAGGGTTACCAAGATACCTTAGGAATAGAGGTATCACCCACTCCCAAGGGACAGTGGTAGTTCCCCTTAACCTTTGGCAATGCCAAGGGTGCCATTAGCCCATGCTTCTTCCCCTCACCCTGACTCTCCCTTTTTGCCTCCAAGTGTCTATGCACTTACAAAGAACCAGTCGACATGGCTGAGGTTGACAATGGGCAAGGAGCTGTCACAGTTAAGACGGGCGTTGTCTCCCACTTGAAACTCTTGTATTTCTGTGATGGGTTCCACCTCACCAGGCACTCCTAGAATGGGATGGTGAACATGGATGTGTGTGCAAGGAGAAGGGGAGAATCATTAGGAGCCCCTACCCAAGCAGCTGTTCCCAGTTCCAGCTGTTTTCCCATCAGCCTCTCCCCCCACCCCCACCTTGTTCCCTAACAGCTGTCCTCTTAACTCCTTGAGAGATGGGGTCTGACCCTGGCCTTGTCCTCTCTCAACTCCTTCTCTCCCTTGGCTGGGTTTCCTCCCCTCTCAGGCTACCAGGCCCCTACTGGACAGGAGTCAGGGATATTTGGGTCCTAGAGGCACCTGCTTAGTTAGGGTGGAGCCCTGGAGATGAAGCTAGATCTCTCCAGAAGCCAGATGGCAGAGGAAGAGAGAGGGGCAGCCCTGGCTTGGAGCCGAGAGGAAGCCCTCCTTTCAGCTTTCTTCTGGTGAGCTCAGGCTGTGGGAATGTCAGGCATTTGTCTGGTTGGGGAGGGCTGGGGCAGCAAATACAGCTATTCTTTGTGTGCCACCCTCCCAGAGGTAAAGGGAAGGTGCTAGGCCTATGTGACCTCTCCTCAAATGGTCAGTGTTCTCTTCCTGTACCAGGGACATGCCCTGGGCCTGAAGCACATCACTCCACATGGGGCATCCTCTCTTGCTTCCTTCATTTGTCACCACCTAGCACCCTGGAACCCTCAGGAGCAATTACATTTAAGAACATGAGGTGGTAGGCCAGTGAACCCCAGGATTCTCTGCTCCCCTCATCCCTGTTCCTGCCCCCTCCTAGGATGATGTCACTGGTGCCAGTTGTTCGTGCCCGCACTGCCATCCCCTTCAGGCTGGTGATGTCATCAGTCCTGTGGCCAGGGCTGTATGTAGGGAAGTCTGGGTCTGAATCCTGACACTACAGTACATGAATGGGGATACCATGGTGGTGGGAGGGAACTGGCATAGGTGTAGAACCAGAGGGGCTGCCCTTCATTAAAGAGAGAGGCAGAAGTTCAGTTGCTGTGCCTCAGTTTCTTTTCTTGTAAGAGAGTTGGCTTGGGTCAGTTGAACATACTTCAGAGTTCAGAAGCCCATTTTAGCTCTTTCCCCAGAAATAAACCTAGTCTGGGAGGTGGCGCCAGGGACCCCTGGGACTGCACTGGGAACAGGGCCAGAGAACTGGGTACTGCCCCTTCATCCTCCACCCCCCAGCCTGACTGGGGCAGGGCCTTGGGGAGCCCAAGCCAAGAGAAACATCTGTAGCTCTATTCCGGGCCATACAAGGGCAGAGGGGACCCCGGTGTGCCCAGCTCCCTGCTCAGGGATGAAAAGAGTATGGAAGCAAAGAGTGGGGCCCTTGCTCCTGGACTGTCTACAAATGCTCCTGAGCTCGGTGGGTCTAGGAGCCTGGACTTCCTCTGTCCCTAGGGGGCTTTGCCTTGGCTAAAGTACCTGAGTCCTCTTTCCTTCCTCCCCTAGCATAGGCAGGCTTCAGACCAGATACCCTCCTCCTCTGGCTGGTAGTTCTGCCAACGCCCAGGGCGGGAGGGGAGTCCCGGCCGCCCATCCCCCTCCCCACCTCACCTCCAACTTGGCCCTCTGCCCGGGCTAAAAAAAAACCAAACAACAACAACAAAAAAAACAAACAACCAAAAAACGGGAGGAGGGGCTCTGGCTCCCGGGACTCTCCCCCATCCCCGCTAGAAAAACCGCCATCCCTCGCAAGAGGCGGTTATTTCATTCAGGATTTTGGGGGAAGGGGCATAGGCAACGCTACTGGCCGCCTCCACCAGGGTTCCCCCCACATAAGGCGAGCATATGGGGGAGATGCACTCTCCACTCCACTCCTCGAAGGCTCCCGATCCGCTCCAACACTCCTTCCCCGACTCAGCAGTTGCCAATACCGGCCCCCCCAACCACGATCGCGATCCTGGGACTCGGGAAGCCCGCAACTCTGCTCAGCCGCAGCTGCAAGTACCACTCTGAGGCTGCACGAGCAGTCTGCTGTCTCCGGGATGGGGCACAGAAGGGGTCTCGTGCGCCCAGATGCCAGGACCCCATCCCCGCCCCCCACCAAACAAGTCTCATTAGAAGCGCCCCCGAAGTCCCCAGGCCATGCGGTCCCCTGCTTCGCTGGGGGCTCCTGGCAAACTCACCAGCCGAGCGGCGGCAGCAGCAGGCGGTCAGCAGAAGAGCGCAGAGCAGCCTGGTCAGATCCATGTTTCCCGGCCGGAGGGCTAAAGCCGAGTGAGCTAGCTCACAGCAGCCCGGGGGCTGACGTCAGGGGGGCGGAGGGAGGGGGCCTGAAGCTCCCGGACCATCTGCCCCGCCTCTCGCAGCCCCCCGCCCCCCTCCTGGTTCTGCAACCCCAAGGGGCCAGGGTCCCCATTTACACGTTTTCCTGGAGTTGCATGGGCCAGAATGGGGACGAGAACATAAAAGGAGGCTCATTTCGTCCCCCCAAATCTACGGTCTTTAACTGGGGGCAGGGGATAGGAGGAGGGAGAGAAAGAAGGGACCGAGACAGGTGTCTCGGGGGCCGGACGGACTGAACCACCGAGAAAGTCCGGAAGAGATTATCAAGGACTTGGCTTTCTTTCCCAGGACATCTAAGCACCACTCCCTCTTCCAAATCCGCCCCCCGCCCCGTGGATCTTTCTTCTCGCCTCGAATACTCACACACCGAGCCACCCACACATACACATGTACCCCTACCCAGGACCCTTTTAACTCTGACCCCAAGGAGATTCGAATGTCTGGGTTCCTTAGGTAACTTCCCCCAGCAATTTCCCAGCACCAAATGGGGAGCAAATAGCAGACAAAGTCCCTAGTATCTCAGTCAAACCGACCCTCCGAGTCCTGCCCCGCCCCGCCCCGCCCCTCCTCCTCCCTTCTAAGCTCAGACCCGCTCAGCTCCTCTCCCAGACTAATGCTCTTCACCATCGCAGCTCAGGTCAGGGCATCGATCGCTTTCGGACAGATTGCACCAGCCACCTCGCTCCCTCAGCTCCTCCCTGGCACTCCAGCGACTGCTGAAGCCCTTCCCGTTTCTCTCTGGCACATTTTTGGCATGGGGGCGGGGGGTTGGCGGCTAGGCAGCCTTCTTTCTAACCCGACACACACCAAGACAGCTTGGTGACAGGGGAAGGCGAGTTTTGAATGGTTGTACCCTTTCATTCTCACCCCCTAGCAACTCCTGCTGTGGATCAGGGTGTGGGGTGGGAGGTTCCTTGGTGCTGATGAGAGTATTGGGCCCCTACCCCCAGCCTACTGTTCTCCAGCTACCCCCAGGGATCTACAGAAGCCTGACCAGCTTGCACACCCGTTTGCATTTTGCTCTGCAACTCGTGTGCTGTGTGATGATGGGCCAGTTATTTCTCCTAGCTGGCTGGGTCTCAGTTTCTTCATCTTGACAAGGAGCCTGCACTAGGTGATCTCTGACTTCTAATATTCTGTGATTCTTTACCTCACCTGTATGAATAATATCAGGCAGCATTTATTAAGAGCTTAAAAGTTTGCCAACTATTTTAGCCTCTAACGTATGAGTTCCTAACCTTGGGGTCCGCGAAACTCGGATGGAGAAAAAACATTACATCTTTATTTTCATTAAGGGAAATTTAGCATTTCCTTAAATTATGAATTAAAAAAAAAACCCTATTCTGAGAAAGGGTCTATAGGCTTCACCAGAACTCCACAACACAATAAAGGTTGACCTTCTGCTCTGCTTTTCTTCAGGTTTATTATTTATTTATTCATAAAGAATAAAGGGAATCATTAATGCTCTGATCATGTCTGCTGCTGTCATGCTGATTAAAAAACCGTCATTGACTTCCCATTGTCTATGAACTCCCTATCCTGGCGTCCAAGGACATTCACATTTTGTCTCCAGTCTGATCTTCTACCCTTAGCTCATACACATTTCCAGCCAAACTCGATTGCTCCCTATTGCTTGTTCTCCTGCCCACACCCCATTCTTATCTTACATGGAACGAGCTATTCCTCATTTCTGTCTATCCCTTGTTCAAAAGTACCACTTCACTTATGTGAATTTCCCTGGTCCCTCTAACTTGAAGTATTCTTTCCCTCCTCTTATCTCTTCTAGCACTACCAGGAGTTCCCTGTATTTATCACATTTTTCCTCTTGTATCATAGATATTTGCTTATAGGCTCATCTTCTAATAGATTGTAGACTCTGAGTAAGGGTTGTTTGCTATTTCATCTTCATATCTTTTGGGGCCTGGCCCAATGTTTCTGCATACAATAGACACTTGCCCCAGCTCCTAGATACAGTTGAATTAAAAGTTCTCTAAGGTTTCTACCAACTCTAAATAACAGTGACCTTGTCACTTGTACAGTGAGGAGAAACAAGTGATTGGGGGAGGGCTCAGAGTCCTTGAACCTATTGCCCACATCCTAGCCCTTCTGGATCTATCTTATCCATCTGCCACAGCATCTCCTCTCTGGTCATCGATTGTGGTGGTTCAGCCCAAGTTGAGAAGGACAGGTGATCTGATTTCAATTGCCTATTTTCAGATGAGCAACCCTGCCTGGTTGGGGCTCAGGTGAGGTAGAATAGTTTTATTTTTGTTTGGGTGGGGGTGGAGAACAATTGAAAAAACCTCTCATTAAAGACTTCCCCGAAACCCCAATATTTCCTTAAACTCAGTCCAGACCTAGATCTAAGGTCCCCCTTTTCTTTAGGTGAGAATGAACCCCTCCTGACCTGAGGATTACTGAACAGGATCAAGGTTCCCTAGGGGTCCATCTTGACAAGGTTCACCAAAGATCCCACTACTTTAGCCTCCAGTTTCTCCCAGGATCCTTTGTCCATATCAGCTCTTCAGGGAAAAAGGAGAGAAAAGTATGGGCCACCTTTTATCCCAAACCTCCTCTAGGGTCTGATCTGGGGGACTAGGAAGGGGGCTTTCTCAGAACGGGAGGGAACTCTGGTATTTGACAGTGCTGAAAGCGAGCTTAGTGTAGATGAAGCTGAGATTTCTTATAAGAATAGGGGTAATAAGAACAAAAAGATGTGTGTGTGTGTGTGTTAGTGATGACGCAGATTTGGATGACTGATGACTCCACAAACCACATTAGCTTCTGTGTTCCAGATATTTACAGATGCCCCTCTTCCTCCTAGCACTCTCCTTTGATAGATAGCTGGGAAAGCAAAGCAGGAGGGTTTGGGGTTGGGGGAGGGAGGGAGGGAGGCATGGACCCTAGAATCCTCTGCTTCCTGAATGCCTTCTGATCCAGATGAGACTTAGGTGCCTGGGATATCATAGGCCAGGTACCCCAGTTTACCCAGAATTCAGGAAGGGTATGAAGGGGAATTTGGGTGGGAGAAGAATGAGGGTTACTGTTTGAAAAACAGAGGAAGGGATGACTCAAACGTACTGTCAAATTTTTTTTTTTTTACAAGGCCAAGGACTGAGCAGTGAACTGCCTGCCCTTCCCCCTCCCTTCCTCCTTTCCTTCCACTTAACACCATTAACTCACCATCCTTCTTCTGGCTTCCTTTCTCCTGCCTGAGAGGGAAGCCAGCCAACGATCGGGCAGTTTACAAGGACAGACACTTCTAGATTCTTCTTTAGCTTCAGGGAAAGGAGAAGGAATAGGCAGGGGCAGCATCCAAAGAGTTGGAATTAAGGTTATAAATCAGGGAGAATTCCCTGGTCATTTCTATCCAGTTAGGAATGTCAAGCCAAATCTCCTTATTTATAGTAAATAAGACCCTCCAGCTCCCCCTCTCTAATTAAACCTGATAGTTTTTGTATTTTTTTTTGTGGGAGTGGTGAGAATGGACTAAAGGTAGTAAACAACATGTGGTGAGGTGTCCTTTTTGTTTTTTTTCCCTTCAAAATAAATATTTATTATTAACATTCATTTTTTAAAAAATTTTAGGCAGGGCAATGAGGGTTAAGTGACTTGCCTAAGGTCACACAGCTAGTAAGTGTCATGTGTCAGAGGCCAGATTTGAAATCAGGTCCTCCTGACTCCAGGGCCGGTGCTCTATCCACTGCACTACCTAGCTGCTCATCCTCCCAACATTCATTTTTTAAAAAAATTTGAGTTCTGAGGTTTTTCCCTCTCTCTGGCTCCTCCCCCACCCATTGAGAGAACAAGTAGTATATCAACTATATATGTAAAATCATGCAAAACATTTCCATATTAGCCATTTTGGGGGGAAAAAAGGCAAGAAAAAAATTTTTTTAATATGCTTCAATCTTCACTCAGACTACATCAGTTTTCTCTCTGGGCGTAGATATCATTTTTCATCATAAGTCCTTCAGAATTGTTTTGGATCATTGTATTGATCTATTGCTGAAAGTATATACAATATTCTCCTAGTTCTATTCACTTCACTTTTCATCAGTTCATATAAGTCTTCCCAGGTCTTTCTGAAACCATCCTGTTCATCATTTCCTTTCTTTTCTTTTCTTTTTTTTTTTGGTCGGGGCAATGGGGGTTAAGTGATTTGCCCAAGGTCACACAGCTAGTAAGTGTCAAGTGTCTGAGACAGGATTTGAACTAAGGTCCTCCTGAATCCAGGGTCGGTGCCTTATTCACTGAGCCACCTAGCTGCCCCCATCATTTCTTATAATATCATAGTATTCCATCACAATCATATACCACAACTTATTTAGCCATTTCCCAATTGATGAGCATCCCCTCAATTTCCAGAAAGAGCTGCTATGAATATATATATGGATCCTTTGGCTTTTTTCTTTCATCTCTTTGGGATACAGACTTAGTTGTGGTATAGTTGGGGTCAAGGTTATGCAGAATTTGATAGTGCTTTGGGCATAGTTCCAAATTGCTCTCCAGAATGGTTGGATCAGTTCACAACTCCACCAATGGTGCATTAGTGTTCCAATTTTTCCATATCCCCTCCAACATTTGTCATTTTCCTTTTCTGTCATGTTAGTCAATCTGGTGGGTGTGAGGTGGTACTTCAGAGTTATTTTAATTTGCATTTCTCTAATCATTAGTAATTTAAAGCATTTTTTTCATATGACTATACATAGCTTTGATTTCATTTGAAGACTTCCTGTTCATATCCTCTAACCATTTGTCAATTGGGGAATGACTCATATTTTTATAAATTTGGCTCAGTTCCTTATGTGTTTGAGAACTGGACCTTTATTAGAGAAACTTGCTGTAAAATCCTCTCCCCCCAACCCCCTCCATTTCATACTTTCCTTCTAATCTTGGCTGCTTTAATTTTGTTTGTGCAAAACCTTTTAAATTAAACAAAATTATCCATTTAATTCCTGGGATTTTTTTTTAATCTCTTCTTTAGTTCTACCTTTATCCATAGATCTAACAGGTAAAATTTTCTATGTTCCCCTAATTTACTTATAATACCATCCTCTATGTCTAAATCATTTGGATTTTATCTTGGTATATCATGTGAGGTGTTGGTTTATACCTAGTTTCTGCCAAACTGCTTTCCAGTTTTCATGGCAATTTTTGTCAAATAGTGAGTTCTTGTCCCCAAAAGCTTGGATTTTGGGGTTTATCAAATAACAGATTGCTATGGTCATTTACTACTGTGTATTACATACCTAATCTATTCCATTCATCTATCACTCTATCTCTTAGCCAGTAACAGATTGTTTTCATGATTACCACTTTGTAATACAGTTTGAAATCTGGTATTGCTAGGCCACCTTTGTCACATTTTTTCATTGATTTCCTCAATATTCTTGACCTTTTGTTCTTCAGATGAACTTTGTTATTATTTTTCTATCTCCATAAAATAATTGTTTGGCAGTTTGATTGGTAAGTAAATAAGTACCTTATATAAATATATAAACATATAAATAAGTAAATTAACTTAGGTAGAATTGTCATTTTAATTATTTTGGCTCAGCCTACCCATGAACAGTTGATATTTCTCCAATTGTTTTAGATCTGTCTTTATTTGTGTAAAATTTCTTTTGTAATTGTGTTCATTTAGTTCTTGGATTTGTCTTGGCAGGTAGATTCCCAAGTATTTTATACTCCCTGCAGTTATTTTATTTATTTAGTGACATTTCATTTTAATAAGATTCGAGTTCCAAATTTTTCTCCCTCCCTCCCTCCCGAAGACCTTACAAGCAATCTGATATAGGTTATACATGTACAATCATGTTAAACACATTCCCACATTTGTCATGTTGTAAAAGAATAATCAGAACACAAAGGAAAAATGAGAAAGAAAAAAAAAACAAGTGAAAATCGTATGCTTCGATCTGTGTTCAGACTCCATAGTTCCTTCTTTGGATGTGGAGAGCATTTCCTATCATGAGTCTTTTGGAATGGTCTTGAATCATTGTATTGCTGAGAAGAGCAAAGTCTATCATAGTTGAATTTCTCTTTCTATCTCTTCCTGTTGGACTTTAGGCATTTTCTTGATTTCAAAAAGAACCTAGGAGAAATGGAGTGAGTAACATTGTAGAGGATTCCAAGAGGATTAATACTGATGGGAAGTGTTAGGAGTAAGTTATGAAATAGGGTAAAGAGTGAGAAGATAGTTTAGGGGAGCTCTTGGGAGGTGATAAACAGCTGCTTCCTAGCTCCACAGAGCTTGAAACAGGAAAAATTAGGATAAATAGTGTAGGATGGGGAAAAGCACACTGGCTTTAGAATTAGGAAACAGATTTAAATCCCAGCTGCCACACTTATTAGCTGTTTCACCTTAGACAAATCACTACACATTAGTTTTTACATATGTGGAATGTGAACAATAGTACTTATAATTCCCATCACATTGTGATGTTCAAATGAAATAATGTACATAAAGTATTTTCCAAATCTTAAAGCCAGATGTTGTTATTCTTGTTCTTGTTCTTATTATTATAGCAGGAAGGGGATAAAGTTAGACCAAAGAAAGTGGAAAGAACACAGGAGTAAGATTAAAATCCCACTTCTGGCACCTTGGACCAATTATTTAATCTTCTGGGCCTCAGTTTCCTCATCTGTAAAATGAAAGGGTTGGACAAGATGGCCTCTCCCTGGGGCAGGGCAATCCTTTTACTCTTCCCTAATGGTTCAATCTCTCACCACAGTGGCTACTCTAAATTTCTTCATCCCTCCTCAAGGCTCCCATGGCATCCTTTGATCAACTGGTTCAGCTGAGGGGTTCATTTACACTTCAAAAAAAATTGATGTCATTTGCTGAGAGCTCTCTTTTCATTTCACATCACTCAGACATCTTTCCCTAGTATCTGTTCTACCCCATCTCTCATGAAATGATGGACCTTCTCCTTGACAAGACAAATACACATATCTCTGATCCCAACCCATCCCATCAAATCCATCCCATCCTATCCTGCCTTCTTCAGATGATTCCCCCCCTTGATCAGCACCCCCTTTAATCTTCAACAACTCCTTTTCTCCTTAACTACTGACTCCTTTCCTACTACCTCCAAACATACCCATGTCTCTTCCACCCTTAAAAGAGCCCCTGTTGATCCTACTATTCTTGATATGATATATTAGTTCCCATCCTATGTTTCTCCTCCCCTTCTTAGTTAAAAAGTTGAAAAAAGTCAATTCCTCCATTTCCTCTCTGCTCACTTCTAAACTCTCTGCAACCTGGCTTCCAAACTCATCATTCAACTAAGACTTCTCTCTCCAAAGTTCCCAATGAATTTTTTTTTTAGGAGTAGTTAGTAAGTTTATTTGGTGAAAGCAGAGAGCAGGTACGGCAAAGAGGACATGTGGTGGGGGGTGGAAGGAAGCATGCTGGTAACCTTGACAATGTAGTTAGTTGCTTCAGGAATGAGAGGATCATTTTCACACTGAGAAAGTTAGAGGATTCTTTGTGGAAAGGGGACTTTTGTTCTCAGCCACTGAGCACCATCTGGTCTAGCTTTTCATCACTGATACAACCATTGCTGTCCCCATGCCCTGCCACCAACACTTCCACTTCTTCCTCTGTCGTCTTCTCACCTAGAATGATGAGGACATGTCATATTTCAGCCCCCATGATTGTGCTGTTCCCTTCCTTATCAGACACCTCTAACGTAGTCTTTTTTTTTTCAACAACATTTATTTTATTTTTTCCAGTTACATGTAAAGGTAGTTTTCAACATTCATTTTCATAAGATTTAGAGTTTCAAATTTTTCTCCCTCCCTCCCTTTCCTCCCCCCTCCACAAGACATCAACCAGGTTATATATGTACAATCCATAAGTGCTCTTTTTATCGTTTTTTTTCTATGGGGGTGGATAATATGCTTCATCATCAGTCCCTTGGGATTATCTTGGATCATTGTATTTCTGAGAGTAGTTAAGTCGTTCACAATTGCTCATTGAGCCATACTGCTGTCATTATGCACAATGTCCTCCCAGTTCTGCTTACTTCACTATACATCAGTTCATATGAGTCTTTCCAGTTTTTTTCTGGTATCCTGTTTGTCATTTCCTATAGCACAATACCATTCCACTATAGTCATATATCACAGCTTCTTCAATCATTCTTCATTTGATGGACATTCCCTTGATTCCCAGTTCTTAGCCACCACAAAGAGTTGCTATAAATATTTTTTGTACAATTTTCCCCCCTTTTCTCTTTTTCATGATCATCATTGTTCAGTTTCCCTCCATCCTATTCCCTTCCCCATGATATTTACTCTATTATCTATCTTCTTTCACCCTATCCTTCTTCAAAAGGGATTTGCTTCTGTTGTCCCCTCCCCCACTCTGCCCTTCCTTCTTTTGCCCCTCTCTATCCCCTTCTCCTTCTATTTTCCTGCAGGGTTAGAGAGATTACTCCACCCAATTGAGTGTATTTGTTATTTCCTTCCCAATTCTGATGAGTGTTAGGCTCATTTATTGCCCAGATTAAATAGATTACTCTACCCAATTGGGTGTGTGTGCGTTAATCCCTCCTTGAGGCAACTCTGAGGAGTTTAAGACCTTCCAGCCTATTCAGATGAGTGTAAAATGCATTTACTGCCCTGCTCCTCCCCCATCTCTTTCCCTACTCCATAAACCCTTTCCTGTTTCTTTCTTGTGGGATTTCACCCTATGCTACCTCTGCCCTTCCCCCTCCCCCAGTGCATTCCCCTCACCCCTCAATTTAACTCTAAAGATGTCATCATGGGGCAGCTAGGTGACATAGTGGACAAAGCACCCACCCTCGACGCAGGGGGAACCTGGCCAAAACCTGGGCTCAGACAGAAGACAGTCACCCACTGCACAACCTCAGGTATTTCCCCCAACTCTAATTTTTTATGGTTCTCTAGGGTCTTGCATTTGAAAGTCAAACTTTCCATTTAGTTCAGGTCTTTTCATCATGAATACCTGAAAGTTCTCTTTTTCATTGAAGTCCCATTTTCCTCTGAAAGATTATGCTTAGTTTTGCTGGATATGTGATTCTTGGTTGTAATCCCAATTCCTTTGCTCTCTGGAATATCATATTCCACACCCTCCAGTCCTTTAATGTAGAAACTGCTAGATCTTGTGCTATCCTGACTGGGGCTCCACAGTACTTGAATTCTTTCTTTTTGGCAGCTTGCAATATTTTCTCCTTGACCTGAGAGCTCTGGAATTTGGCTATCATATTCCTAGGAGTTTTCTTTTGGGGATCTCTTTCAGGAGGTGATGGGTGGATTCTTTCAATTTCTATTTTACCTTCTGCTTCTAGAATATCAGGGCAATTGTTCCTGACAATTTCTTGGAAGATGATGTCTAAGCGTTTTCCTTGATCAGGTAGACCAATAATTTTAAAATTATCTTTCCTGGACCTATTTTCCAGGTCAGCAGTTTTTCCAAAAAGATATTTCACAGTGTCCTCTATTTTTTTTATTCATTTGGATTTGCTTTATTGTGTCTTGGTTTTTCATAATGTCACTAGCTTCCATTTGTTCAATCATTCTTAGGCAATTATTTTCATCAGAGAGCTTTTGTACCTCCTTTTCCATTTGGCCCATTTGACTTTTCAAGCTGTTGACTTTTTTCTCATGTCTTTCCTGCATCACCCTCATTTCTCTTTCCATTTTTTCCTCTACCTCTCTAACTTTATCTTCAAAGTCCTTTTTGAGCACCTCTATGGCCTGAGACCAATTCATATTTCTCTTGGAAGCTTTAGATATAGGGACCCTGATGTTGACTTCTTCCTCTGAGTGTGCACCTTGATCTTCCTTGTTACTGAAGAAACTTTCTATGGTCCTCACCTTTCTCTGTCTGCTCATCTTGCCTTTCTTTTACTTGACTTTTAGCTCCTTAAAGCAGGGCACTGTTTCCAGGCTGCAGTATCCCAAGCATAAGAAGTCCCAGGTGGTATGATTTAAGGAGGATCAGGTTCTTCACTCGACTGGCCTGTTCCCTGGTTCTTAGATGACCCCAGACCAACTTACTTATCAACCAGCTTTGTGTGTTGTGGTTGTCAGCTCCGAGGAGCCTGTGCCCCTCCCCGACCTGGGTCACTGCTAGTCAAGCCTACCTCCTGGTTCTCAGCAGGGGTGAAAAACCCACGTTCTGCCTCAGCACCAGCAGAGACCCCTGTAGTCTCCCCCCCTGCCCAGGGCTCAGCCCTCTCACCAGACTGTGAGCTTAGTTCCAGACAACCCTTGTGCTGCAGCTGATTCAGAGACTCTTGGGGGAGGGAGGGGTGTCTCTTTCTCTGGTGAGGCCTTCCTGGGACTGGATCTGTGTCAGTGTGACTGTGGGGTTGGGTTCCACTCCTGTTTCAACACAGCAGCTCCCTCCTTCTGACCTTCCAAGCTGTCCTTGGTTGGAAGATGATTTCAGCACATTCTTCTGTGGGTTTTTTCCTTTTTTTTTTTCTTTTGCAGGGCAATGAGGGTTAAGTGACTTGCCCAGGGTCACACAGCCAGTAAGTATGAGGGTTTTTTCCTAACGTAGTCTTCATATGTGCCCTGGTCCTTATTCTTTGCTAAGGTCTATAGCATTGGCAGAAAGTGTTCAAAGTCCAGCACCTTCACATTCATCTCATCACTTTCAGGATTCCCTAAGACCTTGAGCACCTCAGTATTAGTGGGGTTCTGGCCCAGGGCCGTATCATGTCCCCATACTGTCTGTATAAGATCTTTCCATCCTCCGGGTGCTCAAACAGCTGGAAGGCCTCCTTGAACTCAGCAGTCTGATCCTCCATGAAGTCACACATCTTGGCTGTGCAGCTTGGTTGTAGTGCTGCTGCTGCTGCTGCATGTAATGGCTCCCTCAATGATCTTTTTTTGTTTTGTTTTGTTTTGCGGGGCAATGGGGGTTAAGTGACTTGCCCAGGGTCACACAGCTAGTGTCAAGTGTCTGAGGCCGGATTTGAACTCAGGTCCTCCTGAATCCAGGGCCCGTGCTTTATCCACTGTGCCACCTAGCTGCCCCACCTTTTGTACATTTTGAACTGCATCCCATAAACATCTTAAACTCAATATATCCAAAACTGAACTCAGCTTTTCTCCTAAACCTTCCCCTTTCTAAATTTTCCTATTACTCTCCAGAGCACTTCCATTTTCCCAGTCACCCAGGCTCACAACCTAGATGTCATCCTCAACTGAGTCTCATTCTCTCTTAGCCCCCATAGCCAATCTGTTTGCCAACAGATATATATGCTTCTCTACTCTGACATTGTCCCCACCCAATGCTGGGCCCAGTCTCTCCACTCCAGTCCATTCTCTACTCAGCTGCTAGAGTGCAGATCTGCCCATGTCACCCTTTTACTCAGTAAACTCCATTAGCTTCCTATTGCCTCCAGGAGCAAATACAAAATCTTGTTTGGCTCTTAAAGTCCTTGACAAGCTGACCTATTCCTACCCTTTTGGTCTTTTTACACCTGACTCTCCTCATGCTACATCATCTCATTGCACTGGCCTCCTTGCTCCATCTCCCAGATCCTAGCCTTTTTCTCAGTTATCATTCAAGCCTAGGATTCTCTCCCTTCTCCCTTCCAGGCTTTCAAGACTTAGCTCAAATCCCACCTTCTGCAAGATGCTTTTCTCAGTTCCCTTTCACTCCCCCTACACACACAATATGAGTCCCTTCCCTCTGAGATTGCCTCATTTGTCCTTCATTCTCCAAGAGGACCAAGACATCAGGAGGTGATTTCATGACTTTCAGTGAATTGGATTTAAGTGAGGCAGGGCTGTGCAAAGTCACCAGCCTCACTCTCTCTCCCAGAGCTTAGCACAGTACCTCATACATGGTAAGCACTTAATAAATGTGTGTTGGCTGACTATAATCCTATGAAAGAACTTCATAGAAGCAAGGGTCAGTGCTAATACAGCAGGACGTATTATTGGGCAGGCTCCTTCTGGAATCTTCTCCTCCTCAGGGTATCTTCAAAGTCAAGAGAGATTTTCTATGGTGCCAAGCTCGTCTTTGTGAGCTGGATTGGAAGTCCAGACCAGAGGATCGGATAACCAAAGTGGGGGCAATAATCTAATTCTGTATCTCATTATTTCTTCCCTCTGTAGGGAAGAAGCTTGTTTTTTCTCTTCCCCAGCCTTGCAGAGCTTAGTCAAACTGGGAGTTCCTTAGGAATAAAGGAGCCCAGCAGACTGGAATCACTTATCTGTAGCTGTGGGATTGCAAGTGATGAAACTGAAGCAAGCACCATAGCTTCTCTCCGGTCTTCATCCACAGTCTCTTCCTTGCTGGTGTGTGTGTGTGTGTGTGTGTGTGTGTGTGTGTGTGTGTGTGTGTGTGTATGTTCAGGGCTGAGAGGACTTACACTGGGAGTCTAAGGAGGCAACTGGGGGAGGAAGTTGGTTGAGGTTTGTCTTATGTTTTTTCAGATCTAAGGGAATTTGAAAATTGGAAAAGAGTAGCCGTCTACCCCCCAAAAGAAAGCCACCTAGATTCTATCATCTGGGGGCTCACTAATGTTGAGTTGGGAGCAGCTAGGTTGCACAGTGAATAGAGCACTGGCCCTGAAATTGGGAGGACCTGAGTTCAGATCTCACCTCAGACACTTTACTAGCTGTGTGACCCTGGGCAAGTCACTTTTTTAAAAAAAATTTTTATTTTTTGGTGGGGCAATGAGGGTTAAGTGACTTGCCCAGGGTCATACAGCTAGAAAGTGTCATGGGTCTGAGGCCAGATTTGAACTCAGGTCCTCCTGCATCCAGGGCCAGTGCTTTATCCACTGTGCCATCCAGTTGCCCCCTGGGCAAGTCACTTAACCCCAATTGCCTCAAACATCCAGGGCCATCTCCAGTCGTCCTGATATGTATCTTGCCACTGGACTCAGATGGCTCTGAAGGAGAGAGTGAGGTCAGTGACCTTGCATAGCCCTGCCTCACTTAAAAATCCAATTCAGTGCAAGTCATAACATCACCCCAATGTCATGGTGCTCTTTGGGAACGAAGGACAAACAATAATGTTGAGTTGAAACATTTGAGTCTTACATCTCACTTCACCCACAGGCTCCTACTTTTTCTATAATCATAAAGTCACCACCCTTCCGATAGGGTTAGAGGGGACACGAGAGGGGGAGGAGGAAGGAAGCTACAGCTTATAAAGATGAATCTGCAGCTGCAATCCACAACTATTAAATGCCTACATACTACGTGCAGAGAACAATTAGAAGTTAACATGGAGAACTTCCCATGCAGTCCTAGAGGAAGGCCTGGGAACCCCCAGCAGGAACACTATGGGGGAGAAGACTGAGGCAAGGGAGTGGGTGGGAGAGCTTTCTTTGATGGGGGGGTTTGGGTGGGGGAAGAGGTTGGGGGAACAGAAAACAGAAAGGGTGGAAGGGGAGTGGACAGCTGCTGCTGCGGTCATCATTAGGGCCAGGAAACAGGACACTGGGTCTGTGTCGGGGAGGGGGATGTGGGGAAGAGATTGAATGGGGGGAAGCAACCCCCCCTTCCCCTGATCCAGACAAACGACGTCTCACTCGTGTCCTCTGCACCTGAGTCAGGGCAAGAGGAAGGAGAGTGACGCCGATCTTGGAAGGGCATCCCCAGGAGTGGGGGGCTCTTTGGCAAAAGGGGGACATCCTATTTTTAAATGTGGAAAAACCATGAGTTCATCTCTTAACTGAGTGCCAGAGGCAGCAAAGGCTCCATTGTGCAGGGGGCTGGGTCTGAGGGGGGCCAAGAGGGCCTGTACAATAGTGAGGATTATGTTGAGATTGAGAAGGGGAAGCAGGGGGAGGGGCGGAGCTGCCCAGCATCTTCGTCACAGTTGGCCTACTGAACTCTGGGGTCCTGCCAGGCCTGAGTAGGTGGGGGACCCTTCTCCTTCCTCTACCATGAACTGAGTTCTTAAGGGGTCCTTGGCATCCTTTGCCCTCATGGTGAGGGGAGATTTTCAGTGGAATTCCCACTGCCTGTTTTTCCCAGGGACCAGGAGGGCCTGTTCCCAGGCTCCCAACATTCCAGCTGCTCCCACGGGAGTTCCAGGCTTCTCCATTCCTTCTTCCCTACTCTGTCTGTGTGTGTATTTAGGGGTAGGGGTAAAGGGAAGAGCGGGGAATTGGAGAAAGAGGGGCCCGTGATCCATCTGGGATCTCCCTATGGGTCTGGGTCTCCCAATTCGGGAAGGCAGAAATTACTTTTGGATGTGTCCTTCAATGCCCACTCTTGATTCCCTGTTGCCTCTGAACTGAGATGAATCACTGTTATATTCCGGGATTTGGCACGGTCATCAGCGATTAGGAGCACAGGGGCTCCAGAGCACACCCCCTTCCACTTCAAGAGAGGGAAGGGGAGATAAACCGAGCTCTCAGATCTGTTTCCTGTGTGTGCTTTGATGTCCAGCCCCATGCCCCTTTTCTCCCAAGCCTCCCACCACTGATTCCTTCCCTCTAGCACTGCCCCAACCCACCTGTTTGGACCTTCCTTTGGAACCTACTGCAGCTCTCAGCAAGGCCTCTGCCCAACCTGGGAAGAAAATATCCTTCCTTAAATCAAAATTGCCCCATGGAAGAAAAAGGAACAAAGAAATTTCCCTTGTCCCCATGAGGGGATCTGATGGGGCACAGTTCCAGCCTCTAGCAGTGTCTGTGGTCTCACCTAGAACCTTAAACTAGATTATTGCCTAGCGGCTGGTCAAAAGGGAGGGACCGCAGCAGGGCGGCCGCTGCTCACACCAATCAAAACATTACCTTAAATGCTCACAGCAGCTGTCTCGGAAGCCTGGAGGAGGGGCTGGGCTAGGCTGGGGGGTGGGGTGGGTGGGAAGAGACTAAACCGTGGGGCCCTTTCAGAAACCTGGGATCCGGTCTTCTGAGCTTTCTGAGGCTTATTCAGTTTCCCTCTTCCCACTCACTGTGGAAACTGAGAAGGACTGGAAGGTTTGGGGGTGGGCGGAGTGGGTGGGGTGGGCGTTGTGGATTTCTGTCCCCAGGCCCCAGTGTCCAGTTTGGGAAGTGGAGTTCAGAAAACATCAGAAACCCCTGTCACTAAGGAGGGGGCAGTAACAAGATGTTTTAGGTTCCAAATGGGCTTTGTTAGCTATTTGGTCAGCGAGCAGAAGGGGTGTGGCGGGGGTGGGGGTGGGGGTGGGGGGAGTGGGGAGGAGAAGCCTGCGGCGTTAGGTTAGAGTTTGGGGTGCTCATTCCTCATCCCGGCCCACTCGCCCAATCCCCGCCCTCACTTTGCCCAAGCTGCTCATCCTCCCGCTCCTCCATCCGATAGTTTGGGGATACTCCAACCCCAGCACAATACTACTTGTGGATGTTTTGGCTGGGGAAATCAGAAGATCGTTCGAATTGGAAAGTGCCAACTTTCTCAGTTTTACAGACGAGGAAACTGAGGCTCAGAGGATGGAGCGACATGTCCAAAGCGGCTTAGGGACTTCGAGCCTGGTTTTGCTCTACTCTCTAAACCTCAGTTTATTCCCTTCAGGTCTAAAGGGAGAACGGAGGGCTTGTGGTAGGTGGCAAAACAGGGGTTTGAGGACGCTTCTCCTATGAGAAGGTCACATATGCTCCCAGTAATAACAAGAATGTCCTCTGCTGGATCGCTTTAATAGGGGGAGGGGGAGGAGCAACAGCTGGTCTAGGGAGCAAAGTCTGTGGGAAACCTGCAGCGGAGGTGTCCCCTAATGCATTCTTTAACGGGATCGTTCTCCCTCTCCCTCTCTTTCCCACCTCTCTCCTCCACCCCCCTTCCTGTCTCCCCGTCTCCCTGTCTCCTTCCCTCTTTCCCCTCTGGCCATTTTCCCAGCTCCAAGGAAATCCTCTTCTCCCTTAAGCACCAAGGATTTGGGAACCCGAGGGGATGTCTGGCGCCATCTTTCTTCCACCCCCACCCCATTCCTTCAGAAGATCACCATGTTCAGAGTTCTACTCTCTTCCTTAGTGATACCACACAGCCGGATATATTAGAACTTTGCTATAGAGTATTTGGTTGGTTCTTCAGCTTCCTCCTCCCTAAGGCCAAAGAGCTCACTCTCCCTCACCCCACAATTAGGAGATAAAATAGTTAACTTTTTATTTTTACTTAAGGTTTTCAAAGACCTCTTCATATCCTCATCTTATCCTCACAACAATCCTGTGAGGTCGGTGTTGTTATCATCTCCATTTTGCCAAAGAGGAAACTGAGGCAATCTTAACCACTGTTAAATGACTTGCTGGGGTCTCACAACTAGTGTCTGAGGCAGGATCTGAACTCAGATCTTCCGAAAGCCAGGTCCAGCACTTTCTGCAAGGCACCACACATCAGTAAGCCAGTATGTCCTATGCTAAAAGATAAGACATGGCCACTGCTCTCCAGAAAACTACAGCCTAGATGGCGAAATAGAACTAACAATTAATGCAGAGCAAATCATTAGAAAGTTCAAAGTTGTGTGAAACACCCTCCAAGTGTTACAGGAGTTTAGGGGAAGGAGGAGAGACCAGTGTGAGAGGTTTTATGCAGGAGGTGGTAAGATAAATAAGATATGGATAGGGGAAGAGAGAGGGAAGGATAGGGTAGGGTGAAAGTAAAAACATGGGGGGGGGGCTGGAATGGGACCAGAGGGTTGCCCAGGTGGGGACCCATGGTCCCAGAGGAATATCTCTCTTAGGCTATGCTAAGATTCTTCTGAGTGTGTCCAGCAAATGAATGTGGATCAGAACTGACGCTAAGTAGACAAGGTCTTTCATTGTTCCCAACCCACCCAGCTCTCATTCCTGCTTTCACTATGTGTATCTGTAGCGGCAATCTCCTGGTTTGGTTGTCCTATTTTGGCCTGGGAAAATCCTCCGTCTTCCTACACCTGTCTCGCATCCTCTTCTAGACTGTAAACAACTGGAGGACAGAGTTTTATTTTGTGTTTGTATCTTCTATAATGTGTTATCCACCAGAAATACCGGATATTTCACAGAATCAGCGTTGAGAGGAAGCTCTGGCACAAAGCCCCGACCCTACGAAATAATACCTCCTACAAGAAGACATTCAGCAAGGGGCCGGCCAGGCTTTGCTCAAAGACGGTCAGTGGTGGGAATTCGGATAGCGCTAATTGTGAGGAAGTTTTTCTTGGCTTCAAGCCTAGTTACTTACTTCCAACTTCCACCCATTGTCTGTTTTTGGAGAACCAACAAGTCTAATACCTCCTTCATACAACCATCTTTTAAGTACATGAGTAGGCATCCACCCTCCTGGGCCTGAGTCTTTTGTTCTCGGGGCCAAACATCCTCTGTTCTTTCAACCAGTCCTTATAAGGTCCAGATGGCTTCTGCTCCCTTCCATGTCCTGGTTGCCTTTTCCTGAACTTTCTCTAGCTTAACATGGTCGCAGAACCAATAAATACTCTAGGTGTGGTCTGACCTGGGGGGTGGAAGACAGCAGGATTCTCTTACCTCCTTATTCCTGGAAGCTAAGGGTCTCTGAAATGTAGCCCAAGATTATATTAGCTGTTTTGGGCCTGCTTATATCACATACTGAGCTGGCAGTTCACAGAAACCCTCCTCTTTCCCTCCTCCCCAAATTTATCAAACTGCTATCTGACCATCGCTCTGCTATCTAGGATTTAAGAAATTGACATCATAAGACTTTAATTATATATTGATTTATCCCCGATACATTTAATCTTATTAGATTTGGCCTAATGTTTTAGTTTGTCAAAAATCATTTTCGATTCTGACTCAGACATCGAGTATATTAACTCCTAGCTTCATGTCATCTCCAAATCTTATTAAGATATAGATTTAACAACAAGTAGCCTGGGCCCATCTTGATTGTAGCCCTTTTGAAAGTTTCTGCAAGTTCAAAGTGTGCTTTGGGGGGTTTCACCTCAAAATCATAGTTTCCGCACCTCCATTGGTGTTTCTTTTTTTCTTTTTTTTTTTTAATATTTTTTAAAAATTTTTTTTAGTGAGGCAATCGGGGTTAAGTGACTTGCCCAGGGTCACACAGCTAGTAAGTGTTAAGTTTCTGAGGCCGGATTTGAACTCAGGTACTCCTGAATCCAGGGCCGGTGCTCTATCCACTGCGCCACCTAGCTGCCCCTGGTGTTTCTTTTATTAGACCAATGGGAAAGCCCACACGTTAAAAGCAAAAGACATTTAATTAAACAGCATAGCAAAATGAATGACAGGGACAGTTCCTTCCAAACACCCAGAGGCACACTCTTTGGAAGATTACTACTGATAGGAGAAGGAACACAGAAGGCAACAATGACACAGGGTAATCAGAACAACTTTATCTGCCGGTCTTATGAGGTCGTCAGGCTGGTAGCTGTTTTCTCAGCTGGACATATGTTGCTATGGTCCTCTGCTTGTCCAGTCTCTCTGTTGTGTTGTCATTTGTGGCTCTTCCTTAGGAGATGCTATCTTCTGGGTCTGTGCTACTACGCATTGTATAGGTTCTTAGCTGAATTGTAGCCATTATGGGGGCTTGGCTTTTCTCCATAGGGGCAGGGTTTCTCAGTTCTTTTAGCTTTTAACCCTAGGCATTCTTTCAATTCTTTTGAAACCTAGCTAGGGGAGAGAAGTCCTGAGGGCATTACATTTATCTTCTGTCTCAGCTCCTATTTCATTCAGTCTACTCTGAGTAGAATGCACAAAGTTCCTTCAATTTCTATTATGTCATTGACTGCTACTCAAGTCAATGCAAATAATGGTGGGGGCAGGAGGGAGACCCAGGCCACGTTTCACTTATCAAGACTGGAGGGGGTAAGGGTAGAAACGGGACTCTCTGCTCCACATTCCTGCCAACAATAAAATCATTGTTCTTTCCACAAATAAAAAGGAGCAATTTATTGATTGATTACCAATCATAAGCACTTATGAAGTACCTATTATGTGCCAAGGAATTGTACTAGGTGGTGGGGATGTTAGTACAAAGAATGTAATACTATCTACTTAACAAAGAAATTACATTAATTTTTTTATTCATTTAAAACTTTTTTTAAAATTTAATTTCATTTTTGGTTATCTTTAAAAATTTAAACTTAAGTACAAATGAGAAAAGTGAAAAAAAAGTTGCATATACACAGCAGAAGATAGAAGAGGATTTAATATAAAACAATAAATTTCCATTTCAAGAAAACCTATATAATATTAATTTAAACTTAAATACAAAAAAGACAAAAGAAAATAACATGTCTACTACATATACAGCACAACATAAAAAGAAGATTCAATATACAACTATGAATTTCTATTTCACACTGTTTACTTTTTTGGAAAAAACCATGTAATAAATACTACACATTGTTTTCAAGCTACCCTGCTTTTCTAGGCTTCCTTCCTAAGTTTTCTTTTGTTTCTCTGCTATGTACTTTTTTTTCTCCTCCCTCCCTCCCCACCCCACCCTAGAGAAGATTACCACTAGACACATATATGTGTGTGTGTGTGTGTGTGTGAAAGCAGACTACACGTACTTCTATTTATCAGTTCTTTCTCTGTAGGTGGGTAGCATCTTCCTTCATAGGTCCTTTGTAGCTGATTTGAGTATTTATAATACTCAAAATTCCTCGAGTCATTCAAAGTTGTTCTTAGAACAATTGCTGTTACTGATGTACAATGTTCTCTTGGTTCTGCCCATTTCACTTTTCATTATTTCATGCAAATCTTTTTTGTTTGTTTTTGTTTTTTTTTGCAGGGCGATGAGGGTTAGTGACTTGCCCAGGGTCATACAGTCTAGTAAGTGTCAAGTGTCTGAGGCTGGATTTGAAGTCAAATCTTCCTGAATCCAGGGCCTGTGCTTTATCCACTATTTCATGCAAGGTCTTTCCATATTTTTCTAAATCAGCCAGCTCATCATGTCTTACAGCACAGTAGTATTTCATCACACTTATATACCACAACTTGTTTTAGCCAATTCTCCAATTGATGGGCATCCCCTCAATTTCCAGTTCTTTGCCACTACAAAGAGAGCAGCTATAAATATTTTAGCATATATAAATTCTTTTCCTTTTTCCCTAATCACCTTGGGAAACAGACCAATAGTGGTATTGCTGGGTCAAAGGGTAGATACAGTTTTATAAACTATTTGGGCATAATTCCAGATTGCTCTCCAAAATGGTTGGATTGGTTCACAGTTCCACCAACAGCGAGTCAGTGTTTCAATTTTTCCACATCCCATCCAATATTTGTTGCTTTCCCTTTCTATCATTTTGGCCAATCTGATAGGTAGGAGATGATATCTCAAAATTGTTTTAATTTGTATTTCTCTAATCAATAATGATTTTAGAGCATTCTTTCATATGACTATAGATAGCTTTGATTGCTTCATTGAAAAACTGCTTCTTCATATCCTTTGACCATTTATCAATTGGGGGATGACTCATTAGGAACTGAGATTCTACTGAAGGAGAGAATAAGTACACATATATTTATACATACATATATATATATATATATATACACACACAGAGAGAGATATATACAAGTACATTTATATTGTGTTTTACATATATAAAACAAATATAAAGTGAATAAATACAGTGCAGTCTAAATACAAATGTACTAGCTACTCTGGTTCTCACTCTCCAACTCTCGTTCCTATTGGCTGGTTGAGGACTTAAGAGGACAGTCTAACATCTCCTTTCAGGATTTTAGAAGTTAGCCCTAAGGAGTTTGTAGCTTCTAGTGCTATTACTCACAAACCCTGATCATGTGTATTCCTGTTATCAATTATCCAGTTAATATCTCCTTCATATCAATCAACCAGCTTTGCTCTGTTTGGCCTCCCAGCTCAGATTAGGGGCAAGGACCAGGTCTGAGAACAAAGAGAATTTGTACTCAGGAAAGCCAGTTGCAAGCATGAATTTATTGCTATGCGGCACAGCATGCAGGTAAAATGAAAACAAAACACACACTATATGGTAAACACTAGATTGACCGAGAGTTGGCCACATAGGGTAAGGGTGTACTCATGTGAGGCATACATGTACAGTGGCAAGATCTCCATAGGGACTACACACTCAGAGTGAAATCTGAGCAGGGAAGTCTCATTACTTAAAATGGGACTTGGTTGAGAACAGGTGATCTTGCCAGATATGGAACCAGATGTGGTAGGGAAATTTTCCAGATCATTTAATTGATACCAGGCTGGGTAGGGGAGAGGTTCCTTATTGGTTCCAGAAATTGGGTAAATGGTCCCAACCCATAATTGAGGATTCCAGATGTCAGTGCACAGCCACTGCCAGCTGACTAGAAGCCTTATTCAGTCAGGAGCTGTGATGGTTTGCATGTTTGACATAAGTTTAGGATGAGTCAGGACAGCGGAAAAGTACAGGCTATCTGTCATTAGGACCACTTAGCCTAAGTGACTCCATATTGTAGTCCTATCACTTATAACAACATCAAAACAATATATATTTTTAAAAAGCACAACCATAACAAGCTGATGTCAACAGACTTTATAAAGGGATATTTATCAAGAAGCTATACCAAATATAGAAGTTTCAAAACCATCCCCCCAAACCAAGGAATGTATCCTTCCCTGGGGAGAGCAGGCTTAAGCTTAAAGTGTCAAATACATAGTTCACAACATTCCCAAATGGTACTGAACCAGATTAAAATGTAATTGGAGGGGACAGCTAGGTGGAGCAATGGATAAAGCACTGGCCCTGGATTCAGGAGGACCTGAGTTCAAATCCGGCCTCAGACACTTGACACTTACTAGCTGTGTGACCCTGGGCAAGTCACTTAACCCCCATTGCCTCGCAAAAAAAAAAAAATGTAATTGGAAAGGGGCAGCTAGGTGGCGCAGTGGATAAAGCATGGGCCCTGGAGTCAGGAGGACCTGAGTTCAAATCCTGCCTCAGACACTTAACATTTAACTAGCTGTGTGACCCTAGGCAAGTCACTTAACCCCAATTGCCTCACCAAAAAAAAAAAAAAGTAATTGGAAACTATTTAACAAAATAAATAAAAATAAAACATAGATAACATTATATTTTAAAACTAGGTCTGTATCCTGCGGGGATCCTTATGTACAGGTTAATGGCCCCCAATTTTATTTGAGTTTGACAACATTGGGGTAGAGAACACATGTGGTAAAGGGTCCCTCCTGGACCTGGAAGCCTCCACAAAATTCACTTCTAGATGTGATATGGCTAAGGGATGAGTTGATGGTGTGGTCAGCGGAGCTGGACCCTTGCAAGGCTGGCTGTGTATCATAAAGGAAGAGAGGTATTACAGGAGGTGGAGATAAGGAGAGAGTGCATTTGAGGTATGTATCATCACAAGGAACCTAGAAAACACTGCAAAGAATTATCTACTGTGCAACAGGGACACAGGTGATATTTTCATCACTTCTGCTAATTAAGAGATATAGGCTTTGGAAAGGAAAGGCATATCAGCGAAGTAACCCACTGGTTACAAATTTGATTTGTGAAAAGGGGATTTGAATTTCTGAAACATGACTTAGAATAGGAATGATGAGTCAGGGGTGCAGGGCATATAATAAGTACTGGTGTAGCATTTTCCTGGAATCCTGCAAATCAGATCAAGGAGGCTTTAAAATGAAAGGGGAATGGAAAAAAGATATGTTTACACATGTTTGCCCAGCCAGATATCATAGATTATATTAGGTACAAGAGAGGAAGAATAGCACTAGGAAGGGCCTAAAATTCACAGTAGACAATATCCAAGAAGGAAACCAGCAATAAAATCCATGACTTCAGATTTCTATACACATATGCACAAAGTATAGGCAATAAACAAGGTATGTTAGAGCAAAGCTTCTTAACTGAATGTGGGGGTCAAAAAATTTTGGCAGTAGGGGCAGCTAGGTGGCTCAGTGGATAAAGCACTGACCCTGGTTTCAGGAGGACCTGAGTTCAAATCCGGCCTCAGACACTTGACACTTACTAGCTGTGTGACTCTGGGCAAGTCACTTGACCCTAATTGCCTCACACCCCTCCCCACCCCACCCCCCCCGCAAAAAAAAAGAAAAAGAGAAAAATTTTGGCAGTAAATGTTTGACTTGTATACTTATTTTATTATACCCTATTTAGCCGGGGGTTACATCTTAAAATTTCTCAGGCAAAAAGGGGTTGTGAATGGGAAAAGTTTAAGAAACCCTGTTAGAGATTATAACACAAAGAAAGAAAGGAAGGAAACAAGTATTTATTAAGTGCCTACTATGTGCCAGGCATTGTTGTAAACGCTTTACAAATCTTATCTCGTTATATCCTTACAACAACTCTGGAAGGTAGGTGCTATTATTATCTTCATTTTACAATAAAGGAAATTGAGCCAGAGGTTTGGGGACTTGCCAAAGTCACCCAGAGAGTAAGGTTCTTAGGTCAAATTTGAGATCTTCCTAACTCCAGGTTCAACACTTTATCCACTGTAACACTTTACTGTCCAAGCAGAAAATAAAATTGACCTCAGAGAGATCAAGGAGACTTGGTAGGTTGTGATGTGTATGACTGTGGAAGGGCACATACTTTGCTACATCTGTAATCTAACTGACATGGGTCCCCTTTCTATCAGTACACATTCCAACCCATCCATGCCTTCTTATCTGGTTTGATTCTTTCCCTTTTTCCTCATAGATTCTTCTCCACAGAAGATCTATGTATGGTGCAGGCAGCCTTTCTTCTGGTCTTTCAAAAGTTCTGAGAATATCAGTATATCATGTGTGCTGTTCATCTGTTAACCCATGATCTTTCCACGTGACTGCCCCACCCCTTTTCCAATCATATGTTTGTTGGACGATATCTTTTGCACTACTTCTTGTGCACAAATTATTGGAAATATACTACAGCCTACTTACATCTACCTCATATTCCCCACTACCCTTTGGGTCATCTCTTTAGGTTCTTTGGGGATTTTGGGGTGTTCTTTGTTTCATAACCATCACTAGGAAATTGTTTTAAAAGTTTGGAACAGACCTATAATTTTGACTTTTACTTAGGAATTCCCACTGTACCAATGCCTCTCTGAAACTTAGGATTTTGGAGTTGCCTGGGCCACTGAGAGTAACTTGCTCAGGGTTACCACTGGGGAAAATATTGGTGTTAACATTTTTTGTTTTGTGTCAAGCTGCAGCTTGGGATTGTCTTTGGTCTAAGAGAGATGGCCAAATGACCATGACTAGACTTTTATTTTATTATTTATTTATTTATTTTTTGTGGGACAATGAGGGTTAAGTGGCTTGCTCAGGGTCACATAGCTACTAAGTGTCAAGTGTCTGAGGCTGGATTTGAACTCAGGTCCTCCTGAATTCAGGGCTGGTGCTTTATCCACTGTGCCACCTAGCTGCCCCCTGACTATCCTTTTATTAATAAACATGCTGGCCTTATTAGTAAATAAATTACCCCAAAATTATATTTCTTGATCCTTTTTAAATGCCACACTGTATGTATCAACTTAAGCATTTTTTATCCATTTGGTTTTTCTTGCATGGGTTGTCAGGACACCTTTGAGCAGCCATGATCTCATTAAGGAGTCCTAATTGAACTCTGGGGGTTGATAGAATCAGCACAATATTACCTGCAAAAAGGAGCCTCAGGAGGACTTAGTCTAATCCTCCTTCCATTTGAACTCTACACAGAACACCACCAATGACAGTGATGAATGGATGGATGCCTTTGGCAAGCATGTGTTCCCCTGTTTCATGCCTTGCTTAATGTTGGTAACCAGATAATCAGTGAACAAAACTTACTCTGGCTGCATCTTTTTTATTTTATGCTTCATTAATTTTTTCTTTATTCTGAGTGATAATCTGCTAGATCACATCTAAAACTCTACTTTGGAAAAACATCTGTCAGATGCTGACTTATGTCAAAAAGAAACAAAACAAGTCATCAACGTACAGTTTTCTATGATACAGAATACACAATCAATCATATCTGCATGCAATGTCAGCTGTTACACAATGAAAAAAATAGTATTTCCAAAGAGCATTTTAAAATTTACATTTTTATGACCATTGTTTAACCTTTAAAAAATATACTTCTTTGTCAAAACCCAAAGTGTCCAAATGTTTATCTATCAATTCACATACCATTCTTCTCTTACTTCTGTACAGTAACACAGACATTTACTTACATCTACTTCTACAAACATCTTTTGACTTCATATTTCCACCTTGCCACACACATTCTAATACTGTTGTGCTTGCAATGGGAATTCCATCCTTTCTGTATTTTCAAAGCAAGTATAATGTAATCCCACTAATATGATTTTTAATGCAACAAAACTAGATGTTTGTTGTGTCTACATTAATCGATTCCAAAGATCTAATTCCATGTAATAACCTTATCTGGCACTAAAAGCTTTTATACACATGCATTAAAAAACAGTTTTGATTATGGATTTTAGTAAGCATTGTGCTATAAGGTTAAAATGCTAAGCTTTAAAAAGAATATAAATAGGGGCAGCTAGGTGTCACAGTGGATAGAGCACCGGCCCTGGAGTAAAGAGGACCTGAGTTCAAATCCTGTCTCAGACACTTGACACTTTCCAGCTGTGTGACCCTGGGCAAGTCACTTAACCCTTATTGCCCCCCTCCCGATAATGTAAATACTTACCAAGCTTAGCTTATCAATTATTTCTATAGTTAGTAGGTCAACTTCAACTAAGACACTAAATATTGAAATGAACAAAAGCAAGATTACTAGATTTTTCAGTTTCATTGGAAACTGATTAGATTTCAGGAGTGGGAGTAAGAGAGAAGGTGGGGTTGAAGATAGCATCTAGATTTCAATCCTAGGTCATGATGGTATCCTCAAAAGAAATAAGGAAATTAGGAAGAAGGGACTGTTTAGGGCAAAAATAATGACTTCAGCTTTGGACATTTTGAGTTTAAGATGTCTGATACATTGGCAGCAGCTGGGTGGTACAGTGGATAAAGCATGGGCCCTGGATTCAGGAAGACCTGAGGTCAAATCTGGCCTCAGACACTTGACAATTACTAGCTGTGTGACCCTGGGCAACTCACTGTCCCAAAATTAAATTCCCAAGTCCTTTCACCTTAACATTTCTCATCTTGAACACAAAGTTTTCTCATTCTCTGAGGCAGCACCAGTCAAGCTCAGCCCCTTTGCCCTCACTGAAATCTCTGTTCTTGCTCCAGATAAAAGATCAGCAGCTAAAAGGACTGGATCCTCTCCTTAATGACCAGCTTATCAGTTCTTAATTCTTTCAATTCTCTAGAGATCCCACTCTTATCCCTCCGATACCCTGGCCAGGAGAACTCAGAGCTTCCATGAAACTCCTCTGTCAGGGCACACATTTACCCTTGAACTCCATTCTCTATAGTTGCGGGCTTCATCACTGTCCAGCCTCCCTCCTGGTGCCTACCTTCTGGCCACTCTACGTCATCCTCACCGGTTCCAGCCTTAGTCTCAGCAGGATGTGGCTTCATCTCTAGAGATGAATGAGCTCGACATATTGCATGTGCAAACTAGAGCTCAAATTCATTTGCAAAAGGCTCTCCTCACTGATGGAGAATGATTCTACATGCCAACTCCATTCCTGAGTGAGCACAGGGTTGGTAAGAGCTTGGGAGAGGAGTTCCAGGCTCCAGCTTCAAGAGAAGATGCTCAGGTCCAGGTTCTCTGGGTTACACCTAGTAGACATCTTGTTGGGGAAAGGTCCTCAAGGCTGTGTTTTACTCTGCTGAGATGGATGTTTCTGTATAGTCAACCAACAACAAACACAGTGGGATTTTGTGTTCCCTACGCTTTTTGGTCAATTGTATGACTGTGAAGTTGTGATCTACCAAAGAAGTCATTTATGGAAGCTTGTTCTTTTACTATGTTTTCATGAAGGATTCTCTCAACACAGGGACTGCTCATCCACATAAAAAATTTCATAAAGATAAAAAAATAGAAGCATAGGGGTAGTCTCATTTGGGGAGTATTATATCTTTTTTTTTTTTTACCATTTGATAGAAGAAATTCTAATTTTATTTTAAACTAAACTAACTTTTTTTTCCCTTTGTTGGGGCATTGAGGGTTAAGTGACTTGCCCAAGGTCACACAGCTAGTAAGTGTCAAGTGTCTGAGGTCAGATTTGAACTCAGGGCCTCCTGAATCCAGGACTGGTGCTTTATCCACTGTGCCACCTAGCTACCCCCTAATTTTATTTTTTAGACAGGTATTTATAAATATGAATTTATAAGGAGCCCCCTTGTCATGGAAAAATATGATATATTTGGTCTTATTCCATATGAACAAGAACTATTTAAAATTTTAAGATAGTACATTGAAAAAAGCATTCAGAATTCTAAATTTTACTATTTGTAACAGCTTATTTTCTGCTGTAGCTGTTGCAAATATAAATTATCAATCTTAATTATTCACTGGATAAGGACTACAAATAGCAATCTCATCAGTGACACTATATTTTGAGAAGTTTTTCCCTGAAAAATAAGCCTATCCATCATATTTGTGATATGAACAATGGATAGAGCATTGTATTTGGAGTCATGAAGTCTTGAGTTCAAATCTAGTCTCAGATGCTTCTTTGTTGTGTGACCCTGGGCAAATCACTCAACTTCTCTCAGACTCATTTTCCAAATCTGTAAAATGGGATAATAATTATAGTACCTACCTCATAGAGTTTCTATGAGTATCAAATGAAACAACACATGCAATATGCTTTATAAACCCTAAAGAAATATATAC
The DNA here is from genome assembly GCF_019393635.1 of Dromiciops gliroides. Classification (NCBI taxonomy): domain Eukaryota; kingdom Metazoa; phylum Chordata; class Mammalia; order Microbiotheria; family Microbiotheriidae; genus Dromiciops; species Dromiciops gliroides. The sequence continues at coordinate 357,876,053 of NC_057863.1, read as the reverse complement.
GGGGCAGTTAGGTGGCACAGTGGATGAAGTACCGGCCCTGGATTCAGGAAGACCTGAGTTCAAATCTCACCTTAGACACTTGACTTACTAGTTGTGTAACCCTGGACAAGTCATTTAGCCCTCATTGCCCTGCTCAAAAAGAAAGAAAGAAAGAAAGAAAGAAAGAAAGAAAGAAAGAAAGAAAGAAAGAAATATGCAAATGCTGGCTATCATTATTTCATATAGCATCAGCATGAAAAGCATAAAAAGATTTTCTTTATATATACATATATATTTATTGTAGGTTTAAGATTTATTTGTATTTTATTAAATTAAAATTTAAAACTTTGAAAAAAGCACAACAGAAAATTATTTGCATGGATTGTTTTTATGAAAGCATGGGGCACAGCACTTTTTACTAGTAAGAAAGGAAGTTCTCTTTGGTTAGTGTCTTAAGGATCTGTCCTTGATCCTTAGTTGTTTAACATTTTAAAAAAATGTGTTATGTTTTTACATTACAAACATTTAGAGATAACTCCCTTCCTGAGAAGTCTCTTCTAAGGTTGCTTTGTAAGAAAAACAGTTAAGTAAAACTAAGAATACAGTGAACTCATTGGAAAAGGTGTACAACATACCATATCTGTAGTACCCTCCAACCCTATATTTTTTGTTTTGTTTTGTTTTTGTTTTTGTGCGGGGCAATGGGGGTTAAGTGACTTGCCCAGGGTCACACAGCTAGTAAGTGTCAAATGTCTGAGGCCGGATTTGAACTCAGGTACTCCTGAATCCAGGGCCGATGCTTTATCCACTGCGCCACCTAGCCACCCCCTCCAACCTTATATTTTAAAAGAAGTTAACATAAATCTATGGGCAGCTAGGTGGTGCAATGGATAGAATGCCAGGCCTGGAGTCAGGAAAGTACTCATCTTCCTGAGTTCAAATCTAGCCTCAGGTATCCACCAGCTGTGTGACCCTGGGCAAGTCATTTAAACCCAATTGCCTCAGTTTCCTCATCTGTAAAATGAGCTGGAGAAGGAAATGGCAAATCACTCTATAATCTATCAAGAAAACCCCAAATGCAGTCACAAAGAGTTGAACACAACTCAACAACAACAAACATAAATTTATTTTCTCTTTCTCCCACTCCCACATGCTATGTTTATAAAAGATGCTGATAACACAAAGCTAAGAGAGATAACTAACTCATTGGATAAGAGTTAAAATCTAAATAGTCTCTACAGTCTAGATCAATAGACATCTTACTAAACCAAATCTTGTAAGATGAAACTTAAGGATAAAATGTGAATTCCTGGGCTTGGGATAAAACAATCAATTGCACAAACACAGGATGGAGAGGGTTTGGCCAGACAATAATCATGTTTAAAAGATCTGGAAGTTATAATGGACCACAGCATGGTATGAGTCAACAACGTGATGTGGTGACTAAAATAATTAATGGCTGCATTATTCATGGTAGATCATCCCGACTGAAAGAGGTGACAGCTCTGCTTTACTCTTCCTTGATCGAAGGACATATTTTATTTTGGGATCTCTTTCCTGAGGTTATTGGTGGGTTCTTTCAATGCCTATTTTGCCCTCTGATTCCAGGATATCAGGGTGGTTTTCCTTGGTAGTTTCTTGAAAGATGCTGTCCAGGTCCTCCTTTTGAGTATGGCTTTCAGGTAGTCCAATGATTCTGACATTGTCTCTCATGGATCTATTTTCCAGGTCAATTGCTTTTCCAATGATTTTACATTTAAAAATTTTTTTCATTCTTTTGAATTTGTTTGATTGATTCTTTATGTCTCATAGAGTCATTAGCTTCCACTTGCCCAATTTTAACTTTTAAGGAGTTGTTTTCCTCAGTTTTTGTACTTACTTTTCCATTTGGCCAACTGTGCTTTTTAAGCAGTTGTTTTCTTTTTCCAAGCTGTTGACTCTTTTTTTTCATAATTCTCTTACAGCATTCTCATTTCTTTTCCCAATTTTTCTTCTACCTCTATTATATGATTTTTATGTACCTTTTTGAGTTCTTCCATGAGTTCTGGACTTGAGGCCAATTTCCATTTTTCCTTGGGACTTTGCCCATAGGTGTTTTGACATTGTTGTCCACTTCTGAGTTTGCATCTTGATCTTCCCTGTCACCATAACTTTATATGGTTAGATTCTTTTTTTGACTTTTCCCTTTCTTTTAGATTCGAATTCTGCCCCGCTGGGGTGGAAGGGGCAAGGTATATTATCAGGGCTGCAGACCCTGGCTGTTTACTTGGTGCTGCACTGATGTTGCCCTGAGGCCCATGGGGGACCCTCTGTCTGGTGCTGCACTGAGGGAGTAGGGTGTTTCTGCATTGGTGTCTGACTGTTTCTCCCCAGGGCTACACTGGAGTACATGGGTGGGGGGAGGCCAGAGCTGGCAGATGCCTTTTGCTTAGGCACCCCTAGGGTTGGCATCTACCTGTTCTGTCTGTTTGCCAAGGGCTATACTGAAGTGCTTGGTGGTTCTTGGAGCTGGAGTCTGCCATTCCCTTGGCTATATTGAGGTATGTAATGGATCCTGGTGCTGGTGTTGGCCTGCTGGTGAATGAGGTCTACAAGTCTTTCATTTCTTAATCTTTTTTTTTTTTTTTTTTGGCAAGGCAATGAGGGTTAAGTGACTTGCCTAAGGTCACACAGCTAGTAAGTGTCAAATGTCTGAGGCCAGATTTGAACTCAGGTCCTCCTGAATCCAGGGCCCACGTTTTATCCAATGTACCACCTAGCTGCCCCTCATTTCTTAATCTTGAACTATGTTTTCCAGTATATATTTTTTTAAACCTTTCCTCCTGGTCCTAGCTGAAGTTACCAAGAATCAACAAATATGTTGTGTGTTGACTTGCTTTGGAGGATCTTTTCAAGTTTGCCATAGGATGTTTCCACATTGATGCTAACCCATTGTACAGAAACAATCTCTATTGTGGCTTTTAAGCTACACCTACTACAAGAGTCTTTGAAAAAAAAAACCAACCAAAATCTAGGAATTTGATGGAAGAATTGCTTTAAAAGGAAATAGGCAGAAGCAGATCATCTGGAAGACTGAAGAGAAGCAGAATAGGGGAGAAATGAAATAATGTTTATTGAAATCATGTGCCAGGACTGAAAGCTAATCAAACAAGGAAGTGAGAGTTAGTGTGAAAAGGGTGATTTCTAGACCACAGTCTTATCTGGTCCATAAGAGGAAGGTTAAAAATTTTTGAAATATGAGTATCAGAGATAAGAGGTTAAATTATATGAATAGTTTTTTCTCCCTGAAAATACTGGATTTTATTCACACTTCCATGTCATAAGACCTCTAAATATTTGGTATCTATGACTTCTGTGGTAATGAGACAGCTGGAGCTGCACAGGGAGGGTCCGGATTGGTAGTGGCCACCTGGTTCCCATAGCAGCTATAGATATCTAATATTCCGTGGTCTTACAACATGGCAGACATGAATAACAAAGAACAAACTGAACTTGACCAAGGAGATATGAAGGACATCCAAAAAGCAGAAGAAATGGGAGCATCCAAACAAGAATGTTCAAATTCCTACAGCCCTTAAAAAAATTGGATTGGGGAAGGGAAGGAGAGGTGGGGATAAAAATGAGAAGTACTGAGTAGATGGTGCTAAAAAAAAATCATGAAAAGTTTTTGAAAGAATAATTCTAGTTTGGGCCACTAGGTGGCGCAGTGGATAAAGCATGGGCCATGGATTCAGGAGGACCTGAGTTCAAATCAGACCTCAGACATTTGACACTTACTAGCTGTGTGACCTTGGGCAAGTCACTTAACCTTCATTACCCTGCCCCCCCCCAAATAATTCTAGTTTGCAATTAATGCAAATGAATATTTGAAAATGCACTCCAAGTTACTAGTAGCTGTTGTTGTTTGTCCTTTGGGTTCCTGAAGCGGACCATGACATCAGGAAGTGATATCATGACTTGCAATGAATTGGATTTAAGTGAGGGGGGCTGTGCAAAGTAACCAGCCTCACTCTCCTCCAGAGCCATCTGGGTCCAGTGGCAAGATATATTGTCAGGATGACAATATATGCCTGGATGTTTGAGGCAATCAGGGGTTAAGTGACTTGCCCAGGGTTACACATTTACAAGTGTCTGAGGCTGGATTTGAACTTAGATCCTCCTGACTCTAGGGCCAGTGCTCTATCTATTGCACCACCTAGCTGCCCCAAGAGGAATGAAAATTAAAACAACTTTAAAATTTCATCTCATGATTTGCAAATTGACAAAGATTATAAAACCAAGGGAACAGTTAATACTGGAGAGTCTTTAGGAAGACAGCTCAATTGGTGCAATCATTCTGGATATCAACTTGGTATTTTTCAAGAAAAGTGACTAACCTGTCAGGGGTGTTGAAGCTAGCTAGCTCTTACCAGCTCACTAAATTTTCAGAAATCACAAATGCCCTAAATCAGGGCTTGATTTATTGTTTTGTTGATTCTCTTGACTTAAGAAAATGATGAAGAAAAATAGCACTAATGAAGGTTAAACTTAAAGTGTATCCTGTGTTTTTGGAGAGCCAGTTGTTAAATATTTACCATGACACCCCTTTTAATCTGTAATTCCACTGTTGGGTATATACCCCAAGGAATTCAAAGGTCCAATATATATCAAAATATCCATAAGACTAAAGAACTGGAAACAAAGCAGGTGTCCATCAACTGGGGAAAGGTGGAGAAAACTAAGGTCTATTAATGTAATGGACTATTATTTTTTGTTAAGATATTATGAATATGTGGAAAAGGGAAAAGGACCCACATGTACAAAAATATTTATAATTGCTCTTTTTGTGGTGGCAAGGAATTGGAAGTTGAGGGGATGCTCATCAAGTGGGGAATGGCTGGACAAGTTATGGTATATGAATGTAATGGAATACTATTGTGTTGTAAGAAACAATGAGCAGAAGGAGTTCAGAGAAACCTGGAGGGTCTTGTGTGGGCTGATGATGAGCGAGATGAGCAGAACCAGGAGAACATTGTGCACAGTATCATCAACATTAAGTGTTGACCTACTGTGATAGACTAGATTCTTCTCACCAATCCAACGGTACAAGAAAGTTCCAAAGGACTCATGATGGAAAAGGCTCTCCAAATCCAGAAAAAAAAAAGGAACTGTGGAATATGGACGCTGATTGGACCATACTATTTCTTTTGTTTTTGATGCTGTTGTTTTTCTTTTTTGAGGTTTTCCCTTTTTTGCTCTGATTCTTCTCGTATAACCTGACTAATGCAGAAATATATTTAATGTTATTATATACATATATATAACCTACATCAGATTATCTGCTGTCTAGGGGAGGGGGGAGGAAGAAAAATTTGATATTGGAAATCTTATCTAAACAAATGTTGAAAACGAAAATAAATACAATATTATGAATATGAAAAATTCAGAGAAATATGGAAAGATTTGTACGAACTGATTCAGAGCAAAATAAGCAGAGCCAAAAGAGCTGCACATGTAATGGCTACAACAGTGAAAGGGGCAACCAGGTGGCACAGTGGATGGATTGCCTTTGTCTGGAGGCAGGAAGACTTATCTTCCTGAGTTCAAATCTAGCCTAGGATACTTCCTAGCTATGTGACCCTGGACAGTTTCCTCATCTGTAAAATGAGCTAGAGAAGGTAATGGCAAACCCTTACAGTATCTTTGCCAAGAAAAGTCCAAATGGGGTCACAGAGAGTCAGATATGACTGAACAACAGCACAACAATTTAAATGAAAAGTCACCAAGAGAAAGCCTAATGGGTAATTTTAAAAACCAGTGAAAGCCTCATGGAACAGAAAATGAATCACACCTTCCTCCTCATGGAAGAGAGGTGGGGGCAGAAT